>NC_133781.1:4438270-4464626 GCF_003597395.2 Chelonoidis abingdonii
TAAGAACTTAAGCTGATAAGTATATGGAGGGGTGATCATGATGGATAGTATTAATTTGGGCAATTGATATCTGCTCAATGGTCTGTGAGGGGATGTCGATGGGCTGGGATCTGAGTGACTTGCAGAGAATCTTTCCTGGGGTGCTGGCTTGTGGAGTTTAGGCCCACATGCTCCGGTTTAGCGCTGATCGCCATATTTGGGTCGGAAGGAATTTTCTCCAGGGCGGATTGCAGGGCCCTGGAGGTTTTTCCCTTCTCTGCACGTGGGCTATGGGTCACCTTGCTGGTGGATTCTCTGCAGTTGAGGTCTTCAAACCACAATTTTTGGGGACTTCAAATAAACTCAGTCATGGGTTAGGGTTGTTATCACCAAAAAAAAAAAAAAAAAAAAAAAAAAAAACTACTAAGTTTTTAGTGTACTAAAAATAAAAAACAAATAAGAACAAAAAAAAAAAAAAGTTCTAAAAAAAGTTAAAAACATAGTAAACAAAAAAAAACAATAATTAAGGATAGAAAAGTAAAAAAAGAAAGTAGTATAGTAGTAGTAAACAATACACTAAAAAAAAAAAAAGTAAAGTTCCGGTAATATAAAAAAAAAGAAAAAAAAAAAAACATAGAAATAAATAGAAATAAAGAACAAAAAAGATACCGTTAAAAAAAATAAAAAAAACAAAAAAAATAAAAAAAAAAAAATAAAAAAAAAAAAAAAATAAAAAAGAAACATAAGAAAAAAGAAAAATACAAGAAAGAAAATAAAAAAACAGAAAAAAAAACAAAAAAAGAAAAAAAGAAAAACAAAAAAAAGTATGAACAATGATACAAAATAAAAAAAATAAAAAAACAAAAAAAAAAAAAGCAAAAAAAATATAAAAAAAAAAAAAACGAAGAAAAAAGAAAAAAAAAAAAAAAAAAAAAAACAGGTAGAGGTTTAGGAAACATGAATCAGTCGAGCTATCTAAATGAGTCATCACATATAGTTAAGTTTAACAGAAAAGAGGTTCTTAGAAAAAAAAAAGTTAAAGTTAAGTAAAAACAAATAGGCAGTAGCTAGAAAAGTAAAATCACGTAATAAAAAATGGGTAAAGCAGTAAGTAAAAAAAAAAGTTAAAAAGTAAGAGGGTATTAAAAATAAAAAAAAGTCATCAAAAACCAGTTCTTCTTCAAAACAAGAAGAAAAGAAAAAAAAAACAAAAAAAAAAAAAAAAAATAAAAGCAAAAAATAAAGAAAAAAAAAAAAAAAAAAAAAAAAGAAAAACAAACAAGTAGGAAAAAAAAAAATAAAAAAAACAAAGTAAATAAAACTTTAAGAACAAAAAAATAAAAAAAAAAAAAAAAAAAAAAAAAAAAAAAATAAAACAATAACAATAAAAAAAAAAAAAAAAAAAAAAAAAAAAAAACAAAAAAATAAGAAATAAACAAAAAAAAAACGAAAAAAAAAATAAAAAAAAATAATAAAATAAAAAAATAAGAAAGTGAGAAAAAGATAATTGTTAGATGTGGTAGGGTTGTGGCCTGCTTTGTGCAGGAAGGTCAACTAGATGCATATTGGTCCTTCTGACCTACGAGTCTATAATCTATGAGTCTATGAATCCTCAAGGGCAAGGTAGGGTGAAGGAGTGGGAGCGAAGACTCTGATCCTTCGCTAGCCCACTTCACTGGGAGTGTCAGAACCCTGGAAAGTTCCCACAATAGCAGGGCCATTCCCCACTTGCATTAACCCTGCTGCTACCCTAAGCACCTGACCTGATTTTGCCCTGCCCTCTCCTGGCCCTGCCTCCAGCTGTTGTGACACCCCCCCCCCACCGCTCCCTGCAGTCAGTCTGGCCCCTGCACAGAGTCGCCCTCTCACCCTCCGATTTGCCCCTTGATCGCGTTGTGCAGGGTGGGAGCCGGGCACCAGCAGGTGGGACTGAGCAACTTCAAGGCTGAAGGCCGCTGCTCAGGAACAGCAAAGCAGCAGATGGTGCCTTGCCCCGGCCCGCCCCAGCCCTAGCCCTCTCCCCTGACCTGCAGGCTCCGGGGCTGCCCACGGGGTGGTTCCAGCCCCCAGAGAGAGTACCCCACGGCTGGCACAGAGGGGCGCTAGGGAGAGCAGTGGCCTCAGCCTGGGCTCCCGGCTCACAATGGAGGCGGCACCAGCGTGTGACCCAGGAAGTTCAGCCCCGGATCTGCGGAGCAGCAGAGGCCCCGAGCAACTTCCCCTCCCTTAGCAACGAGCAGCGCGGCTGCGCCACAGTGTTAACCCCTCCGCTGCCAAGAGACCAGCCACAATCCTCGCTCTGCTCCCCTCCGGAGCCCATGACACCCCCCCCCCGGAGTGACTGAACCCGAAAAAACGGCCTGGCATTGCTGGGCGGGGCGGGGGGGCACAAGCCCCAGCACGCCAAGCGCGTGCTTGGGCGGCAAGCCATGGGGGGCGCTCTGCCCGGCGCCCGGGGGGAGGCAGGGGTGCTTTCGGCTGCATGCCTGCGGGGGCGTTGTCCGCGGCTTAGGTGGACCTTCCGCAGGCAAGCCGGGGAACGCAGCCTGCCTGTGCCTGCTTGGGGTGGCGAAATGCCTAGAGCCCCTGCTATGTTGGGGCGGCGTGGTTCCAGGTGGGTGTAGGGAACTGTTCCTGCAGAAGTGGCTACCTGTAGCAGTTACTGAAGAGGCAATGGATTGTAAGAAACTGCTGTTGTAAAAACTGCTAACCTGATGTTCCTACAGGAGCAGTTTCCCGTACTCAACCGGCAATGGGCAAAGTCCCCAACCTCTTTCCGATGTGGCCCGCACAAGCCGCCCAGCAGTTGCCAGGGGCCCGTTGCTCGGGGATTCGCTCTCGGTTCAGTCACTCCGGGAGGCGTGACTGGGCTCCGGAGGGGGCAGGGCGGGATTGTGGCTGGTTCTGGCAGCGGGTAGCAACACGTTGGCGCCAACCCGCGACTGCTCGGTTGCTGAAGGGAGGGGAAGTGCTCGGGCTCTCTTGTGTCATGACTCGCACGATCAGGCAGGGCCTCGGAGGACTAATCCTGCGGCGGTCACACACCGCTGTGCCCGCCTCGGTGTGAGGAGCCGACGAAGAGCTTTGTCGACTGAGCCTGCTGCTGCTCCCAGCGGGTGTGTGGGGGAGGTATCGAGGCCCTTCCCTGGCGCCCCTCTGTGCCCAGCCAGGGGGACTCTCTCCGGAGGCTGGAACCAGCCCCGGGCGCTGCCAACACCAGCCCCTGAGCCGCAGACTCCAGGTGAGGAGAGAGACCCAGGGGTAGGGCAATGGCACCATCTGCTGCTTTGCTGCTCCTCAGCAGCCGAGGCTGCTCAGTCCCATCACAACAGGGCAGGGGGTAGGCACCAGAGTTAAGAACAGGATACACAGGTACTGCCAGCCCGGGCCAATTAGAGGGGGGGCCAGGAGGGCCATTTGGCCTGGGCCTCAACCTCAAAGCAGGCTTCAAATTTAGACACTTGTTAATTTTTTTGGCATTTGATAAGCAGGGGCGGCTCTAGGTATTTGCCGCCCCAAGCACGGCAGGCAGGTTGCCTTCGGCAGCTTGCCTGCGGGAGGTCCCTGGTCCCGTGGATTCTGCGGCATGCCTGCGGGAGGTCCGCCAAGCCGCAGGACCAGCGGATCCTCTACAGGCATGCCGTCAAAGGCAGCCTGCCTGCCGCCCTTGTGGCAACTGGCAGAGCGCCCCCCGTGGCTTGCCGCCCCAAGTACGTTGTTGGCGTGCTGGTGCCTGGAGCTGCTCCTGTTGATAAGTTTCGCAACTTTTTTTTATGTGCATCCCTATTGGACCAAAATGTGACATGCTCTCAGTTTAGAGCTGCTAATTTGAGCAAATAAGAGATGTGATCTGATAAAAGACATAATATTTTTATTAACTGATATAGATTTTGTCATTAAAGAGTTAAAAATGTTCATAAATATCTCAGATCAGTTGTTTATATAAACAAATCACTACTAGTTGCTGGTGCTGGATTAAGTGAGTTGGAAAGATGTTTTTTACTCACAAAAGCTTATGCCCAAATAAATCTGTTAGTCTTCAAGGTGCCACTGGCCTCCTGGTTGTTTTTGTGGATACAGACTAACATGGCTACCTCCTGATACTTGCTACATTTTAGTGACCTTATAGTTTTACATCTAGTTGACTAAGGAATTATTTATGTGTGAGAATTCCTCATTAGTATCTTCATATGGTAGCTAAAAGAGGTGACTGGTTGGTAGGTTGAGCCCTAGCTTGGTAGCTTTGCCATCATCATAGGCTTTCATAGTCTGTGGGCCCAGGTTCAAAGTGAAAATTTGTGAGGACAATCTTGTACAGTGAGTTCTGTGAGGACACACATTTGAAATTTTTGGACATTATTCCTCCGTATCCGTGTCTGTGTTTCCTATTTATATGTCATCCCTTTGTCTTCAACTCAGCCTGTTATACCTTGTGTGCTTGAGTTTTGATTCAGTGATAAGGATAATAACCTGTCTGACTGTTTCATTTTGTGTTCTTCTTTAGTAGTCCTTCGTTTTAAGCCTTTTCAGCATTTGTGTACATGTTTACAGTGGAAGATTTCAAGTGTAGATAACCTACTTATTTACAGCAGAATATTTCAGGTGTAGATAGGCTACAGATTGACTGGATCAGGGGTCAGCAACCTTTCAGAAGTGGTATGCCGAGTCTTCATTTATTCACTCTAATTTAAGATTTTGCATGCCAGTAATACATTTTAACATTTTTAGAAGATATCTTTCTATGTCTATAACATATAAGTAAACTATGGTTGTATGTAAAGTAAATAAGGTTTTTTAAATGTTCATTTAAAATTAAATTAAAATCCAGAGCCCCTCAGACCACTGGCCATGACCCAGGCAGTGTGAGTGCCACTGAAAATCAGCTCGCTTGCTATCTTTGGCACATGTGCCATAAGTTGACTACCCCTAGACTAGATAGATCACTATGAAAAGGAGATTTGAAAGTGGTGCAAGCAAGAGACGGCAAAAACAACCCAGTGAAGCAGCAGCTAAGAGCTCAAAGCCAATAACTTCATTTTTCAAACCACTGGAAAACATACCTTACCCAACAAACAATGCTACAGATAATGAAAACTCCATAACTGCAACAGGTGATATTTCAATGTCAATACCTGAACATCAGGACAGTAGTTAAGAAGGAGATGTGCCAACAGTAACAGATGCCGCAGAAGATCCTGTGTGTGATCAAGAAACTCAACAGCAACAGGAAGATATAGATCTGACGCAGCAAGAGCGATTCATGAGTACTACAAGTTTGACTGTGACTGACATTGGAATTATTGACAAGAGCAATGCTGCCCAAATGCAGTCTTTTCTTTAAATTAGTGGTTTTGAAATTCCAAGTAACATTCCATGAGATTCTGATAATTACTTTCCCTACTTGTCTGCTGACATTCAAAAACTCTTCCAAATGGTGAGACCTGCGCAAGAGTCTGGTTGTGCTGGAGTACGGAAGAACAATCTCTGTACTGTGCGCCCTGCTTCATTTTGAACAAAAGTGCTGCAAATGGATCAGTTCTCTCTGATCGATCAGGATGGAGCATCAACAGAGGTTGGAGGAAGTTGAAAGGCTGAATACCATCATATGAGAATTCAATGTCACAAAAAGAAAACTATGTTGCATGGAAATCAGCCAGTAGGGCAGCATCAGCTAAAAGTTCAGTTGAGAATTGAAGGAACATAAATTCACACCATGTAGAGTCAAGCACGGGAGCTTATTACGCACAGCGCTGGTGGAGTGTTACTTTGCTTATCAGGCTCAGAGACACTGCTGAACAATTAGTTACAATAGATTATATAGAGTGCTCATTGGGTGGAGAGAAGCAATGGGGATGGGTTTTCCCAAGCCCTTGGATAGGTTCTAGCAGCAAGACAAGATAGAACAATAAGCCAGTGGTCTAAAAGGTTATATAATGGCTCCACCCAAAGCTCAAATTAACATATTGCTGACACACAGGTAATTACCCCCAAACTATATCTCTTAAAGTGTATGGGTTAAATCCTAACTAAAAGTATTAATTAGTACATAAAAGTTTATAAGTTTACCCTTGCATTTCTGTGGGCTAGGATTGGCATACATTTGTGAGGGGAGGGTGTCATAACTCATGTCAATCATATTAGGCCTCTACCCGAACTCTGTCTGGGGTCTGAGGGGTATTGTACCACTATCTCCTCTCTGCGTTAGGGAGTAACCATGAGGCCTTTCTCAGTGCTTCATGTGTCTATAACTCATGATAAGGACGCCCAATTACATTCGGAGTTATGCTGACTCCGCTCACTGATTTGAAACACACCATGTTATCTGTTTACCCCAGCTTTCTCTTAGCTATATATCGTTCTCTGTTGGCCAGCCCCCATAGCCCAGGCCAAGCTGTGGACTCCAGGCCTATATGAAAATTTCTTAGCAGAAACTGCAGTTAAGATCTTACATCCACATTAAATGGATTATGGCCCTTCAAGAATTTACTCTTGACTGAACTCTCTACAGAAACTAATAACTAGAAAAAACTTATTGAGCGCATCCTGAATATCATCCTTTTTTTTTTTCTGAGTGGGTATTTTCTTTCTTTGGTTCCAGTCAACATATTGGTGATCATGCAAATCTAAACTTTCTAGGCATAGTTGAGCTCCTCAGCAAATATGACCCACTTTATCAGAGCATGTTAAACGTGTTCAAGAATCACAAGAAAGTCAAAAGTGCGTGCAAGTCCATTATCTCTCCACACGCATACAAAACAAGTTTATTGAGCTCTGGTGGTCATTTGTGCAAACAAGATTTCTTGATGATATTCGAAATACCAAGTATTTTTCAAGCATTGTTGATGCCACTCCAGATTGATATGTACAGCTACATTTGGAATGTAGCTGTAAAATAGGATAAAAAGTTAGACAAGACACATTTGTTGTTGATGTTTTTATTAAAAGCAAACAAACAAAATGCTCCATTTCCACAAAAGATATATACCATGTTAGTAAGGAGAGAGCTCTGATTGTTGCGATTTTGTAGCATATAGATATTACTATGATTTCTTTTGTTCTAAATTGAATGAAATGTAACGTGAAGTCTTGATGTAACACTGAAAAAAAATGCTAAGCCATTGGGGGACGTCTGTGCTATTTTCCTTATGTTTGTGAAACTTCACATCTGCTATTGACTTGCAGAGTCACCTTGATCTAGTCGAGTGGTCACCAACCAGTCAATCACGATAGACTGGTCGATCCTAGAGGATCCTATAGGATCGCCCAGTCAATTGCGATCTCCAGCAGCAGTGCAGTGTGGCTGCCACTAAAGCAGACTCCCTGCCTATTGTGGCCCCACTCTGCAGCCCCACAGCCCTGCTGCTCCTGCCTGCAAGAACCGTCCCTACAGCTCCCATTGCCTGGGAGAGCTGTGGGGATGGTGCTTGCAGAGAGGGGTAGTGCATGGAGCCATGTGCCCTCCCACACCCCAGGGTCACAGGGGCACGTTGGCCCCCTCCAGGAGTGATGTAGGGCTGGGGTAGGCAGGGAGCTTGCCTGAGACTCGCTGCACCTGCTGCCAACTGGGAGCCACGTGAGGTAAGTGCGGCCCGGTGGGAGGCCACATTCCAACCCTCATCCCTGATACCCCTTCTGAAGCCAGCATCCTTCACCCTCTCCTGCCTCCCAACACTCTGCCCCAGGCCAGAGCCCCCTCCTGCATCCAATCTACCTCCTAGAGTTTGCACCCCTCACCCCTCCTGCACCCCAACCACCTGTCCCAGGTTCAGTCCAGAAGCCCCCTTGGCCTGAGCCCAGAGCCTGCGCCCCCTTCCGAACCTCAACCCCCTCCCCAGCTCGGCAAAAGTGAGTGAGGGTGTGGGAGAGTGAGTGACCGAGAGAAGGGGTGGGGAAGGAGTGAGGAGGTGGCGGCTTTGGGAGAAGGGTCAGGGCCTTGAAGAAAGGGCGCGAGGTAGATCCTTGAGTTGCCCTTGGATTAAAAAAGTTATCTTGGCACAAAAAGGTTGGAGACCTCTGAACTAAAAGAATTAACATAGGGTTTTTTACCTTAAATTCCTGCTATTCTGTTCCCTTATTAAGGCTTATCTTACATGGTGTGACACTAAAAAAGAAGTGAAGTTAATGCACATAAATTGCAGCACCTTAAATCTGAGAGATTTAAATATTTAATCTGTTCAGTTTAAATATAGCAGTAGTTTAAAACAAATTAAATATGCTGAAAGACTGAAAAAACTGACTTGCTTACACTGTATAAGTATGTTCATGGAGAGAAACTAATGGATCCCCATGGGCTCTTCAGTCTAGTGCAGCGGTTCTCAAAACTGGGGTCTTGACCCCAAAGTGGGTCGGCAACCAACATTTTTAATGGGGTCACCAAGGGCTGGTTTAGACTTGCTGGAACCTGGGGCTGGCCAAAGATGAATCCTGGTGGTAGGGCTCAGGTTACAGGCTTCATGGCTGGGGCTGACACCTTTGGGCTTTGGCCTTTGCCCTCCTCCTCCCTGCCTGGGGTGGTGGGCTCAGACTTTGGCCCTCAACCTGGGCTGGCAGTGCTCAAGCAAGTTTGGGTTTCAATCCCTCCTCCTGGGTTGTGTAGTAATTTTTGTTGTCAAAAGGGGGTCGCAGTGCAATGAAGTTTGAGAACCTCTGGTCGAGTGGATAAAGGCTTACTGTGAACAAACAATTGAAAGCAGAAGCCAGACAAATTCAGATTAGAGAGTAGGCACAAAATGTTTAATAGTGAAGATGATTAGTGAATAGTGAAACAAAATGACCAAAGAAAATGCCGGATTCTCCATCTCTTGATGTTTTCAAGATCAAGACAGGATTGACTTTCTAGAAAATATATTTTTGGGAAATACCAGTTTGGGTAACTGGGTTCAAGTGTAATGGCGTATGACAAATAGTAGGTCAGACTACATGACTAACAATCCCTTCTGATACTGTGAACAGGGCTGGCCTTACCATGAGGCAAACTGAGGCAGCGCCTCAGAATGCCAGACTGTGGGGATGGGGGGATGGCGGCACTAGGACCCAGAGTGTAGAAAATTGTGTCTGCTGCTGGTGCATATGTATTTTCTCTGCTCTAGATGCACAGAGATGGTGGAGTGCTGTGCTGGAGGAAGGAGGGCACAAGAGACATAACAGGCAGGCAGGAGAAAAGGCAAGAGGGAATAACAGAAAGCAGCAGGGAGCTGAGGGAGGGAGAGAGGAGGAGGTGCCTCTTTGGCCTCTCCCCCAGGAGCCTGGACTGATTAACACCAGCTTCTCAGGGAGCTTCCTGTTCCTGCTGCTTCCCTGAACCCACTTGAGGAGAACAGGCAGTCAACTGAAGTAGTAGGAGGGAGCCAGTTAGGCCTCAAGACGCTGATATCTTCCCTCACTCAGGCCCTGCTACCAGCCTGCTTATTTGGTCCCTTCAACTGAGTGTTGAGAGCCACTATAGCTGGCACAGAACAGCAGTCATGAGTGAAAGAAGAAAACGCCCCTCTGGGGCAGCATTTCAGAAAAAGAAAGAAAAGCAAAGGAAGCTTTGCTTTCTGTCTAAGCAGGAAGGAGCTCTCCCTGAGATACATAGACACAAATGTTCACAGTGAGCCTTCTGGCCCCAGTGAGGATGTGAGTGGTGAGGAGATGCCTGATCTTCCATTTAGTCAGAGTGCAGGTGACCTGGCAGCTACTGCAGCATCCATATCTCCATCTCAAATGGATGTAACCATGCACATTCCTGAAGAAAAGTGTAGATCAGAGAAGAGTGTGGTGGAGGCGCAAGAAAACAGCTGCTGCTGAGTTTAGTTCCTTAAGTCTAGATGATCCAGGACTGTGGACCACTTGAGCAGTAGCCTGTGGACTTCCTTGTACTGCAGCCACAGCAAGTGAAAAACTTCAATGTTCCCCAAAGACAATGAAAAAGAAGTTTCCATCCAACACATTACTGGCGTGAAAATCCCCAATGGTGACAAAGTGGAGAGGCCATGGCTTATGTACTCAAAAACCCAGAATGCTGCATACTGTTTTTGTTGCAAACTCTTCCAGTCTAATGTTCCAGCCACATTGGTTCTACAGGAACAAAGAACTGAAAAAATCTGGCTAGAAATCTGGCATGCCATGAGAAGGCAGCAAATCACCAGAGAGCATTCCATAGGTGGAAAGAGCTTGAGATGAGACTAAGGTTAAAGGCCACACATAGATGATCAGCATCAAGAGAAGATTGCATCAGAGTCTCTTTACTGGCAAAATGTTCTGAAAAGGCTCATTGCTCATTGCCATTGTGAGAATGCTTGCTACCCCAAACCTAGCACTGTGTGGCACTTCAGATCAGCTGTATGTGCAAACAATGGAAACTTCCTTAAAATTGTGGAGCTGATGGCTGAGTTTGATGCTGTACTCCAGGAGCATCTAAGTCACCACCCAAGAAATGTACACACCCCACTACCTTGGAAAAAAAACAATTCAAAATGAGATCATACAGGTTACTGGCAACAAAAGTCAAACAGAAGATTGTGGCAGATCTGAAGTCAGCAAGATATTACTCTGTTATTCTGGACTGCACACCTGACATCAGCCATAAGGAACATATGACTTGATTGGTGTGTTTTGTAACAACAGAACCTAGTAAAAATGTCCCTACAATAGTGACTGTCAGAGAACATTTTCTAGAATTTATTGACATTGATGATACTACAGGAGCTGGTATGACAAATGTGCTTCTTAAAAGCTGGAAGATACAGGAATTGTGATAGTTGCCATGAGCGGTCAGGGCTACAATAATGGTGCCAACATGAGAGGAAAGAACACAGGAGTGCAGACATGGAACCGAGAGTTAAACCCTGGAGGTTTTTTTGTCCCATGCAGTTCTCATTCATTGAACTTGGTGATGGGTGATACAGCATCAGCTTCTAATGAGGCTGCTGAATATTTTAATGTAATTCGAAGCATCTATGTATTTTTCTCTGCATCAACTCATCGATGGCAAATTTTGAAGCAACATCTGGGAACATCCTCTCTGACACTGAAACCACTGAGTGCCACGTGATGGAAAAGTCAAATGGAAGTGATAAAGCCTATCAAACACTAAATTGAGAAGATAGATGGTAACATAGTTGCCATTATGGAGGATATTGCTATGACAGGAACTGTTCATGGGAGAACAGTGGCAGAGGGAAATGGAATCACCAGAAACATACATAACTTAAAATTTGTGTGTGGCTTAGTGTTGTGGCATGACATACTGTTTTGAAATAAATGTTGTGTAGCAAGAGAATCCGAGGTGTTGACCTTGATATATCTGGAGCAATGGAACAACTGGACAAAGCAAAGTCATACCTACAGTCTTACCTGTCAGATGAGGGATTTAAAACGTTCTGAAGAGTGCACAGAAGTTGGCAGAGGAACTTCACACTGAAGCTATTTTCCCACCCATTCAAGAATACAAGAGTCACCAAAGAAGATGTTTTGATTACAAAACACGGAATAATGCCATAAGAGAACCCAAACAACAATTCAAAGTTGAATTCTTTAACCAGGTCCTAGATTGTGCAATACAGTCAGTTTAAGAACGTTTCGTGCAGCTCAAGAAACACAGCAGTATATTTGTGATGTTGTATGATATTCCAAAACTCCTCACTATACCTGAAGAAGACCTATACCAGCAATGCAGGGCACTAGAGACAGTGTTGACACATGATGACATGCACGCTATTGATGCGAGTGATTTAGGTGATGAACTGAAAGCCCTTTCAAGATACATTTCAGCAGGATCAACTCCAAAGGCTGTTCTGGAATATATGTGCACAAATAAGATGACCACCCTCTTTCCAAATGCT
Source organism: Chelonoidis abingdonii (assembly GCF_003597395.2). Classification (NCBI taxonomy): domain Eukaryota; kingdom Metazoa; phylum Chordata; order Testudines; family Testudinidae; genus Chelonoidis; species Chelonoidis abingdonii. The sequence continues at coordinate 4,450,075 of NC_133781.1, forward strand.
TTTGTTGCTCTGCGCACATACTTCTAACACTTCCTGTAACAGTTGCCAGTGGAGAAACGCAGCTTCTCCAAGCTGAAGTTAATAAAAAACACATCTATGCTCCACAATGACACAGGAGAGGCTGGTCGCCTTGCAACCATCTCAATAGAGCATGAGCTGGCCCAGACTGTGGACCTTCAGGAAGCAGTTCAAATCTTTGCAACCAAGAAGGCAGGGAAAGCACCACTTTGATTATTCAAACAGATAAAAATGCCAGTGTTTACTATGCAGACAAGAAAAGTTACATTTGCTGTTCAGGTGTTTGAAAGTTAAGTGTTACTTAAAATTTTTGAACAAGGCATTTTAAGTTGTTAGTTCTCCTTTATTGGGGTAGGTAGCAGAGCAGTACCATGAGAGGAGTAGAACAGGAAGAAGGCAGAATTGAGACCTTTCAAAGTTTTCTGTGAAGGGTGAACAAAGGGAAAAACACCTGACCAGAGGACCAATCAGAGAACTGGATTGTTTAAAAGTCAGGGGCGGGAATTTGTATACTCAGGGTCTTTGTTGTTTCCTCGGCTATGGGTAAACAAGTTTTCTTCTAACTCCATCTTATCTCAAAGTTTCTCCTAAACATCTGTGAGTACAAAAGGAAAGCAAAGTAATTCGGCTATGATGAGCTTTGTGTTGTATTTACATGTATGTTGATTTGCTGGACTGGTTTAATCGGGCTATCTTTTAAATCAGACTGTTTATTCTTATTTTCTTATAAGCAAGAGCCTGTATTGAGTTTCTTAATGCAAGATTATTGTTTTGTATTTTCTTTCTTTTATATATAAAGTTCTTTTGAAAACTGGTGGGAGTTTCTTTTCCTAGTTCCTAGTGAGGCAAAGGGAAGGGAAAAGCCAGGCTGTGGGCTATTTTCCTATTGTTTCCAGGGAAAGAGCAGGCTACGGGGAAAGAGAAAAAGAATCATCTCTGTTCTCTTGTGTTTGAAGTTTTTTCTCTAGTTACTGCTACGAGACCAGGGAGGGGGAATCTCCTTGTGTGCTAGCTGTGATTAGCTGTGAATGCATAGCCTCGGGGACGCTAGATTGCCTCTCCGGTTGTATTCAAAGAGTGAAGTCTAGTCTCGCACCGGCTAACCCAGGGAAGGGGGAAGCTGGGAGAGAAGAGAGGGACACCCAGGGCTCTGGGTCTTGGGGGTCCCCCAGGGGAAGGTTGGGGTGACTCGGGGGGGGTACTAGGAACCCCAATAGTCCTAGTTGGTGCAGCGAGAAAGAATATCCAAGCTGGTAGTGAGCTTGGGGGAGTTTGAGGTAAGCACCCAGGTCTTGGACGCTAAAGTCCAGATCTGGGACAGGAGGCTGTACCACAGGCCTAAATAAAGAGGATCCTAAATTTAGACACCTAAATCCATATTCGAGCAGTTGAATAAGCAGCTTGTTAATCAGAAACACTGGACACTCAGAACTGAATTCCATTGTTGCAAGCACAGTAATTTGGAAACTCAAACCACATATTGAGAGAAATGAGTATGGATTTGGGATCTAACTTTTGTGTGTTGTTTATGTAATATCTAGACTCAAGCATTTGTCCAAAGCATCAGAGTCTAGAATGTCTGTCAATAGGGAAAGAGTCTGGGAGCAGTGGGGGTGTGGAAAGGATTAAAGCCCTTCCTGAAATGTCTCCAATTGCATTTCTCACCCTGACAGGCTGCAGAACACCCATGTCTTGCTCCAGATCAGCCCATGCCCTCCAGAGACAAGGAAAGGAAATGGCTGCAGTGGAGCCGGTAATATTTGAGGAAGTGGCTGTGTATTTCTCCGAGGAGGAATGGGCTCTGCTCGACCCAGGTCAGAGAGCCCTCTACAGGGATGTGATGCAGGAGAATTATGAGATCGTGATCTCTCTGGGTAAGGATTTCTGTGCCCTTAGCTATCAGAAGCTGTGTGGGCCCTGGAGTAGCTGGGTTTGAGTTTGGCTAAGGATTCTTCGTTGGACCCCCATATGTCAGGAGGATCAGCCCCAATAATCTCTGGCTTCTTCATGAGAGCTGTCCCCTCCGTGTCCCCTCCCAAGCTACAGCAGATTCAGGGACATAACAATGGTCCTACTCTTCCCACAACCAAGGTTTCAATGTGCTTCACTACCATCTTGTCCGTGTTCTGCCTTGGCCAAAGGTGTGAGTGGAAGGGCCCGGTCAGGAAGGGCATGTAACAGAATTCTGGGGCGGGGTCCAGCTATTGTTAGTGTCTCCAGGGCTACCTCTTGTGCCAATGTGCTGAACCCTGGGAAGGAGGGTGCATTTTCTGGAGTCCTCTCCTGGCTATGGCTTATCTCTGTGAAATGCTGGTTCCTCTTGGCAGAGTAGAACCAAGGCAGCAGAGGGGGAGCTCAGCTGCAACAATAGCCACACACATCCCTGCCCGCCTGCGGAGGATCAGTACAGCCAAACACCACCATGGCCAGTTGTGGGAGCAGCAGCTATTGTGGGCAGATCATAGAATCATAGAATCAAAAGGTTGGAAGGGACCTCATGAGGTCATCTAGTCCAACCCCCTGCTAAAGGCAGGACCACTTTCCCTAAATAATCCCAGCCAGGGTGCGGTCTAGCCGGACCTTAAATATCTCTAAAGATGGAGATTCTACCACCTCCCTAGGTAACCCATTCCAATACTTCACCACTCTCCTAGTCAGAAAGTTTTTTCTAATATCCAGCCTCGACTTCCGCAACTGCAACTTCAAACCATTGCTCCTTGTTCTGTCCTCCGTCACCACTGAGAACAGCCTAGCTCCCTCCTCCTTGGAGCATCCCTTCAAGTAGTTGAAGGTTGCTATCAAATCCCCCCTTAGTCTTCTCTTCTGCAGGCTAAATAAGCCCAGTTCCTTCAGTCTCTCTTCATAAGTCATGTGCTCCAGTCCTCTAATCATTTTTGTTGCCCTCCGCTGGACTCTCTCCAATTGTTCCACGTCCTTTTTGTAGTGTGGCGCCCAAAACTGGACACAATATTCCAGATGCGGCCTCACCAGTGCCGAATAGAGGGGAATAATCACATCCCTCGATCTGCTGGCAACACTCCTACTAATACAGCCCAGTATGCTATTAGCCTTTTTGGCTACAAGAGCACACTGTAGGCTCATGTTCAACTTTCCATCTACCGTAACCCCAAGATCCTTTTCTTCAGCACTGCTACTTAGCCAAACAGTCCCCAGCCTATAGCAGTGCATGGGGTTTTTCTGTCCTAAGTGCAGGACTTTGCACTTTTCCTTGTTGAACTTCATGAGGTTTCTTGTGGCCCACTTCTCCAATTTGTCTAAGTCTCCCTGAATCCTATCCCTGCCCACACAGGCACAGGCAGTAAGGAGTTCAGGACTCTGCAGCGTAGGCAGGGTCTGAAGCAGCTAGCCAAGGATTCACCTAGTTCCTTGGACAACTTCCTCTCTTTCCTTCTGGATTAAATAGTGCATCCAAACCAAAGAGTGGGGCTAGCCATGCCCCCCAGTCAGGAGCTTTGTGAACAGACCCCTGGGGGAGCTAGAACTCTGCTAGATCCTTTCTCTACAAGTTCTAAGTGATCTGACAGGTGACAGCTGCAGTTTGAGCACTGCCTCTGTGCCTTGGTTTCAGACCTACAAGCCCTCACAGGAGCTCACATTTTAAGTAATGTGTTCCTGTTCTGGCCTGGGATACGGGAAATGGAACGGGCCATGATGGAGATTCAGTTGTACCCTAGAGTGTAGCAGAGCACTCAGCTCCCCCAGGGAATAAGCTGGGGGCATTCCTCGAGGCAGAGGTGATGCACCTTTACTCCAGATGAGTGTGTCATGGGATCTTGTATGATCTGTAGCCTGGTCTCTGTAAGATGGGGAAGGAGCCTCTCTGGGTGGGTGACTGGGATCCTGGGTCTGGAAGTAGTAATAGGACTGACCTTAATGAACATAATCAACACTTGATTAATTGTTTCCCAAGCAGGATTTCCAATTTCCAAACCTAATGTGATCTCCTGGATGGAGCGAGGGGAGGAGCTGTGGGTCCCGGATCTCCAGGGCTCTGAGGAAGGGGAGAGCATCAGCGACATCCACACAGGTGAGGAATCAGCTAAACTGATTCAGAAACCAATTATTGTATCCTCATAGCAGATGTATTTGACCCTTCAGCCTGTCTTCATCTCCAGTGAGAGGATGTGGAGGAAAGATGGATACTCTCCTCTGGGGCAGGGTTTTGAGGAAAGAGGATGAACTCAGCTCATGATATTTCAACCTCCCCAGCTGTTATTTGGGTGTGTTCCCCCCTTTTCCTGTTCCCCTATCAGAATTTTCTGTCCCTCCAGCACAGAGAATGACTCCTGTCTGGATTATTTCTCTATCCCACAGCGGAGAGGACAGTGAGTGAGACCAATGAGGAGAGTCTTCAGCAGGAAGGTCCTGAGCAAGTGGCACTGTGTGGAATGTTATGGGGAAGACTTGAAGGGCATGTTTCCCAGAGTCCTGAGCAGAGAGAAACCTGTAAGAGGCAGCACAAGCCAGAAAGGCAACAGGGAAACCATCCAGGGGAGGGACGGGGTAAATCCTCTCACAGGAGCAGAGGGGTGAAAAGAAACAAAGAAACCGATCAACAGAGAATCCCCCACCAAGAGGGACTCTACACTTGCTGTGACTGTGGGAAAAGCTTCTGTCAGCACTCAAGTCTTATTGAACATCAGAGAACCCACACAGGAGAGAAGCCCTTCAACTGCTCTAACTGTGGGAAAAGCTTCAGTCGGAGCTCATACCTTATTAAACATCAGAGACGACATACAAAAGAGACACCCTATAACTGTCCTGACTGTGGGAAATGCTTCAGTCAGAGCTCAGACCTTGTTAGACATAGGAGAATCCACACAGGAGAGAAACCCTATAACTGCCCTGACTGTGGGAAAAGCTTCAGTCAGATCTCAGACCTTGTTAGACATAGGAGAATCCACACAGGTGAGAACCCCTTCAACTGCTCTGACTGTGGGAAAAGCTTCAGTCGGCGCTCAAATCTTAACAGTCATCGTATGATCCACACAGGAGAGAAACCGTATAACTGCTCTGACTGCAGGAAGAGGTTCAGTCGGCGCTCATACCTTATTAAACATCAGATAATACATACAAGAGAGACACCCTATAACTGCTCTGACTGCGGGAAAAGGTTCAGTCGAAACTCATACCTTATTAAACATCAGATACTACATACAAGAGAGAAACCCTATAACTGCTCTGACTGTGGAAAAAGCTTCAGTGAAAGCTCACACCTTATTGCACATCAGAAAATTCACACAAGACAGAAACCCTATAACCTAAGTTCCCTGTAAGCTTCAGGGCTGTGCAGCAGGCTATCAAGGGCTGCCCAGGTGAGGAGAGGCCCCTCTTCCCCGGCCCCAACCCTGGAGCTATTGTGGATGGTTGAGAGGTGCATCTCCCTCCGCCCCAGAGCTATCGCGGACGGGGAGAGACAGAGAGACACTCTCTCTCCTGGACCCGGGCTGGTGTGGCAAGAGAGGGCTGGGGGGAGTCCTTTCTCTTTGGGGCAGCCTGCATGCCAAACCCCTCATCCCTGGCCCCACACCAGAGCCTGCACCCCCAGCCAGAGCCCTCACCCCCCCATACTCCAACTCTCTGCCCTAGCCTGAGTGCCCCCCTCACTCTCTGAACCACTTGGACCTCGCCCCCGCCACACATCACCACCATATTGGTGCACATAACAAAATTCATTCCCGACATGGATGTAAAATATTAGAATGAACATTGCCGATAGCTGCTCTGATTGCAGAACAAAGTTCAATCAGAGTTGATACCTTATTGAACATCAGAGAATGCACACAGGCGAGAAGCCCTTTAACTGCCTTGACTGTGGGAAAAGGTTCAGTCGGCGCTCAAATGTTAACAGATACTGTATAATCCAACCAGGAGAAAAACCCTTCAACTGCTCTGGCTGCGAGAGAAGCGTCAGTGAATGTTCACACCTCAATTCACAACAGAGAATTCACATAGGACAGAAACCCTATAACAGCTCTGACTGCAGGAAAAGGTTCAGTTGGAGTCATACCTTTATAAAACATCAGATACTACATACACAAACGAGATCCTATAACTGCGCTGATTGCAGGAAAAGCTTCAGTGAGAGCTCAGACCTTGTAGGAGAATCCACACAAGAGAGAAACACTTCTACTGCTCTGACTGTTGGAAAAGCTTCACTAAGCTCAAGCCTTATTGAACGTCATAGAACCCACACGAGAGAAACCTTACAGATGCAAGTAGAAAAAAGCTTCAGTCAGGGCTCACACATTCATTCACATCAGAGAACCCAAAGGTGAGAAAGACCCTATGAATTTTCAAGTGCAGGAAAAGCCTCAGTTGGACATCAGTCCTTGTTGCCCACCAGAGAATCCACACAGGGAAGAACCCTTTAAATGCCCTGAATTTAGGAAATGTTCAGTGAGAGCTCAGCCCTTAATAAACCTCAGAGAACCTACAGAGAAGAGTGCTCTGAGTGCGAGAGAGCCTACTAGCACAACTCATCCCTCGCGAGATGTCTGAGAATCCACCCAGGACACACATCATAAAAGTGTGTTGGCTACGGATGAGCAAAGTGAATAACATTTTTGCTTATTCCTACAAATCTCAGAAGGTCTGTCATGGCTGCAGTAGCCATGTAGTGAGGACATGCAACATTATTAAAGCAGAGAATGAAATGTCTGTCCTAGAACAGAGCTATGCAGAGCTAGAGGCTGAGATGAGATTCCCACATTATGATAGAACTTGATTATGACTTGCTGGGAAATCTGAATGTTTTGTGTTCAGCCTCTTCATTTCAGTTTGATGTTATACCCCTAAACCCATCTTTTTCTTGTCTGCTGTGACTACTCATTCATCCCTGATAGAGTTTTTAGGCTGGAATCCACCAAAGGACTTAAGTCTTGTGACACTGAGCGTTGCAAATACCTAACTTTTAGGTACCTTGAGTATCAGAGAAACAGCAGTGGGATCCACAAGGACTTGAGTTATGTGATCAAGCCCCTTATAAAATGAATGAGGAGAGAGAGGTGCCTTAGAATGCGATCCCCAAATCCCTTCATACTACATGGGATGCCATGTAAGGTAACCAGTATAGCATGCTGACAAGGATGGTATGTCCTAAGCCCCGCCCCTTTAATGGAAATAGGCACATATCTCTGCTTCCAATTCATGAGTCATGGAAGTGAGATGATGCTCTGATGATAGAATGATAGACATTTTCAGAGGCTGCCTAACAGCAGTGCGGGAATCTCCTTCATAACCTTTTGTTCAGAGGTTAGGATACTCACCTAAGATGTGGGAGACCAATTCAAGTCCCCTCCCCACCTAATAAATCCGAGGGTTTAGAACAGGGATCTACCACCTCTCAGGGAAGTGCCCTAGCCTCTCAGATATTCTGGTATATCTCAATCTGTCTCAATCTGTTTTAGAACCAAAAGTTATTAGCTCAAGACAGAAAGTGAAAATGACCCTATAGGCTGGGGTTAGGGCACCCATGTATGAGGTAGATATCCCTGAGTCCAGTCCCCATGCTCCAATGACTCTCTAAGTGTCCCTGAAGACAAAATCCTAAATCCTGCCATGAAGAAGATTACAGAAATTCCCACTGCTAAAAAGTTCACAAAGGTTTAAGAAATCAATTGTTATTGCTAAAATTCCATAGGGAATTTCTGTGCTTAAAGGAAGTTGGAATTTGGCCTTGAAGAAGATAGTTATTGCTTTCCTAGAATATTGAACCTATTGGAGTTCAGTTCTGTTCCATAAAACTGGACTCTTGGGCTGGTAGGTGCTGTTAACTGAAAAGTACTCAAGTTATATAAACCCAACAACTTCCATCCAACTATGAAAAAGATCCTAATTTCAAAAAGAAAAGAGTTAGAAATAGTAAAAATATTACAGCCTTAAAAGTGCTTCAGATTGGGGAAAATTCTTCTTAACAGAAACTGGAATGAGTTATAGGATTTCAATGCGACACCATTGTAACTAAAACTGACTTGGTGCTGATTGAAACTGCGTGCTTTCACATGTAACTTTCACATCCTGGGTAAGCACCCTAACCGCTGGGCTAAAAGCTAGGAGGGAAACCATCTCCTTTCACCCTCCCACAGCCTCCTGGCTGTTTTATGTGGAGCAAGGCAGCTTCTGATCATGCCTACCAGACTGGGCCTCCGCCTACCTTCCCCTGGTTTGTGAATTATGCTGGAGCTTAGGGGGAGAAAAAAGAGCTTGATTGCCTGGAGTGAGGCAGCCTGGTGCATGTCCAGAAGCAGGAACGAAGGCATCTAGAATATTCTTACTGCAAAAACATAGGTGCCAAGTGAGTTTAAGAGCCTACAGGGATAGATGACAAATGAGTGAGAGTGTTGTAATCACAGGGGTGCCTAGAAAGGTGTCTAGAAACCTTTGTGAATCCTGCCCCCCACCCCCAGTACAATTGATACATACAGACGCAGAGATGGGCTCAGTTAGGTTGTCAATATGATGTCCTGACTTGGCTCTGGGCACTAAGACAGGACAATGGTTTATTTGTGACTTTCTTGCTTTGAACCAGGAAGAATTGGTGATTCATGTACCCCAAATTTTGTATGCATTATTCTAACAATTTTTAGCTAGAGACATCTAAATGCTGCTGAATTTCAAGCTGTAGTAATCATATGACTGAATTTCATTTAAGAATCAGGCTTAGCCTAAGAATATTAATGATTTTGCTAGATTTTGTTAAATTGACACTGATTTAATTCCATTGTCCCATCCACCCTATCTAGTTTTTTGTTTAAAAGTTTTAATATCAAGTCAAGTTAGAGCTTTAAATCGAGTTAACCAAGTATAAATTCCTTGAAGTATTTGATACTAGGGCCATGTTTAAATTACAAACTTTGGTCGATGCAAGTTGCATCAAGATAAAGATGCCTCAGCATATCACTTGCACACATGCAGACTTGGCTCCTTGTAGCATGTTCTTCAGCATGACCTCTGCAGCATGTCCTTTCCTTTTTCTATGTTTTTCCTTCGGAGCAGGGGTCAGGATAGTAACTGTGATGGGTTGGATCACAGAACCCGTCTTGGGAGCCACCACCTGGTGTGCCAAGACTATTTCTACCCCTGCTTTCCCTGCCATCTCAGGACTCCAGCACCCTGTCTTGCAGAGCCAGACACACCCATCTGCTCCAACAAAGACCCAGGGTGTGAATTACTTGCCCCAAAACTTAAGATTTACCTGAAAGCAGCTAACAGAGGTGTGCTTGTTTTTAACACCCAGATGCCCAACTCCTGATGGGGTCTAAACCCAAATAAATCACTTTTACCCTGTATAAAGCATATGCAGGGTAAACTCATAAATTGTCCGCCCTCTATAACACTGATAGAGAGATATGCACAGTTGTTTGCTCCTCCAGGTATTAATACATACTCTGAGATAATTAATAAGTAAAAAGTGATTTTATTAAATACAGAAAGTAGGATTTAAGTGCTTCCAAGTAGTAACAGACAGAACAAAGTAAGTCACCAAGCAAAATAAAATAAAATGTGCAAATCTATGTCTAATCAAACTGAATACAGATAAGATCCTCACCAGTTCTGAAATGCTCCCTTTTACAGACTAATCTCCTTCCAGCCTGGGTCCAGCAATCACTCACACCCTCTGTAGTTACTGTCCTTTGTTCCAGTTTCTTTCAAGTATCCTGGGGGCTGGAGAGGCTCTATCTTTAGCCAGCTGAAGACCAAATGGAGGAGTCTCCCAGGGGTTTAAATAGACTTTCTCTTGTGGGTGGAGACCCCCTCCTCACCCCTATGCAAAGTCCAGCTCCAAGATGGAGTTTAGGAGTCACCTGGGCAAGTCGCATGACTCACAGTTTTTACAGGTAGCATCCATTGTTTACGTGCTGCCTTGAACGTCCTCAAGTAGACTTCTTATGTGGATTGGCGCATTCCAAGATCCATTGTCCTTTAAGTGTTTCTTGATTAGGTATTTAATTTCAACATTCCTTTCTCCAGGAACTGACCACATGCTCTACTAAGGTTATTTAGAAATCAAGCCAGTACACAGCCAACATTCATAACTTTGAATAAAAAAATGATACATGCATACAAATAGGATTAATACATTCAGTAGATTATAACCTTTGAGATATGTTACATGGCATATGTAGCATAAAACACATTCTAAGCATATTTCCATAAAGCCTTATGGGAGATACCGTCACAGTAACTATGGGTGCAACTCTACAGGCTGTTACCCTGAAGCAAGTCTCCAATAGGCACAGAAGTGTCTTGTTTAAAAAGGTAGTGGACACATCTGGAAGATATGCAGGTGGCTGATCACATTGTGAGCCAAAGGACATTTTCTATTGCCTTTATTCTTTCTGTATCTTCCGGAACAGTAAACATGCCTGCCCTGCAATCTGGTTTTTGTTTGTTTGTTTTGTTTTGTTTTTTGTTTTTCTGAAATATTACAATGCCATTTTCTTGGAAAGGGGAGGAGGGAGGGCACCAGTGGACCAGGTGGGGGAGAGAGCACCAGGAAGCTCAGAATCTTGTGTAGCACATTGTGCTGACGGTTGTGGGATTTGATACTTTTAGGGAAATAAACCCATTAGAGCTTAAAAGTCTCTGGTGTCAATGCCATTTTGTGCATGCTGTATGTCAGGGTGGGGAAAGCAGAGCAAGTGTAGAGAGGCTTGATCCATCCAACATGGCAACACCCAGCCAGTACCCAGAACATAGTGTTTGAATCCCCCTATACAGTTGTACTGCAAATAATATTGACTGGTAGAGCTGTGCTCTGCAGCAGTCCACATTGGCATCCATAAATCGGCCTCTGTGGTTAACAAAGGCCTGCATAACAATGGGGTAGTACCCTTTGCAATTTACATACTCATGTGCTCCTTGCAGCCGATCTGTGGTCCCTGTGTAGTTTGGAGACTGCGTTCTCTCAAAACTGGCAATTACTTCAGAGATCTTTGTTTGTGCGCACCAACTTTGGGTAAATCACACTCCTGATCAAGAGTTCTGAAGGAACTCAGATATGAAATTGCAGAATTACTAACTGTGTATGGAACCTATCATTGAAATCAGGTTCTGTAACAGATGACTGGAGGATGGCTACCATGATGCCAATTTTTAAAAAAGGTTCCAGAGGCAATCCCAGAAATTACAGGTAGGCGAGCCTAACATCAGGAGCAGGGAAATTGGTTAAAACCATAAAAGAACAGAATTACCAGAGACATAGATGAACATGATTTTTGGAGAAGAATCAACAAGGCTTTTGTAAAGAGAAATCATACCTCACCAATCTATAAGAATTTTTTGAGGGGGTGTCAAAAACATGTGGACAAGCATGATCCAGTGGATATAGTAAACTTACACTTTCAAAACGCTTTTGATAAGGTCCCTCACTAAATGCTCTTAAGCAAAGTAAGCAGTCATGGTGTTGTGGGGAGAATTAAACTTGACATTACTGGAATTAGCTATTTTGTGTGTCCAGCCATTGGTATCGGAAAACCAAATATTACATCACTAGGAATAATTTATAGCTGCGTTTTTACAGTTTTGCTAATCAGAATAGGACAAAAAGTTAATGTACCATATAAGGTGTGTTTAAACAGCTGACCTTGGGTTTAAGTGCTCCTAATGTATAACTTTTATTATAACTAAAAATGCTTTAATAAAAAATAAATTTGCTAAAACTAGAAGAATTAGTGACCCACTAGGGGTTCCTATGTTGATCCACTAGGCATCACTATGAGTTATGTGCTTTGTTTAAGTTAGCTATAAAAAATTAAGCAAAAAATATACATTGGGGCAGTCCAAGGGAAGTTTTCTTCAGACAAGGACCTGACACCTAAACTCCCCTGCAACTGAACAGAAGGAGGGCCCTGGAAGGCTGACTGTTATTCACTCGAAACCATCTCAGACTTTGGGTAATTATAATGTTTGGAATTCTCTGAACCTACTGCTGTAACATATATGTGTGTTTATATACTTAAAAGCTAATTTTAAAAAAGCACCCTGGTCTGTAACAATCATTTGTCAATTCGAGGAGCTGAGTCCCCATTGATGTATTCCTGACACCACCTGGAAAGAAACAGTTAATTTATGACTGCTTTGGCTTCTGCAAACCCTGGGTAACAGATCTGGTGAGCCAGCCAGGAGTGGTGGAGAGGAGGGGACAACTGGTACTTGTGGGATATAAGTCATATATATTGTAATAGGCTATAGGCTATGGAGGCCTAGTATGAATGCTGTGTGCTTGACATGAGGACGTGAGGTACGTGTTGCAACTGAAGCGAGGATTTAAGGTTACGAGTGGTCAAGGACTGGTTAGTGTTAAATAAGTTTGTCATGTCAATAAGAGAAAATGGAATGTCTTGGATTATGGTGGCCTGCCTGGAACAGTTTTCCTGGAGTTATGGGTGAAAGGCTTAGTAAACAGAGACAGAGAACTGATGACACAATGGACTGATCTATAAACAGTTGCCTGACATATCTAAAATTTGGAGTCAGACATTGATCCAGAGCCCTGATAAAGAAGAGGCGTGTAACATTGGCTGCCCACACCTTATGATTGGGCTGAATTTCGACTGGCCATCGGGATGTCGTTCTCATCTTTGGACTCTGTGTAGTATGAAAGGGGTGTGAATGTGGAGTGAGTGGGGTTTATATTGTAATCAATAAAGGTATTTAGAGTCTTATATACCAACATTGTGTGTGCTATCTGCCTGAGCCCGCATCCCATAGGGAGGCCTCTACCAGAGCCTAACATACACATCTGTGCAAGAGTAGAGGACAGCAGGGCACTATAGCTCTGTGTCATTTCTCTGTGTCCTAGTCTGAGAGTTCATTTATGGATACATTGCGTTAGTGGGACTCAGGGCTCTGGCTGGTAGCCTGGTTGAGTGAAAAAAAATGTCAGAAGGAAAGGGAACATCTAGAAAGAAATAACCATTTTCCTCAAAATGGTTTTAGAAAACAGCTTGGCTGATTTTGCAGAGGAACATAATAATGGTCTTTGGAAGCCTGGAGTCTTTGCTGGCCCTGGGCATTCTTGCAGCTCTGTAAGCGGAGAGTAGCAATTATAAATAAATAAAAGCAAAAATTTAAAAAATAAATAAGATTAAAATTAAAAAGAAGCCAGCCTGAAGTCAGAGTCAAACACCTTCTGGGCAATAAACCTGACTCAGACAGCAAAGGTAGTGGCACTGCAGAAGCAAGTGTGTGACTGAAAGAGTGACAGGCTGAAGCAGAAGGTATTTGAATTAAAACAGCAAACAATGGAAAGTGAAGGCACTGTTAGAGCCTTACTGAAAGATTCCCAGAATAAGACCCAGGCAAATCCCGCAGAATGTAAGAAACAAAGTTATGCTGTTGGAGCCAAATTGGAAGAGCAGAATGGAATAATGGCTGCAATTAAAGGAAGTTGCAGTCTGGGGAGGGGAGACAGGTCAAAGGAGGACTCAAATGCCATAGTTTTTATTTTAATTATGAGAGCGATGATCCACATGAGCGTCCCTTTCCCCTGGGCCCATCCAGGCTGCTGTATGGTCCCTTGCTTGATACACTGGAAGAGTTGTAGAAGCCTCCAATCATAGCCTCCACAGTAAACATCATGGAAAGGAAGATTGGTCCCCAAGGATAGAAAGATGGGTAGAGGTCAGGCCCGTTTCTCCTGACCAGGTCAGAGCCACAGAGAAAATGGTTGGTCTGTTAAACCAGAGCGCAACCTTGGAATGGCTGGCAAGGATAGCTGGCACCCCTGGTCTTACTCCAGTGGGTGTGGTGGCCTTGATCTGGGAATGCATGTCCCCAGAGGATTTTGCAGTGCTCCCTTATGCTATCCAAATAGGGTTGCCTCCTGAAAAAGAAGGTGCTGTCATAGAGTTATCAGGCGCAGCTCGGGAATAACTCCGTATGAAGCCAGTCAGGACTCCGTGGTAGCATATTGTCATCAGGGCAAACTGCCCTGGACCCTGCTGCCTGGCCTCCCACAAGCCTGTTGCTCCTCTGGTCTTTGTTCTGCTTCCCAGGCAAAGAATCACCTGGTCATCTCCCCCTCCTGGCTCTCAGGTTACAAAGGGCATCAGCCATCACCTCTGTGCAGACGGCTGGGCAGCCTCCGCTGCCCCAAGGACCTCAGCAAAAGACATACCCAATTCCCACCATATAGACATTGGTGCATTACACAGGGAAACTGAGGTACACCCATTATTAGTATAGGACAGTAAGACTCACATGCAACATAACAAGCTGAAAAAAAACTACCCCACTTTATCACAGGTGCCCAAAGGCATATGAATTTCCAAGAGCAGATGACAACCCACACTCTCCTCTCAGAGCCAGGATAGGGACCAGGTTATGGGTTTCCAGATGCTTTGGCCCATGAACAGGGGCTGCTAACAGGGAGTTTCGCAAGGGAGTTTGGAAGGGGAATAGGAAGGGAGCAGGGGTCCCTTGTCGGGCCTATCTGTGACCCATTAGTCTCTTGAAAACCTATAAATCAAACTAATCCAAAACCTTTTTCTTTAAAGCAGAGCAGANTC
>NC_133781.1:4464726-4531464 GCF_003597395.2 Chelonoidis abingdonii
CTAAAATCGGTTTTATAAAATCGATTTAAACTAATTCGATTTAATCAGGTAGTGTAGACAAGGCCTACGTATGTCAACAGGAGGGATTCTCTCATCGGCACAGGTAATCCACCTGCCCAACTGGTGGTAGCTAGGTCAACTGAAAAATTCTTCCTTTTACCTTGTGCTGTCTATATGGAGACTTAGGTCATTTTAGCCATGTCACTGAGGGCATGTCTTCACTACCCGCTGGATTGGTGGGTAGTGATCGATCTATCGGGGTGGGGGTGTTGATTTATTGCATCAAGTGTAGACACAATAAAATTGATCCCCGATCGCGCTCCCTGTCGACACCAGAACTCCAGCTCATGAGAAACGGAAGCGGAGTTGATGGGGGAGCGGCAGCGGTCGACTCACCGCCGTCCTCATGGCCAGGTAAGTCGACCTAAGATATGCTGACTTCAGCAACACTATTCGCATAGCTGAAGTTGCCTGTCTTATGTTGACCCCCTCCCCCTCTAGTGTAGATCTGGGCTCAGTGGTGTGGATTTTTAAACCTAACTAATTTTCTAGTGTAGACCTGGTCTGTCAGGGTCACTGTGTGGTCCTTTTCTGTCAAATGTAAAATTTCTAGTCCAAATTCCTAAGACAGCAAAATTGGCATAAAACTGACATTTTTTTTGTAACACACTTTGAGCAACCCTCCCGTTTTGCAACAAGGTGCAGTTTCTGCCGCATAAGGAAACCATCTGTGTCTCGCCCCTCACCTGCAGGCTCCGGCTCAGGGACTGGTGTCGGCAGCGCCCGGGGCTGCCCCAGGGGTGGTTGCAGCCCCCGGAGAGAGTCCCCCCGGCTGGGCGCAGAGGGGCGCTAGGGAAGGGCTCTCCCCGCACACACCCCGCTGGGGAGAAGCAGCGGCTCAGGCCGGGCTCTCGGCTCACAATGGAGGCGGTGGCAGCGTCTGACCCGGGAAGCTCAGCCCCGGATTTGCTGAAGCCGCTGCAGTGGATCTGCCCTTGCTACTACCAGACTCCGCTTTCAAGGAGGGTGGGGGAGAGCAGAACGGGGAATCAGAGGGGCGGGATGGGCAGGCGAGGGGCAGGTAGGTAAAATGCGGGACAGGAGCTGGGGTTAAGGAGGATATGCTTTCAGTTTCCCCTCCCCAGGGCTGTGATATTAAAGGCAAAGTTCAGCCCAATGCCTTGACAGAGCAGCTCTTCTCTGTCTGAGATGATACACTGAGCTGCCAAATGAAACCCGATTCAATGAAATGTTTTACACACCCATTCTAAACAATTCATAATTTCCATATGTGTTTTTGATGTTTAATACAGTCTTTGTCAGTTGAGGTAGCTGTAACATGCAGATACATACTGCCTCTATCAGTTCACTCACTGGATTTGTCTGCTGTTCTGATTGCCTGAACTGGACTTCCTTTCCTGTAATTCACTGTGAATATAGTTTCACTCCTTTTAATTTTTTATTTTAAAAAGCTGTTTTGCTGACTCTTATTGCTTGAACGCTCCATCATTTATGTAGTTTAATATTGTGCGGATGGCTGTCATTTAGCTACTTTATGTTCTTAATGGTAAATCATCATGAACAATATAATTATTAAGATTACTTAATATTACATTATATAAAAGCTTAAGCAGTTACATCTCAGTGTTTCCCAGGATAACACTTTGTGATTTTATTAGGATATTATAACATACACTTATTTTTCTAATTTTGTGGGGAAGGCGGTTCCCCATAGCACTGAGTTTATTCTTTGTGATGTTATTACTGCAAGACTTACTGAATGTTTGGCTTGTCACTGGAGTCCTCCCCTTGCCTTTGATCTAGCAATAAGGACCATTTCTGTCAAATGTCACCCAGGAGGAGATTCACTCAGAGAGCCAAGACATCTCTGGCATGTCTGGGCCAAAGACACAGTTGCTGGAGATGTCCCCAGAAACCAGGAGATCCAGACAGGGACTGCTGTGGTGGGGAGCTCCACCAGTCAGTATTATGCACTGTATTGCAAAGAACTGTACAGGCACATTTAAACAACTTTCTTCCAGGTACCGGATGGGTGTTGCCTTATTGGATGAATGGGAGCTATGAGCCGCTTTCTGCCTGATCTGCTTCCCACATCCCTACCCCTAGTGTGCTCAGGGTGGCTTTGACACTGCAAACTAAGGTGGGTGAAAGGTTTATTTCCCTGAAGTATCAAATCCCACCATTGGCAAACATGCCCCCAACCTGCTTTCTCATGCTTCTTGATGCCTCCTCTCCCACCCAGTCCTTTCTGTCTTCCAAAGACCCACTCCATGGCAAATCTACAGCTACTCAGAGTTTAGTTAAAAAGCTCCTTTCTCCTGTCCAATTGTCCAGGAAAATGGTTCAAAAGTCAGGGATGCAGAGGTGAAGCTGTCTCCAGAATGACAGGAGTGTGAGTAGAAAGTTGTTGGATGCCAGCTAATTTTCAAAGTAAAATTACCAAAAGAATCAAACAATTATCAGAATTGGTAATTGAGAGAAAGAACAATTAATTAGATGGAATTGTAAACAATAGCTTCTCATACAACCACTTCAGGAAAACCAAACAAGGACATGGAATTACTAATTATGGTTATTTGTGAGACTGCTATCAGGGTGTAACCACAGAAGACTGTACTGGGGATTCTTTTCCCTAAACACTAAGGGATGTCCCAAAATAAACCATTAAAACTGACTTTAAAATAAACATTTAAGAAATAAAAAATGTCAGAAGAAACCAATAAACAATTAAATCATGAAGGATTATCCAAATGAGATATTCCAGGTTAAAAAAAAAAGTAAATAAAACAAATAATACAATGGAGCAACTCTTAAAACAACTTCTTAACTAAACATGAAATACTAAATAAGACAGTAAATTAAAACAACATTGGTTAAATATATTGAATGGACCAGTATTATAAAACAGTATAAATTTAAAAAAGCTATGAACATTAAACACAATGGTATTCACTTAATTACTTAGGATACTTACAACATCAACAGGATGATTATCCTAATCAAGATTAATTAATAGCTAAGCATCAACATAACTCAACAGCTCAATTTAACAAAACAGTATCATATAACCAAGTAGAAACTCAGTGAAGTAACCAGATTAGAACAACAACTTGATATTAAAAGTTTTAAACTAAAAATAAATTTGAACCAGAGAGGTTGCACAGGACAACAGAACCGAAAGTAGTGTCAGCTTAACAAAAGCTAGCAAAACCATTGATACTTCTTTTCCGTCTTTCTTACAAAGGTAGTATTCTGAGGCTAAGCATGATTTTTAAGGAAATTCACATACATATGGTTACTACAGCTTGAAATTCAGTAGTGTAGACACATGTCTAGCTGGACATGGCAGTGGCTGTAGTAGGGAGAGAGGCTGAGACATAAGCCCTTGTATTAAAGGCCTGGTATAAGGCAGGACATGCTCACAGAATTTGGTAAGAATAGGGCTAATATTGCAAAAATACACAGTCCTAAGTGCTAAGCACAAAGTATTCACGGAAGCACATTCCAATATTAAGTGGTACGAGAACATTTGGATATTAAAAATGGTAAAAAACATTTTTCAATAATGACAGGAACATATTGACCTCTTTTAAAGATAAAGTCAGGATGACAGTACATAATGAAAATGTTTTAATTGAATCAACATGTACAAGGTGATAACTAGCCACGTCAGGGGGCAGTAACTAATTATGTCAGAGGCAGTACTAACTTGTTTGGATTAGGATATAAAAATATATTTCAGTGGGAGTATATTTGTTTAGCCAAGGGGGGATTGGAAAGTCCCGCCATTCACTACGCTGCATCCATTGTTAGAAGCATACATGTTTTAGTATTCTTGTAGAGTCTGCCAGGTGCTACTACCGTGATTTGTTGACAATAAACCTGGCCTGGTGCCATTGTACCTTAATGGATCTTGTGGTCATTGAGCGGTTCATTCAAGGTCTGTTGTGCCAGCTGTCTGCACAGAGCTGGAGCAGCATACACAAAAAACACACACGCAGCTAAACATCTAAACACACTGGTGACCCACAACTTCATGACTCAGTGACCAGCAAGCTGTGTCTACATTATGGTATGTAGCTGCATGTGTCAGTGAAAGGCTCTGGCAGGAGGAGGCAGCAGGGACAGACTCAGCAGGGAGAGCTGCTGGAGTCTTTCCCCACAGCCAGAGTCTCCCTGGCCTAGGCAAAGGCTCCAGCAACTCCCAGAGTTGGGGGAAAGGTCTGGCAGCAAACTGAGGCAGGGAGGAAGGGGGACACTGCATTGCTAAAAATAGCAGTGTAGATGGGGAAGGCAGCACTTGGGTGAGTTGAGGGCCAGTGTAGGGTACATACCCACAGGGTTCAGTCATGTCTTTAGTCACCTAAGCAGTGCTTCACCATCCACACTGCTATTTATAACTGTGCTAGTGAAGTCCCTACACCACGACTGGAATGAAGCTAGAGGTGAGTGTAAGGTATGAGCACATTAGATAGTTCTGTAGTTCAAAAATCATACACAAAAATTAAAGTTAGCTTGAAAGTATTCTAAAGTTTCAAACACACACAAAGATGGATGTGAGATTTTGAAGTCAGAAGATAGCTTTTTTCACTCACACACAGTGTACTGTTACAAGGGAGAGAGATTTAAGGACGCATTTTTCACCAGCAGGTAATTCTCACTCAGACGTATAAACACAGCACAGCTGCAGGGGATGAGTGTGAGATGCAGAGCAGAACAGTGATTTAACAAAATTGCTAGCTCTCACTAATTAAAGTAAGAAAACAAAACAGAATTTATTATCCAACAATGAATTTCCACAAATGATAAACACATCTGAGATTTAGTTATGTACCCAACAAACCTCGAGGGTAGCTCTTTTAAGCAGTAACCAGATATTTTAGTAATCAAGTGAAGTTAGCACAGCACTACACACACAAGTGTAAACAATAATTGGCAATTACAGGTGAAAGCACACAGTCTAACTCAGCATCAAATCAGTTTTAATTACAATTTTGTCAAATTCAAATCCTATAACTTAGTCCAATTATGTCCTTAGGACAATTTTTCCCAATCTTATACTGCTTTAAGGCTGTATTCCTCTTTGCTATTTCCTGTGTAGTTTTGTTTGTTTGTACAATTGCATATTAGGATATTTTTGATAGTTGGGTGGAGGTTGATAGGTTCATATGACTTTGGTGTTTTCCAGTTAAGAGTTCCTACCAGTCAAGAGTCTGGCTTTATAGAATAGATCTGAACTCCCATAGGTTCAGTGTCCTAGAAAAACAATAATTACACTCTCAAGAGCCAAATTCTGATTTCCTTCAAAGCACAGAAATTCCCTGTGGAATTTTAGCAACAAGCACTGATTCCCTAAATCCTTCAGCACTTTTTAGAAGATGAAATTTCTCAACCTTCCTTAGATTGCTCAGTGTGCAATCTTATTCGTGGTGGGACTTAGCATTTTGTCTTCAGGGAACCTTAAGAGTCACTGGACTGACAGGACTAGACCAGCATCACCCACTTTACAACTCGGTGCCCTAACCACCAGATTATCGAGTCATTCTCACCCTTTTTCTAGCCTAATAACTCTAAGTATTTATACGTAGTGGAGTCAGCCCCTGTGCTGGGGGAAAGGAAACATCAGAAAGAGGGAGAGGAAAGGGCGAACAACCCAAACAACTGCTGGGAAGATGGAAATATCAGGAGCTAAATCACCATCCCTCCAAAATATCTTTCCCAGAGGAGAGATGGGGGGAACCCAGCCATTCTTCACATCCTCTGAATATAAATAAAGGCAGGGGCTGAAGAGTCAGACAGGCTTGATGAAGAGTCATGTCGGCATGAGGATACAAGAATTGGTTTCTGAGACAGGTAAGCTGATTGGGTAACCTGTGTGGGCATCTCTTGAGATCTCCCTTTCCTTATAGCTTTGGAGACTGGGGACCCACGGCTCCTCCCATCGTTCCAGCCAGGAGATCACACTGGGTTTGGACATCAGAAATCCTGCTTGGGGGACAAGGGAACAAGTGCTTATCTTGTTCATTAAGGTTAATGCTGTTACTTCCAGCCCCAAGATCTGAGCAGCAAAATCTAGAGGGTCTTTCCCCTATCCATCCCCACCCTACAGGGACTGCACTATAAACTGTAAAAGATCCCATGATGAACTGGTCTGGAGCAAGGGTTCATCCATTCTGCCTAGGGAGCAGCCCTAAAGTATTCCCCTGGGGAGCTGAGCAGAGTTGCTATGCTCTCTAGGTATTTGGGGTACAAGTAATTCTCCATCACTGCCAATGACACCTCCCCTCCACACCCACACACCTTCCCAAAAGAGGCCAAGCTCTCTTGTGTCTCCTAATGTGTCCATGGAACACTTGGGTCCACAAGGCTGTCATCCATGATTGCAGTCTCTAGGTGCTTCTCCAAGAACAGTTGTTAAAAAATAAACAGAGGAAACACCACTGATGGCCTGGAAAGAAAATCACTAGACACCAGCTCCCAGTCCATTGCAGCGAGCAAAGAGCCTGCGCTCATGGGAACTCCATCCCCATCCCCTGGCTGCTGAATGCTCAATCAGCCCTTCCTCACTGCCCATGAGACCTGCTCTGCCCACCCAGATGCCCAACTGGCTGACATCTCAGGTGTGGTGTTGGCTCTTCTCACTATCTCATCCTGCTCCATACTCCACAGATACAGCAAGGACCACTTTGGAGGAAAAGTAGCCAGTCTCCTCCCACCTAGGCTCAAATAGTACAATAACAGAAATGTCGGGCTGGAAGGGACCTCAAGAGGCCATCTAATCCAGCGCCCTGTGCTGGGACAGGACCAAGGCCGTCCCTGACAGGTGTTCATCTAACATGTCCAAGACTCCAATGATGGTGATTCAACCAACTTCTTTGGTAATATGTTCCAGTACTTGACTATCCTTAGAGTTAGAAAGGTGTTTTCCTAATATCTAATCCAAATCTCCCATGCTGCAGATTAAGCTGATTACTTCTTGTCCTGCTTTAGTGGACATGGAGAAAAATTGATCACTGTCCTCTTTAAAAAAACATATCTGAAGACTGTTATCAGGTCAGTCTTCTTTTGTCAGGACTAAATATCCCCAGGTTTTTAAAACCTTTCCTAGTGTGTCATGTTTTCTAAACCATTTATCATTTTTGTTCCATTCTTCTGGACTCTCTCCAAGTTGTCCACACCTTCCTTAAATTGTGGTCCCCATAACAGAACACAGTCCTTCAGCTGAAACCTCGCCAGTGCTGAGCAGAGTAGGACAATTATATGCAGTACTACTACCTAGCTACTTATTCCCCATTTGTTCCCCATGTAGATACTCTTAGACGGTAATCAATCCACCTCTGAATGTTCTCTTTAAACTAAATAGACTGAGCTCCTTGAGTCTATCACTATAAGGTAGGTTTTCTAATAAACATTGTTGTGTCTTTTTGCCAAACCCTCTCAAACTTAGGAACATTCTTCTTGAATTGTGGGCACCAGAACTGCACACAGAGCGTTCCAGCAGTGGTCGCACCAGTGCCAAATAAAGAAGTAAAATAATCTCTCTACTCCTTCTTGAGATTCCCTTGTTTAGGCATCTCAGGATCCAGAGGCACATTAAGATTTCCTGGAGCCCTGGACCAGAGCAAATGGGGGGCCCATCCCCATCCTTTCTACTTGCAGCCCTGCCCCCATTCTGCCTGTGGCCCCACCCACAGCCCCCCCTTTCGGCCCCTTCCCCAGGGCCTGCTCCTGTTCCACCCAAGGTCCTTCCCGTTCTGCCCCCCCATTGCAGCCCACAACCCCTTTTGCTTCTTTCTGCCCTTCCTGCCCCACTGTGGTCCCAAGACTGGAGAAGCTCTGTCTCCATGCCACGACCCCAGGGCCCCAGGGGGAGTGAGAGCTCTTCCAGTCCCAGGGCTGCAGCAGGAGTCTGGGTGCTAGAGCTTCCCCCACCAGCCTCCTGCATTTCTGCGGGGAACCAGAGTCAGGAGCTTTTCCCACCCCATTCGCCTGGCACTTCTGCTGGAGAGCGAGTTGAGTGCGGGGAGAGTTGCCCTGCTGCCCTGCGGCTGCTGCGGGGACAGGTTGGGGCTGCTTGAGAGGGGCTCCAGGCTTCCACCAGCAGTGGCGGATTTTTTCCAGGGCCCCTCCAGTTGGTCGGGGCCCCTGGGCACAGGCCCCATGGGCCCAGTGGCTAATCCGCCACTGCTAGGATTGCATTAGCTCTTTTGGCCACAGCATCACACAGGAAACTCATGTTCATCTGATTATGCACTATGATACTGAAATACTTTTCAGGCTCACTACTTTTCCTCCATCATGTAAGTATTGCCAACATTCCTTGTTCCCAGAAGTATACATTTACATTTAGTCATATCGAAATGTGGTAAACACCCAGTATACTATGAGTCCTGTGGCACCTTATAGACTAACAGACATATTGGAGCACGAGCTTTCATCGCATGCATCCGACGAAGTGGGTATTCACCCACGAAAGCTCATGCTTCAATACGTCTGTCAGTCTATAAGGTGCCACAGGACTCTTTGCTGCTTTTACAGATCCAGACTAACACGGCTACCCCTCTGATAGTATACTATGAGATATCCATATCATTCTGAATCAGTGTCCTGGCCTCTTTACTCTTTACCACTCCCTCAATTTTTATATCACTTGCAAACTTTATCAGCAATGATTTTATCTTTTCTTACAGGTCATTCATAAACATGTTAAACAGCATAGGGTCAAGAACCGATGCTGGTGGGAGCCCATTGAACACACGCACATACACAATGACAATTCCCGGTTTACAGTTACATTTTGAGACCTATCAGTTAGCCAGTTTTTAATCCTTTTAATGTGTACCGTGTTAATTTTATATCTTTCTAATATTTTTATCAACATATTTTGTGGAACAAAGTCAAACATCTCATAGAAGTCAAAGTATATTACATCAACCCTATTACGTTTATCAATCAAATTTATAATCTCAAAAAAAAAAGATCAAGTTTGTTTGACAGAATTTATTTTTCATAAACACAAACTGATTTACATTAATTACATTACCCTTCTTTACTTGTTTATTAATTGGGTCCTATATCAGCTGCTCCATTATCTTCCTGTGATTAATATCAGGCTGACAAGCCTATAATAATCTCGGTCATCCTGTTTACCCTTTTTGAAAATTGGCACAACATTAGCTTTCTTCCAGACATTTGGAACTATTCTAATGCTCCAAAATTTATTGAAAATCAACATTAATAGATCATTGAGTTCCTCGGCTAGTTCTTTTAAACCTCTTGGGTGCAAGTTATCTGGACCTGCTGAATTAAAAATGTCTAACTTTAGTAGCTTCTGTTTAACATTCTCCAGAGATACCAGTGGAATGGAAAGAGTGTTATAATAACCCTGTGATATGACTAAATCATCTTTTGCATCCCCAAATACAAAATAGAAAAATATTTATTGAACACTTCTGCCATTTCTAAATTATTATTGATAATTTTATCATTTCCACTTAGTAATATACCAATACCATTGTTAAGATTGCTATTGTTCCTAATGTTTTTTAAAACTTCCTTATTATTATTCTTAACTCTGCTGGCCATAGATTTCTCCTTGTGTCCCTTGGCTTCCCTCATCAATTTTTTACACTTCCCAACTTCTGATTTATTTTCATAATGATCGAAATCCCCTTTCTTCCATTTGTTATAAATATCTTTTATTTTGTATTTAAGAGCTGCCTTCATCCTCCCTCTAAACCAGGTTGTTATTTTAACCAGCACAGCCTTCTTCCTCAGTTGTGGAATTGTGGCTTTTGGGGCATTCAGGAAGGTGATATTAAATTGGCTCTCAATTCTCATTCACATTTTTCTGATGAAATTCTTCCTCCCAGCTGATTTGTCTCATAATTGTTTTCAACTTTGTGAAATTGAGCCTTTAAAAGCACCAGTTATATAACTGGCCTGGACTTTATTCTAATGCACACTATAAATATGATCAAGTCATGATCACTTCTACCTAAGCTCCATTAACTTTTAGTTCTGAGGTCAGTTCTTCTTTATCTGTTAGGACAATCTCTAAAAAAGAATTCCCCTGTCTTGGCTGTAACACTTTTTGAGTTAGGAATTTCCATCTATAGTGTTCAAAAATTCCAATGATTTTTAGTACTGGCAGGATAATACATCCAGAATTTGTCACTCAAATTGAAGTCTCCCATGATCAGACAGGTTTTTCCCCTTACACATTACAGATAGATGCATAGGGAAGTGGTCATCCTGTTCCCTAGTGTGATTTGGTTGTCTGCAGCAGACAAAAACTAGTATCCCATTTTATGCTTTATCAGTTAGGGCACTGAGTCATAAACATTCAAGGTCATTTTCTTCCAAGTTATCAGTGACTCAGAAACAGGTTGTCATAAACAGATAGTTAAGGGTTAACAAAACAGGGACCTGGGACACCTGACCAGAGGACCAATCAGGAGACAAGATACTTTCAACCCTGGGTGGAGAGAAGTTTGGGTGTGGGTCCTTTGTTCTGTATGTGTGTTCTTCTCTCGGGGGGTCTGAGAGAGACCAGACATTACTACAGGCTCTCTAAGTTTCTGTTCAAATAGTAAGTAGGAACAGGCGATTTTAGTATTTTTAATTGTTTTACTCTATTTGCAATGTGGATCTGGCTGGTTACTTTTATATGTGTAGTTCCTGGGAATATTTTGATTTGTTATATATTCACTTGAAGTTACAGAGATAATTCTTTACTTTTCCTTTCTTTTATTAAAAGATTTCTTTTAGAGAACCCTGATTGATTTTTTTCTTGTTTCCCTTGTTTTATCCAGGGGATTGGATAACTCACCAGGACTGGTGGGGGGAGACGGGGGGGGGAGACGTAGAATCTCTCTCTGTTTTCCTTGAATCTTTTTGCTCTTTGTGGAAGGGAAGGGAACTGCTTTCTCTGTATTGTAATTTAAAGGGTGGTTCAGTATCTCTCAGGATAGCCCAGGGAGGGAAGTCTGGAAGGGAAAGAAAGGGGGAATGGTTTATTTCTCCTTGGTTTAAGAACCAAGGGGTTTGGGTTCTTGGGGTCCCCAGGGAAGGTTGGGGAGATCAGAGTGCCCCAAAACACTATATTTTTGCGTGGTGGCAGTGCTATCAGATCTAAGCTAGTAATTAAGCTTAGAGGAATTCATGCAGGTACCCAAATTTTGGGTGCTAAGGTTCAGATTTGGGAATTATACCTTATGACACAGGTAATGCCATATTTGATGCAGAGTGCCATTCCTCATTTTGCCTACTCAGTCCTTCCTAAATTGGTGATAACTATTGATTTTAACATTCCAATTATGCAAATCATCTCATCAGGTTTCAGTAATACCAGCTAGATCAAATATAGGCTCATAAATGAGAAATTCCAATTCTTGTTGTTTGTTACACAGACTCTTAGCACTGGTGTATATGCAATTCAAGAATTTCTTTTCTTTATGTCCTTTGGTTTTTTGATTACTTTTGTTCTCTACATCTTGATTTTGTGCTAACCAAGTGCTCCTATCTTCCCTCTTTTTACCTAAATAAAGACTTTTTGAGAAATTCCCAGCTCTCCTGATTCCCTTTTTGCCTTATATTTTCTTCTGATTGGACCATACCTACTATTCTCTGAGTTTGTTAAAGTTTACTTTTCTGAAGTCCATTGTCCTTCTTCTGGAAGAGATGCTCCATCTAAAATCCTACCAACCACATCCCCATAATCTCCTTGGTCCCCAGGAAAGCAAACTACTAAAATCCATTGCTTGAGTCCCATTGACGTTAATGGAGATAAGCACATGCTTGGTGAATAGGGATGGTTTTCTGAATTGGTGCTCTAGTCCAAAGACAAGACTGACCAGTTCTCTGACTAATCTACATCCCCACAACAGCTAAAACTGGTGACTGGTTACACACAAGCAGGGAG
Organism: Chelonoidis abingdonii; assembly: GCF_003597395.2. Taxonomy (NCBI): domain Eukaryota; kingdom Metazoa; phylum Chordata; order Testudines; family Testudinidae; genus Chelonoidis; species Chelonoidis abingdonii. Next base: position 4,476,671 of record NC_133781.1, read on the forward strand.
AGAGAGAGAGACTTCAGAAGAAGAAATTCTTGTAAACCTTAAGCTACTGCTAGCACTGTGGGGAAGCCAAGAATATTAATTTCAGCAGCACCTCAAATCTTCATTGAAAATCAGGGATCCATTGTGCTATCAATGATACTTTTATGGCCCCCCATTCCCATAGTATCTTTACATAGTCAAGTATTTAAAATCCCAGTACAGACACTAGTAGGTAGATGGAAAAATTCTGCTACTGACCTGGCTACTTTTTCTAAAGAGGGTGGATTGACTATGGCAATGGAAAATCCCCTTCTGTCCCTGTAGTACATGTTTACACTACAGTAGCATAGGGGCCTAAGTCAATGGGGGTTGGATGCCTAAGTCTCAAGGGTCCCCTTGAAAGCCACAGTGACTTACAATTGCTCAGACAGGGAGCCTTTGGAAGAGCTAGGAATTGAACCCAGGTCTAGTGAGTCCCAGGACAGCACCTGAAACACAAGCAGAACCCTCCTTGCTTTTTTCTGCTATAGTGACAGACCCCACAGAATACTTGCAGACCATAAATTACTTCATTAACTCTCATGCAACTCCAGAACCCAGCCCCTCTGTGAAATGAGGGTTCCTCACAATGAGAGTTCAAGCACAGCCAGGAAGACATGCCAGGAACAACACCCTCCTTCCAAAAATTCAGCACATTGGCACAAAAGGTAGCCCTGGAGGCACTGACAGCAGCTGGACCCAGCCCCACAACACTGGTCTGTGACCCTCCTGAGTGGTAGAAGAGTTGAGAACATCTGGGGTCTCCTGCTAACACAACTGGCTGTGGCAGAACACGGTCAAGATAGAGGTGACATGCCCAGGAGCGCTGCCAGCTTTTTTGGCGCCCTAGGCGGCGGAAGGTCCCGCCCCTGAAATGATGCCCCCGACAGAGGCGGCGGATGGTCCTGCCCCCGAAATACCATCAACGACCGGGGCAGCCACCGCCCCCCAAATGTTAGTGCCCTAGGCGACCGCCTAGATCGCCTAATGGGTTGTGCCAGCCCTGGATGTGCCTTTGACAATCTGGCCATAGGGCACTTAGGCACAGCTGAGTCATGAGACACTTGTCCCTCTCTGAGATGTCAGAGGCCCCAGAGGATAGAACTAGCTCTGGGAAGGTGGAGAAGAGAGTTGGTTTGTCTAACTTGAAAACCTTGTTATGGAAAGAGTAGCACCATTCTTATGTCCTGAATCTCCTATCCCAAGGGAGGGGATGTAGAGGCCACAGTCTCTCACACATCGGATCTGGAACACTGGGACTGATCCTCCTGAAATCTTGGGGACCAAAGAAGAATCCTGCACAGCAGTTGACCCAGGTGCTGTCATAAATAGGTAGCTAAGGGTTAATGTTTCTTTTACCTGTAAAGGGTTAACAAAGGGAACCAAACACCTGACCAGAGGACCAATCAGGAAACTGGAGTTTTCCCAAGTCAGGGAGGGAATTTTGGACTCTGATCTTTTGTTTGCTCTCAGCTATGAGAAGGTTCTTCTATCATTTATCTCTGTTTCCACTTGTAAGTACAGGTAGAAAACAATATAGTTTATGTTGTTTTGGGTGTATTTACATGTGTGTAATGCTGGAATGTTTAATTGATATCTTTTGAATCAGACTGTTTATTCATTTCTTATAAGCAATAGCCCTGTATTGTCATCTTGCTGCAGAGTTATATTCTTATGTCTTTTTCTTTTCTCTTTTTTATATAAAGTTTTCTTTTTAAGACTTGTTTGAGTTTTTTCCTCTCTGGGTAGGCTAAGAACGAAGGGAGGGGATTCTCTTGTGTGTTAGATCTACGGAGGGTAAGCTCTGCAGCACAAGGAATTGGTGGAGTGGGGAAGAGATAGAATCATTTCTGTTTCCTTGTATTTGGGGTTTGTCTCTTTGTGGAATAGGAGGGACATGCCTTCTGGTATTGTGATGTAAAGAGATTGCTCATACTCTCGGTTGCCAGAGAGGAAAGTCTGGGTGAGAGAGAGAGGGGGAAGGGAGTGGGTTATTTCCCTTTGCGGTAAAGACCACGGGCTTTTTGGTTCTTGGGTCCCTCCAGGGAAGGTTTTGGGGAGACCAGAGGGGGCCAAAACCCTGGAATTTTTGGATGGTGGCAGCGAGATCAAAGCTAAGCTGGTAATTAAGCTTAGAAGGGTTCATGCTAGGCACCCAGATTTCTGGACGCTAAGGTCCAGATTTGGGAAAGATGCTTATGATAGGTGCTTCAGAGGCCACACAGCTTCTAATATCCAAGAGGACCAGAATCCTTACCCAGTGAGGTCACAATCTCATAATCCTCCTGCATGATGACCCTGTAGAGGGCTCTCTGACCCGGGTCCAGCAGAGCCCATTTCCCCTCAGAGAAATACACAGCCACCTCCTCAAAGATCACAGGCTTTGCTGCAGCCATGTCACTTCTCCGTCTCATGCTGGGATGGAATGACCTGGAGCTAATGTTCTGCAGCCTCTCAGGATGAGAAGGCAATTGAGGAGGTTTCAGAGAGGGCTTCAGTCCCTTTCACAGCCAGATTCATCCCAGGTTCTTTCCCAGACAGTTCTAAATTCTGCCATTCTGGGGAGGGTGGAGTGTGTGTGCTTATGCTAAGATATTAAAAACAAGACTCTAGAGTTAGGCTCAGAAATCCATAGTCAGTTTTCTCCATCAGTGCCCTTAGTTTAAATTGCTGAGCCTGCAACATGGGGGTTCACTTCTGAATGTTCAGCACTGTTGATAATGAAGCTACTTATTCAGGTGCCTGAGTATGGATATAACTGTCCAATTAGGCTCCGGTATTTAAAGACCCTGGCCTTCATCATTTTATTATAGCACACATCCAGCCCCTCCCACCAGAACTAAAAGCAGGGAGACTTTTTTAAGCCTTCTTCATGACAAGATTAAGCGAAATCAATGTGTGCACTCAGCTGCTTAATTAAATACGTGCAGTGAGTGTTTGCTGGATGAGATCCGAACATTCATTGATCCACACACACAATTTAAGGCGAGCCCCAGCCTGAAAAACACCCCAATTAAACAAGCCCCAGGCTAGAGCCAGCCATGGCTTTTAAACCACAGTATACACATACAGCGGGAGGGCAGCAGCTCTGGGACTCGCAGACCCCCGCTCCCCCCCGGGAGCAGAGCTGGGGCGAGGAGGGGCCATTGGTGCAGAGTCACTTTCCTGCCCGGCCCCAGCCCTTCCCCTGGATCTCTCCCCTCACCTGCAGGCTCCGGCTCAGGGGCTGGTGTCGGCAGAGCCCGGAGCTGCCCCCGGAAAGAGTCCCCCCGGCTGGGCACAGAGGGGCGCTAGGGAAGGGCTCTCCCCGCACACACCCTGCCGGGGAGCAGCAGCGACTCAGCCTGGGCTCCCGGCTAGCTATGGAGGCGGCAGCCGCGTGTGATCCGGGAAGCTGGCGCCACAGTGTTAAACCCTCCGCTGCTAGAGACCAGCCACAATCCTCGCCCTGCTTCCCGTCCGGAGCCCAGTGACACCCCCCCCCGCAGTGACTGAAGCCGAGAAACGGGCCCCTGGCACTGCTGTTGCCAGCTTGTTATTGTAACATAAGAAAAGATACAGGAGGCATTTGAAGTAAAAGAAAACACTTCACTTAACCTAATGCAGCCAGTGATTTCCCTACGCACACCCCTGAATTCCCCTCCCCTCTTCCGTTTTGTGAACTAGTTACATGCCAATTTAGTGACTGTTTGGAAATTTAAATGGAAATTGAAACATTAATACACACTTTAAAAGCATATACAGTGTATGACAAAATACGTGTAGCTGAAAAAAGTATAATCCATTTGAAAAGTATGAACATAGACTAGCTTCCTTATACAGCTGTTGTTTTTTATCACAATGTCAGTGCATTTATTTCGGTGATGTTGGCCAACCTAATAATTTCAAATGATAATTTGTAAGCAAAGTCTTAGGGTATGTCTACACTACGGGATTACTCCGATTTTACAGAATTTGATTTTTGGAAACAGATGGTATATAGTCAAGTGTATGTGGCCACACTAAGCACATTAATTGGATGGTGTGCATCCATAGTACCAAGGCTAGCGTTGACTTCCAAAGTGTTGCACTGTGGGTAGCTATCCCATAGTTCCCCCAGTCTTCCCCACCCATTGGAATTCTGGGTTGAGATCCCAATGCCTGATGGGGCAAAAAACATTGCCGTGGGTGGTTCTGGGTACAAGTCATCAGGCCCCTCCCCCGTGAAAGCAATGGTAGACAACCGTTTCGCACCTTTTTTTCCTGGGTTACCTGTGAAGACGCCATACCACAGCAAGCATGGAGCCCACTCAGTTCAACGTAGCAGTCATGAACATTGTAAACACCGCACGCATTATTGTGCAGTTTATGCTGAACCAGAACCTACAAAACCAGGTGAGGAGAAGGTGGCAGCATGGAGATGAGAGTGAGGAGGACATTGACACAGAATTCTCTCAAACCGTGGGCCCCGGCGCTTTGGAGATCATGGTGTTAATGGGGCAGGTTCCTGCCGTGGAATATTGATTCTGGGCCCAGGAAACAAGCACAGACTGGTGGGACCGCATAGTGTTGCAGGTGTGGGACAATTCCCAGTGGCTGCGAAACTTTCGTATGCGTAGGGCCACTTTCATGGAACTTTGTGACTTGCTTTCCTCTGCCCTGAAATGACAGAATATCAAGCTGAGATTCACTGTTGAGAAGTGAATGGCGATAGCCCTATGGAAGCTTGCAGCACCAGATTGCTACCGGTCAGACGGGAATCAGTTTGGAGTGGGCAAATCTACTGTGGGGGCTGCTGTGATGCAAGTAGCCAAAGCAATCACTGAGCTACTGCTACCAATGGCCGGGAAGGGTTCATGATGCTCGTGTCTTCAGGAACACTAATCTGTTTAAACGCCTGCAGCAAGGGATTTACTTCCCAGACCAGAAAATAACCACTGGGGATGTTGAAATGCCTGTAGTTATCCTGGGGGACCCAGCCTACCCAGGGCCACCCAGAGGATTCAGGGGGCCTGGGGCAAAGCAATTTCAGGGGCCCCTTCTATAAAAAACAGCTGCAATACTATACAATACTATATTCTCATGGGGGCCCCTGTGAGGCTCAGGGCAAATTGCCCCACTTGCCCCCCCCCACCTGGGAAGCCCTCGGGAAAAATACACATTTAAAAAACTTCCGCATCTTGGCATAAACTTAGTTTTGAGAAAACTTCTTTTCAAGTCACCTTTACAAGGTATCACCTGGTTCTCAGCATCAGCTAGTGCTAAAAGCACTAAAGCTCATTAAAAAGAGTTGGACAAATTTTTCTGTCAAAACTTTTTTTGGATCAAAAACAAAGGGGTTTTAAAAAGCAGAAAAATCACGGACATGTCTGCTTTCCTTCAAAATTTGTTGTGGTTTCTTTTATTGAAAAGCTGAACATTAGTCTGCCAAAACCTGAACATGGTTTGGGGTTTCGAAGGTGGTGGCCAAATTATTGCTGCTTGCTGTGTTCGTTAAAGAAACAATAAACAATTCTGCTTAAAAAAAAATCCAAACTTTTTGAACCACCTTCAGCTTGTGACCAAACGCCTGAGCAATCCACTCAGGATTTTTCCGGTTTCTGATACTTCCTGCTTGCTTCTTTGACTCATATCTATCTCCAGAACTTTGGGTTCATTTAGCTTAGAACATAAAGAATGCCATACTGGGTCAGACCAAAGGTCCATCCAGCCCAGTATCCTGTCTACTGACAGTGGCCAATGCCAAGTGCCCCAGAGGGAGTGAACCTAACAGGTATGATCAAGTGATCGCTCTCCTGCCAGCCATCTCCACCCTCTGACACCATTCCTTACCCATGCTGGCAATAGCCATTAATGGACTTAAGTCCTTGAATGTATCTGTTTCCTAGAGACTGGCTCCACAGGGTCTCTCACAAACTGGAGACGGTTACTGTGGGTTGTTTTTAGTATAGCTTATGTAACATACTCCACGAACTGAGCATTTGATCTTGTTCTGAATCTAGGATGAGCCTATCTTGTGAAACTGAATGCTCAAAATAGCTCTGCATGTGAATGGACACAGGCGTGTCGACAATTGCCCCACTTCTTCACTCTGCCCCCCTCCCCCGGGCGGCCTGAGCCTACTCCTTAATGCCATGGCTCATGAAGCCATACACAGGCAGCGCTGGACAGTAGTCAGGAGCTGTTCAACTATAGCTGACACAGTGCAGAATGGTGGTAGAATATGCATTTGGACGTTTAAATGGTCGCTGGTGCACTTTTTTACTGACTTGCTCAGACCTCAGACAAAACCAATATTCCCATGTTATTGTGCTTGCTGTGTGCTCCACAATCTCTGTGAGAGTAAGTGGGAGACATTTATGGTTGGGTGGGAGTTGAGCCAAATTGCCTGGCACTGATTATCGCAGCCAGACACCAGAGCGATTAGAAGAGCACACCAGGAGCGGTGCGCATCGAAAAGCTTTGAAAACCAGTTTCATGACTGGCCAGGCTATGATGTGAGAGTTTGTTGTTTCCCTTGATGAAAACCTGCCCTCTTGATTGACTCATTCCTATAAGCCAGCCACCCCCCCCTTCGATCACAGCTTGCTTCCAAAGGAAATAAGTCACTATTGTTAAAACCATGTATTCTTTATTAATTGATTATAAAAATAGGGGAAGAAGAACTGACAAGGTAGTCTGGGCAGGGTGTGGGAGGAGGGGAGGAGGGAAGGAGGGAAGGAAAGGCCACTTCAAAACTTGTTGAATGACAGCCTTTTGCTTAGGCTGTCCACTGGGATGGAGTGGGAAGTGCACTCCCCCGCATTCTTGGCATCTGGGTGAGGAGGCTATGGAACATGGGGGGAGGGAAGGCAGTAATACAGGGGCTTCAGTGGCACTCTGTGATCCTGCTGCCGTTCCTGAAGCTCCACCAGACGCCAGAGCATGCCAGTTTGGTCCCACCAGTAGCCCAGTGCTGCATCCTGTCTCCTCTGAACTTCCTGCCGCCACCTCTCATCTCGAGCGTCCCTCCTGTCCTCACGTTCATATGCGCATTCCCTGTACTGTGATACTGTGTCCTTCACTCATTCAAATGAACTCTTTCACTGTAACCCAGCTGCGGTATCTTCAGAGAACATTTCATCTCAAGTGCGTTTTTTTTGCCGCCTTATCTGAGATAGCCTTCGGAACAGAGGAGGGAGGCTTGGAAAATTTGCAGCTGTAGGCAGGAAAAAAACAGATATGTATTTAAAAAGATACATTTTACAGAACAATGAGTATACTTTTTCACGGTGAACAACACTATTCACATTACATAGCACATGTGATTTTGGTAAAGGTCGCATTTTGCACCTTACATTGAGTGCCTGCGGCTTTGGTATTAGAGATCACAGACACAGGGCTGGTCAACAGAATTCGGCTGCAGGTGGTTTATGGTAAGCCATTGTCTTTCGGCTTCTGCGACTTCATAAAAGCAGCGCCCTCTGCACTTATTTTTGTGAGATCTGCTTGAAGTTCTTCACAGTCTGCTTTGGTCTTAACTATCTGAGCAGTTTAGTATCATCTGCAAACTTGCAACCTGACTGTTACCCCTTTCTCCAGATCATTTATGAATAAGTTGAATAGGATTGGTCCTAGGACTGACCCTTGGAACACCAATTTATTCCTACTTTTGTTCCTGTCCTTAAACCAGTTCTCAATCCATGAAAGGATCTTCCCTCTTATCCCATGACAACTTAATTTTATGTAAGAGCATTTGGTGAGGGACCTCGTCAAAGGCTTTCTGGAAATCTAAGTACACAATGTCCACTGGATCCCCTTGTCCACATTGTTTGACCCCTTCAAAGAACTCTATACATTAGTAAACACAACTTCCTTTACAGAAACCTGTTGAACTTTTGCACACCAAGTTATGTCTTACTATGTGTCTGAACAATTTTTATTCTTTACTATTGTTTCAACTAATTTGCCCGATACTGATGTTAGACCTTACGTCTGTAATTGCCAGGATCACTCTAGAGCCTTTTTTAATATTGGCTTTACATTAGCTATCTTCCAGTCATTAGGCACAGAAAGCAGATTTGAGGGCTCAGGTTTGGGAATCTCCCCTAACATCTTCAGCCATGAAGACTGAAGCAAAGAATTCATTTAGTTTTCCACAATGACTTTATCGTCTTTAAGCGCTCCTTTTGTATCTCGATCGTCAAGGGGCCCCACTGGTTGTTTAGCAGGCTTCTGCTTCTGATGTACTTAAAAAACATGTTGTTATTACCTTTGGAGTTTTTAGCTAGCTGTTTCTCAACTCCCTTTTTGGCTTTTCTTATTACATTTTTGCACTTAATTTGCAGTGTTCATGCCTCCTTTCTATTTGCCTCACTAGGATTTGACTTCCACTTTTAAAAGATGCCTTTTTATCTCCCATTGCTTCTTTTACATGGTGGCTCTTTTTAGTTCTTTAACAGTGTTTTTTTAATTTGGGGTATACATTTAAGTTGGGGCCTCTATCATGGTGTCTTTGAAAAGTGTCCAAGCAGCTTGCAGGGATTTCACTCTAGTCACTGTACCTTTAATTTCTGTTTAACTAACCTCCTCATTTTTCATAGTTCTCCTCTGAAATTAAATGCCACATTGTTGGCTGTTGAGGTGTTCTTCCACCACAGGAATTAAATTGTATTATATTATGGTCAACAATAATTCCAAGCGGTGCGGTAATAGTTACCTCTTGGAAGAGATCCTGCGCTCACTCAGGACTAAATCAAGAATTGTCTCTCCCTTTTATGGTTTCTGTACCAGCTGCTCCAAGAAGCAGTCATTTAATGATCAGAAATTTTTTCTCTGCATTTCATCCTTTATTTTGATAGCCTCTCTAATCTCCCTTAGACATTTCATCATCACTATCAACTGTCCTGGTCAGGTGGTCAAAATAGATCCCTGCCATTATATTCTTGGAATTACTATCCATAGAGATTCTATGGAACATGTGGATTCATTTAAGATTTTTACTTCATTTATTCTCCTGTTTTCTTTCATATATGTGCCACTCCCCACCCCCCGCACACCTGTTCTGTCGTTCCGATATATTTTGTACACCCAAATGATTGTTCCATTGATTGTCCCCACTCCACCAGGTTTCTGTGATGCCTATTATATCAATAATCCTCCTTTATCACGGGGCACTCTAGTCACCCGTCTTTTTTTAAACTTCTAGCATTGTGTACAAGCACTTAAAACTTGTCACTGTTTATTTCTGCCCTCTTCTCATGTGTCACATTCTTTTTATGTGAATGTTTCTTGTCTGATCTGGCCAAATTTTATCCTCTTCATCCTCTCCTCCTGACTAGAACCTAGAGAATCTCTATCATAGACTCTCTCTGAGGCCTGGTCTACACTACGCATTTAAACCGATTGTAGCAGCGTTAAACCGATTTCACGCTGTCTACCCGTTCACACTACAAGGTCCTTTATATCGATATAAAGGGCTCTTTAAATGGTTTCTGTACTCCTCCCCAACGAGAGGAAGTAGCGCTAAAATTGGTATTACATCATCAGATTAGGGTTAGGTGCGGGCAAATCGACGGTATTGGCCTCCGGGCGGTATCCCACAGTGCACCACTGTGACCGCTCTGGACAGCATCTGACTCGGATGCGTGGCCAGGTAAACAGGAAAAGCCCCGCGAAATTTAGATTTTCATTTCCTGTTTGCCCAGCGTGGAGCTCTGATCAGCACGGGTGGCAATGCAGTCCCAAATCCAAAAAGAGCTCCAGCATGGACCGTACGGGAGATACTGGATCTGATCACTGTATGGGGAGACAAATCTGTTCTATCAAAGCTCCGTTACAGAAGACAAATGCCAAAGCATTTGAAAAAAAGATCTCCAGGCTACACAGTGCATTCTGACCAACGCGTCACGGACGCAGAGAAGGAATGACTGACGACATTTACCCAGAACCACCCGCGACAATGATTTTTGCCCCATCAGCCAGTGGGCTCTCAACCCAGAATTCTGAGGGGCGGGGGAGATTCTAGGAACTACGGGATAGCTATGGAATAGCTACCCACAGTGCAACTCTCCGGAAATCGACACTAGCCTCGGACCATGGACGCACACCACCGAATTAATTTTCTTAGTGTGGCCACGTGCACTCGACTTTATACAATCTGTTTTATAAAACCGGTTTATGTAAAATTGGAATAATCCCGTAGTGTAGATGTACCCTAAGAGAAGCAATCAGCTCTTCCCCATCTCTTAGTTTAAAAACTGCTCTGCAACCTTTTTAATGTTTAGTGCCAGCAGTCTGGATCCACTTTGGTTTAGGTGGAGCCCATTCTTCCTGTATAGGCTCCCCCCATCCCAAAAGTTTCCCCAGTTCCTAATGAATGTAAACTCCTCCTCTCTACACCATTGTCTCATCCACGAATTGAGACTCTGAAGCTCTGCCTGCGTACCTGGCCCTGCATGTGGAACTGGAAGCATTTCTGAGAATGCTACCATAGACTTCCTGGATTTCAGTCTCTTTCCTAGCAGCCTAAATTTGGCCTCCGGGGTGTCTCTCCTACCCTTCCCTATGTCATTGGTAACTACATGTACCATGAACACTGACTCCACCCCAGCCCTACACATAAGTCTATTTGGATGCCTCGAGAGATCCTCAACCTTCACACCATGCAGGCAAGTCACCATACAGTTCTCCCAGTCATCACAAACCCAGCTATCTATGTTTCTAATGATTGAATCTCTCATTACTAACACCTGCCTTTTCCTCATGACTGGAGTTCCCTCCCCCAGAGAGGTAAACTCAGTGCAAGAGTATACCTCAACATCATTTGGAAGGAGGGTCCCAATAATGGGAAGGTTTCCCTCTGCACCTGTTGACTGCTCTCCTTCCCTGAGCCTTTCATCCTCCTTAACAGTGCAGGGGCTGTCTGACTGGAGGTGGGACAATTCTACAGCATCTCGGAAAGCCTCATCAACATACCTCTCTGCCTCCCTGGTCTCCAAAGCCCATACTCGGTCTTTGAGGGCCAGGAGCTCCTTGCACCAAATTCACACATATGGCACCCACCCACAAGGCAGGTAATCTTACGCGCTGGACTGGGCACAATAAACTGGATAGCTCCCAACCTGCTGCTGGGCTTCTGCCTGCATTCTCTCCTATAGCTATCTAGGTTAATGATAGGGTTTTTGTTTAAATCACAAAGATTTGATTATAGTTTAGATTAAAGGTTTAAAGAATGGCAAGTGTTGCCGGCAAAAGATGCCTTAGGCGAGCAACAGCGGGGTTCATTGCCCGGTGTGCACAGCACCAATGAACACACCAAGGTGGAGAAGCAAGCAAAGTTTATTTGAGATCTCAAAGTGTTGGTGCCACTAAGCATAACCCTAAGTAACTTAAAAGGTAAAAGGCAGTAGGAATATAAAGTCTCCCTGTTTAGGCCTCAGATGAGCAAAAGTCCTTCCATGTTTAAACTCTAATTGACCTAACAGGCCAATAAATAGAAACGGCCAGGTGCAACATCCTTTATCAGTTGTCACACAGCCCAAACTGGTATAAGGCAGAACTAATAAGGCCCACATTCTTTTGGCCAAGGGAAAGGAGATAACGGTTCACAAAGAAGAAAAGGACAAGGTCATAATTTAGAGGAGTGAACCTAACAAGTGAAACTTGTAAGTCGCCAGCTCTGATTAACTGTTTAATGTAGCTGCTTAATGTAACATGTAACTGCTACAAGGGGGGAAAAGGGGAGGGTGGGAAAAAGGGGACGAACTTAGCTAAAGCAAAGTGAAGTATAAAAAAGGTAACCTGCTTGTATTAAATCATGCTAAATTTAAGGCGTGCCAAGTCTCCCAGCACCGCTTTGGGATCCCAAATAAACTTGTGTTCTGCTTCTCCATCTCGGTGTGTTTATTGGCGCTAAGCACTCCGGGCACGGACTACCACTGTTGTTTGCCTCAGCAGTCTATCTGCCTGCAACAGTTTTGGCGTCCCTGGGTGGGCACTTGAGGCTAAAATCTGCCTTGCCCGGACCCCTCCTGGAGGCTGACGGATCGCAGCGACGACCAACGCCCAGCGCGCCCTGGTGACTTCATCGGGGGCCTCGGCAAAGACATGGTTTGATCGACCCCGGAGGGCACAACGGTGCAACGTGCTCGGACAGTGGAGAAGCAGCTGCGGGCGACAGTGCAGAACCGGTCCCTTGGATAAGGGCGGGCGACGGTGCAGAACCGGTCCCTCGGATAAGGTAGGAACAATCCAGTGGTCTGGATTTTTGCCTGTTAGTACCTGGGGATGCCCAGTGTCACCCAAGGATATGGGGCAGGGACAGAGTACAGGCAGGGCATGGTGTACACCCTTAGAATGCATTCTAGCCAATTGGAAAGTGTCTGAATCAAATCCACTAACTAAAAGCAAACTAAAGAGATTCTGTACAGTAGACTGGCCTCTATATCAACTGGAAGGTCAGGAGAAATGGCCTCCGGAAGGATCACTTAATTACAATACGATCCTTCAGTTAACTTTGTTTTGTCAGCATACGGGTAAATGGAATAAACATATGTATGCACAGCTGTTTAGGTCGTTAAAAGAGAAATCAGATCTTTTGCAAAAGTGTAATCTGACTCCGGCAGGTCCGGTAGTTGTTAATGGTATTCCTCAGAACTCCCCTCCAATTGTAATGACAGATTCGGTGTCCCCTTCGGCTGTAACAACCCCACTTTATAATGAGAAGGTGCCTAAAGCCCCAGGGAATGCCCCCCCGGTGGAACTCTATCCGTTAGTTACAAGTACCAGGATAGCATGCATGGCAGAGAGAGATGATGCCCGGGCGACTGTATTGCAAGTTTATGACCATGTCCCTTTTAACCCTGTGGAACTGGAAGCCGTTAAAACACAGGCTGGGGAATTTTCAACAAACCCAGGCCGGTTTATCTCAGTTTTTAAGGAGTGCCTGGCTAGTCACAAGCCTGACTGGAATAACTGTCAAATCCTTCTAAGAACCCTGTTGTCTGAGGTGGAGCGGAATCAGGTTATATCTAAGGCAAGGGAGGAAGCATAGCTAAGACATGAGCGGAACCTAATGAACCCCCATCCTGATGTGGCGGTCCCTCGGGCTGATCCTGGGTGGGACCCTAATGATGCCCAGCACCTCACCCTCCTCACTTCCTATAAGGATTTGCTTTTATATGGTCTCCGGCACTCAGTGGTTAGACACAATAACTGGGCTAAGCCCTATAAAATTGTGCAAGAGCCAAAGAAAAGTCCGGTTACCTTTTTGCAGCATATTCAGGATACAATCAGGCAACATACTAGTGCAGACCCCAATGACCTGGCAACTGAGGCAATTATAAAAAAAATCTTTACTAGCCGTGCAGCCCCTAATATTAAAAAAAAATTACAAAAAAAGGAAAACTTAATAGGCATGACCATGGCACAAATTCTGAAAATTGCAAACAAAGCTTACAGCCTCAAAAAAAAAAAAAAGTAAAAATGATAATTGCAGCAGTACAGGCTGATGGCAAAAAAAAGAGTTTCAGGAAGGCAGTAGGGGCCGGGGAATAAGAGGCCGTGGGCGTGGACGCCCTGGTTCGCAGGAACGGCGTCTGGGTCGCAACCAGTGTTGTATATGCCAAAAGAAGGGACACTGAAAAAATGAGTGCCCCGAAAGGGAAGGTACCCTCATGATGGCAGCAAAGAATCAAGATTAGGGGTGTCAGGGGAGACGGACCATCCTGCCCCTGAAACCCCGAGTAAAAATGCGGGTGGGAAATTCAAAAATAGACTTTCTAATAGACTCTGGAGCAGCACGAACTGCTGTAAACCAACCCCTTCAGCTGCCAGTGGCAGATTCTCTCACAGTAGTAGGTGCTACAGGAAAAGGAGCTAAGTGTCCAGTGTATGCCCCAGTGGAATGTGCCTTGGGAAACAGAACTATATCTCACAAGCTGGTCTACCTCCCTGATTGCCCAACACCCCTGCTAGGACGGGATCTGCTTTGTCGCTTAGGAGCCACACTGCATTTTACCCAAGACGAAATAACCCTCACCTTACCCCCCGAAAATGCCTGGGTAATGGCTCTTGCAATTAAGCCTTCAGCTATGCAATCCCCAGAGTGGAGCCAGTGGGAGGACCGGGTGTACCCCCACGTCTGGGCATCAGGGGTCCCAGAAAAGGCCACCCACCAAACCCCCATTAACATTCAGCTCCTGCCAGGGAAGAGTCCAGTGCGAATCAAGCAGTATCCAATCAAAAGGAAAGCCAGAGAGGGTCTGCAGGAAACTATAGACTGATTTCTACAGTGTGGTGTGCTTCGAAAGTGTCAGTCAGCCTGGAACACCCCCATCCTGCCTGTGCAGAAGCCTGATGGCACCTACCGGCTAGTGCAGAACCTGAGGGCAGTAAATGAACGGGTTAAAACTCTGCACCCTCTGGTCCCGAACCCCTATACACTGTTGGCTTCTGTGGGGGGACAGTACACCCATTTTTCAGTGCTTGATTTGAAAAATGCTTTCTTCATGATTCCAGTCAATACTGCATCTCAGGAGATTTTCTCCTTCAAATGGAAAAACAAAAAAAGGATTAAAAAGCAGCTTTGCTGGACAGTGCTAGCCCAGGGGTTTAAAAACTCCCCCACCCTTTTCGGTCAAGCCCTGGCTAAAAATTTGGAGGAGTGGAACAATAAGGACCAAGTCCTCCTCTTGCAATATGTAAATGACCTGTTAATTGCTGCTGTGGGTCTCACACTGTGCCTTAAAGCAACTGTGAGCCTTTTGAACTTTGTTGGACTCCGGGGATATCGGGTTGCAAAAAGCAAGGCTCAAATTGCTCTCACAAAAGTGCAGTACTTAGGATTTCACCTAAGGCAGGGAAAGCGTCAGCTTTCAAACAAAAGAAAGAAAGCTATCTGTCAAATGCCTGTCCCAGACAATCGTAAATGGCTCAGGGCGTTTCTGGGAATGGCAGTCTTCTGCAGAATATAGATCCCTGAATTCGAACTGTGGGCGAAACCGCTGTACAAGTGTGTTAAGGGAGCAGATCACGACCCCTTTCACTGGTCCCCAAAAGCTGACAGGGCATTTTAAATTCTGAAAAGGAAACTGATCGAAGCCCCAGCCCTGGGTCTGCCGGATCTCTCTAAACCGTTTCAGCTGTATGTGCATGAAAGGAAAGGGGTGGCTCTGGAAGTGCTTACTCAGCTGTTAGGCACCTGGAAACATCCCGTGGCTTATTTTTCCAAACAACTGGATCAGGTTGCCAAGGGGTGGCCGGCGTGTTTACGGGCGGTAGCTTCAACTGCCCTAGTACTTGAGAAAGCTGAAAAGCTAACTTTGGAAGGGACTGTGCAGGTGTACACTCCGCACATGGTGCAAGCCCTACTGGATGCTAAGGGTGGTCTCTGGCTCACACAGGCTCGGGTGGCTAGGTATCAGGCTAAGCTTTTGGAAAACCCTGAAGTCACCCTGCAGGCTTGCCCCTCCCTTAACCCAGCCACCCTGTTGCCAGAAACAGAGAAACAGAAACATGACTGTTTAAATGTCATAGATGCCCAATACTCCAGCCGCCTGGACTTAAAAGACCAGCCACTCCCAAATGCAAATTATAAGTGGTACACCGACAGCAGTAGCACTGTTACAAACGGACAAAGAAGGGCGGGTTATGCTGTTGTAACTCTCCACGAGACAGTGGAAGCAAAGAGTTTGCCTGCTGGGACATCAGCCCAGCTGGCTAAGTTAGTAGCCTTAACCCGCGCGCTTAAACTGTCAAAAAAAAAAAAGTTAACATTTTTACTAATTCCAGATATGCTTTTGGAGTGCTGCACGCTCATGCAGGTCTGTGAAAGCAGAGGGGAATGCTGACAGCCCAAGGATCTCTGGTGAAGCATGGGCCCCAAATTCTCCGGCTTCTAGAAGCAGTGCAGCTCCCCTCGGCGGTAGCAGTGATACACTGCAAGGCTCACCAAAAAAAAGATCATGATGTAAACAGGGGCAACGCCAAAGCGGATAGGAAAGCCAAGCGAGCTGCTACCCTAAAACCACTGGAAACTAAGGATGCCCAGATGCATGCCCTCATCCCATCAGTAGGGGAACTCTCAGCCCCTCAGTACTCTCACGAGAAAAGGAACCTGGCCAACACACTTGGGCTCCAGGAAAAGGAGGGATGGCTTCACTCCACAGAAGGAAAAATCCTCCTACCAAAAAGCCTAATGCGGCCAGTGCTGCAAAGACTACATCAAACCACTCACGCTGGCAGAGTGTCTCTAACCCAGCTCGTGAATAAATATTTCCTAACCTCCGGACTCAGGCCTCTGGTCTCCCAGATACAGGCCAAATGTTTAATCTGCCAAAAAAACAACCCCAGACCAGGACTTTCAGTGCCACCTGCTACTCTGGAACCCACCCCAGGTCCAGAACTGGTTTGGCAAATAGACTTTACTGAGTTCCCTCGAACTCAAGGGTACAAATACCTCCTCATCTTAGTGGACCGATTCAGCGGATGGCCCGAAGCCTTCCCATGCCAAAATAACACTGCCAGAACAGTGGCTTTAAAGTTTATCCAGGAAATTATTCCTCGATTTGAACTTCCCCAGTAAATAAAATCTAACAATGGACCACACTTCACATCAAAAATCATTCAAAATATCTCGGATGTCTTACAAATCACCTGGAAGCTCCACACTCCATGGCAACCGCAGGCCAATAAAGTAGTAAAATGCACCAATCAGACACTCAAGCGACATCTCTCAAAGGTCTGCCAGGAGGCATCTCTTCGGTGGCCTGATGCTTTGCCCCTTGTTTTACTCCATGTCTGTGCTCTCCGAAAGGGTAAATTAGGGCTTAGTCCCTTCAAAATTATGTTTGAAAGGGCATGGCCTATAAATGGTACACCAGTTCTGTTAAAAAAGTGGAAAGTGGCGTGTGGTTTCTTGTCTCAGTACATGTGCTCTCTGTCTGCTGTTCTCTGTTCTCTTCACAGGTACACGAAAAATTTGCAGCCTCTCCCGCTGGACGAACCTATCCACTCCCTGCAGCCAGGTGACTCCATCCTCATTCGTACCTGGAAGAACAAGCCTCTCCAAGAGAAGTGGAAGGGATCCCACACCGTCCTGCTAACCTTCCACACGGCGGCCAAGGTTAAGGAACACAAGAACTAAATCCACCACTCCAAACTAAAAAGAGTGCCCGCTCCTGAGCAATGGACCATCCAGCCAGCACCAGAAACTGCCACTAACAATCTGGGATTTAAACTGTTGTTTAAAAAACATAAGGGCCAAGCCTCACCCTCACCAGTTTTTTAGGCCCTTATATGGGTAAAAGCCCTTTAGTGTGGTCTCACATCCCTCCTATTTGTCAATCACACTATTGCTCTCTTCACCAGCGGTGGGCGGTGCACGTAGTGGTACACACAGTACACGGGGGCCCCAGCCAAAGAGTTCGCGGGTTCCTATCACCCTGCTTACCTCCTGTGGGTCCCACCTGGGTACAGGTTCGTGGGCAGCCCCGCTATTATTTCCACCCTGACAGTGCGGAATAATAAATGCAGTGTTTCCCCTTTGGGCGCCCTAATTCCCTTCCCCGGAAAAACCCTAAGACCTGGTTATGTTTGTTTTCAAAGGGCCGGCCTAACTCGTGGGCCTGGTCCCTCCTGTTCTTAATTTGCTTGCTATTAGTAATTGTTATATTGTAAATAATTGAAAAATTGTAGTTGTTAGGCCCTAAGGTCACCTGCTCAATATAGGTCCAAGTCCAAGGTCTGCCAAAATGTTACTTTTTGCCATAGGGGCACTTCTCCTGTTAGTCCCCGCCTCCCTCGCAGCCCATGCGGGGTAAAAAAAAAGTCCCACTAACCTAAAAACAAACATTTATAAAGCCTTAAAAATTTCCTTTGCCCAGGAGTTTAACCTTTCTAACTGCTGAATATGCTCCCAAATCCGGCACCACGCGGCAGGATTGCCATAAAAAGCGGTTCCTCAAAATTGGTCGAATATTTGCCAGACATGGCAAAGCATTAATGGCTCTCAATATCCCCCACCCATCCCAAAAATCGCCCCTGGATGGCCTACTCTAGCTGCAAACTGTTCCAAGAAAGCCCAGTTTAGCCTCACCAATTATCCTTCAAAGCCCATCTAAAATAGCGCTGTTATCCCTCAGCCCATTAGGCTTCGTGCTGTTCCCCCTGGCCTCCTCTGTCATGCGCAGGGTAGAACAGCCAACCACACATGGTTTGCAGGTAACAGCACCTGTCAATATTATTTAACCCCGACCGCTAACGTGTCCATTCTGGTTTATAACAGCTCCGGACAAAACTCAAAAAAAGGGTTTGCATATTAAACCTCTGCAAAGGCTGCACAAATGGCTCAAGAATATAATGGCTTATTGGGCAATTGCCTGCTTTATTACATATGTGGCCAGAACGCCTATAAGTGGCTCCCTCATGGGTGGTATAAAAGCTGTTACCTGGAATTCCTTGCCCCTCCGCTGCGGGTCCTGGTCCAAGTCCCGTATGGCCACCCCAGACGGCGCAGGTCTCTGTACGCCACCCCAAAACCCATCGGCAAGGAAGACAGGCTTGGTATAATCCTCCTTCCATCATATGGGGTGGAACAACTGGCCCAACTTTACCGGAGGCTTTCTGTGTTCCTCACCAAGTTTGCCAATAACACCCTGGCTATAAAAAAAGGCATCTGCTCTAAGCTTTATCAGCTCCGACTGCTGGCCCTGCAAAACCGCCAGGCCCTAAATTATGTTCTGGCTTCACAGGAGGGTGTGTGTGCCCTTATTAAAAATAAATGCTGTACTTATGTTCCAAAAAATGCACAGGACATTAACAAACACATCCTGTCAGCCAAACAAGCTTTAAAAAAGTAAAAAGCCCAGAAACAAAAACCTGTCATCACTTTTAACTTCCTCTGAAGTTGGTTGCCCAACCTAAAAAAATAAAAGGGGGCCTGGTGCGTCTCCTCCTCACAGGGGTAATACTGTGTCTGGTCACCCTCATCCTGATTGCTTGTTTTAAAATGCTCCTCTGTTGGCTTTGTGCCCCCCGTTCCCCAAAACTTCCAATGTACCCCCTTATTAATAACCCCAGCTCCATGGCATTTAATCATATCTTGTCCGCAAAGTATAAAAAAACTCAGCCAAAAGCTTGTTAAATATTCTCAAAAAAAAAAAATTGTTGGTGCCACTAAGCATAACCCTAAGTAACTTAAAAAGTAAAAAGCAGTAAAAATATAAAGTCTCCCTGTTTAGGCCTCAAATAAGCAAAAGTCCTTCCATATTTAAACTCTAATTAACCTAACAGGCCAATAAATGAAAATGGCCAGGTGCAACATCCTTTATCAGTTGTCACACAGCCCAAACTGGTATAAGGCAAAACTAACAAAGCCCACATTCTTTTGGCCAAAAAAAAACCCAAAAACCGTTCACAAAAAAAAAAGTCGTAATTTAAAAAAGTAAACCTAACAAGCAAAACTTGTAGACGCCAGCTCTAATTAACTGTTTAATGTAGCTGCTTCATGTAGCAAGTAACTGCTACAAAAAAAATAAAAAAAAAGATAAAAAAAAAACAACAAACTTAGCTAAAGCAAAGTAAAGTATAAAAAAGGTAACCTGCTTGTATTAAATCATGCTAAATTTAAGGCGTGCCAAGTCTCCCAGCGCCGCTTTGGAATCCCAAATAAACTTGTGTTCTGCTTCTCCATCTCGGTGTGTTTATTGGCGCTAAGCACTCCGGGCACGGACTACCACTGTTGTTTGCCTCAGCAGTCTATCTGCCTGCAACAAAAGCAATGCAGGGAGACTTGGCACGTCTCAGATCAAGCACACCTAATACAAGCAGTTAACCATTTTTATGCTCTACTTTAGCTAAGCTCTTCCCTTCTTTCCTCCCCGCCCCCCTTTTTTCCCTTAGTAGCAGTTACATTAAGCAGTTACATTAAACAGTTAAGCCATGTTGGCGGCTACAGGTCTAGCTCGTTAGGCCTGTTCTTTTGAACTACTATCTTGTCCTTTCTTCTTTTGAACTGTTATCTTGCTCCCTTAGCCAGAAACATGCGGGCCTCATTATTACAGCTTTAGACCAGTTTGAGCTGTGTTGCAACTGATAACGGCTGTTACACCTGGCCCTTTTCGGCTACTGGCTTTTTAGGTCAAATAAAGTTCAAACATGGAAGGACTCTTGTTTGCTGAGGCCTAAAACACGAAGGCTCCATACCCTTGTGGCCTTCCACCCTCCCGAGTTACTTAGGGTTATGCTTAGTGGCACCAACACAAGTGTACCTCACCCCCTTCCCACTCCCCTCACAAACTCCCTCTTGAAACTCCCTGTTAGTGGTCCCTGTTTGCAAAGCTCCCTGGTCGCTTGCTCACGGCTTTGGAAAGCTCTGGCCTTTCTGACTAAGGCTCAGCCAGTGAACAGAGGCTTCTAGATTTCAAACCTTGGTTAGAAGTTCACAGCTTCCAACTGCCAGCCACAGCACATGATCCTTCAAACAATCAAACAAACAGACAGACAGACAAACACAAGCAACTAATCCTCAAACACAAACACACACTACAGACAGCCACTTACCCCAAGGGTCCTGTATTGGCTCCTCCTTCACCAGGAGAACTCCCTCTCGAAACTCCATATTAGCGGTCCCTGTTCATTACCTGTGGTAAAATCACACCTGGAGCAGTTTTGCTTATCAAATAAGCACTTCTAGCTGTTACTGAAAGTAAAGAGTCATTCAGATTTATTCTTGTGAAACTTTTCTTACCTATAAACAAACCAGACATTCTAGTTCCATCCCTGTAATTTAAATACCTTTTAGACATAGGCAAGGAAGTAATTTAATTTAGATTTTTTTCTACTAAATTTCCAGATTTTAAGATGAGATATGCCCCCAAATGTCTCTGGAGAAACAAAAGAACATTTGAGACCAAATGAATTTTATGGTATTTCCATTAAGATGCAAGGTGACAACTGCAAATTCCTTTCTTCTCAAAAAACATGGAACAACTGCATGAATATATAGCTAAATTTATTATAAGATATATTTGTAAGCAGGTATTTTTACTAGTTTATGAATAATACTTAAGCTACGAGGATTCCAGATTACATTCTGCAACCATTCCAGTATTTAACAGGACCAGACTGATGAGATTCAGATTATGCCATGTGATTGTACCGAGCGTGCTTGGCTGATGACAACAGCTAACAAAAAGAGATTGGAGGCAGTCCATGGCTGAGGAACATACTACACATTTCATGGAAGGCCAAAATAACACATCTGAGAGTAAGGGAGCTGATAGCAGGACATATTAGAAAATATCATCAAAGATAGAAGACTCATGTGGCTGAGATATGCACACTGTATGGAAGATGGGAGACATGGTAAACAAACTTTGAATTGGGAAGAAAAGGGAAAGTGAGGTGTGTCAAGGGAGAACTGGCAGAAGACAGTGGCAGAGGATGCACCAGCATCACCTGGAAAGAAGTACCACAACTAGAGGGTGACTGTAATTAATGAAAGAAATGGGCTGCCTGCTGTGTCAGAGGCACAGGAGGAACTAAGGTCTAAGGTACAGAACGTATACTATTAGGAATAATAATAATAATTAATAATATCTAGCTTTTATCTAAGTGATTGTTAGAACTGAAATACATATTCACAAAATGAGAAGTAGTCATTATGAATTTAACATTAGAAGATATTATTAGTTAGGAATAGATTTCTTGTTTATGTTTTTGAAGCTGTCTAGGACAATGCCTAATATAGGTAGAATATCCTAACGATTGGAAGTTAGCTTATTCATTTTATAATAACCCTGGAAAATATTTGAAATTAGAATCAAGCTTGGGGATCAACCGTCCTGCATTAAATGCAAAATAGAATAAATTCTCCTCCAAGTGAAGTTAAGTGTAAGAAGAAGGAAGAATGACTTTAAACTTCAAAATTAGTAAAACGTCAAGAATATGATGACCAAGGTATAATAAAATATGAAAGATTATTATTTCTGTTGTTAAACGTTTCAAGAATTAACAACAGAAAATGGAGCTAAAGACTTCTCAAACAATTCTGTTAGTATTATACTTTAATTGACAAGGCCAAATAAGAATTCAATAATTTCACAAAAGGAACTGAACCCCATGAAAAGAACTTGATTGAAGCTTGGATGCCACCTACTGGATGGGAGGAAACATGCACCTGACCTGTCCAACTGTGAAATTTTATCATCTGAAACCAAAGCTGAGGTCCATCCCTAAAATTTGTGATATCCAATGAGAAGGTGCCAATATGAAGAAATTGATCCCTTCTAGGACTGGACAAATCCATCAGTATGACTGAATGGAAGAATAATGTAGAAAAGGAATGCCCTAGCCCAAATGAGCAATAGAGACCTTTTGATGAGATCCAGATAGTCCTACGCACTTCAAGCAAGAAGTGATCAGTTTTTTTGATTCTCCTTTCCTGAGAAAGAGTGCATTTTTTAAAGTAAGAGTCATTGATGGACAAGAATCTTCAGTTTGGACCTTTGAGTCCAAAATCCCATCTATAAGCAACCTTGTGAAAGAAAGAGCTTTCCTGAAGATCAGAGATACCAAGAAGAAATCACCACCACACAAAGAGTGTCTCTGGTCAACTGAAGGAAGGGTGAGAGTTCACTATTTATAGTATAGCGAGGTTAGGAAATTAATAGTTATTGCTAACAGATTCCATGTAGAATGTCTGTGCTTTGAAGGAAGACAGAATTTTGTCTTGTATAGCAAAAATATTGCTTTTTTAGAATATTTAAACAATTGGAGTTCATATTTTTATTCCATAAATTCAGATATTTGTACTGGTAGGACTTATACCTTGGGAATATACAAAACTGATCAACTTAACAATGTCCTTATACATTACTGAGCTATCCTGATTGCAATTACACTAAGAACAAGAGAGGAAAGATGGAGCACTGAAGTAGCTTTTAATATTTTAAAATCTTTCTCCTAAGAACAATAATTAGACTGGGATATAGGATATAAATCTTACACATTGAGACTAAGTTACTTAGGTGCCTGATTTAGGCTTAATCTACACTTAAAAGTTAGGTTGTCACAGCGTCATGGTCTGGGATGTCACCTCGACTGACAGAGCTACGCTGGCAAAACCCCTGGTAAAGACCTAGGCATGGACAGAAGAATTATGCCATCGGTATAGGCCTGCTCTGCACTTAAAAGCCAGGGCAGCCTCACTGTGTTGCTCAGAGGTGTGAAAGAAAACTCCCTTCTACCAGTGTGGACTACATCTATACCATGGGTTTATGCGGACATAGCTATACAAGTATAGTCTCGTTGTCTGTTTTTACCTGGTGAGTACAATAACCGTAAGAAGATATGGTATGCATTTTATATGTTAAGGCTGATTTAACCATTACCTAGCTTGCTAAAGTTATTTTGTTATTGCTTAACAGAACTAACATTGAGTTCATTGTCTTACTGTGTGTGTTGCTAAATGCTGCAACTGTAGTAATGTGTCATCACATATGTGTGAGAGTTTCTTGTTTTCTGGTTACCTTTTGTTCTATTAACCTGCTAAAATTTAAGTACTCTAAATTTAAGTACAACGGAATACTTACCAGTAATATCTATCACCACAGAGAAGTTAACCACAGTATTTTGCTCACTCTCAACCCCTTCTCTGCACCTGGGTTACATATGCATCTTTGTGTGTGCCAGTGTCTGTGTGTGGGAAACACCTTAGATCGCTCTCTCCCTCTGATAACAATGCATTGTGTGTGTGAATGTTAAGAAAACTTCCTCCCAACTCCTAGCATTACTTCAGTCTTCATACATGTATACTATAATTGCTATAATACTTTTCTACCCTGACTTTGATTGGGTTGAATATATCTAACTACAGAAGTTATTCTATGTGAATATCTCATATATTCAAACTGTCTTCAGTTGCCATTGCTACTGTTTTGCCTTTGTTTAGCTTAGATACTAAGACATTGGGCTTATCTGTATATTAACTTTGTCAGTGTTTATACGTTATGGTTGTAGGTGCTTTCTCTTTGACAATCTTTACAGAGAGACTCTCTTCCCAACACAGATTAACTAAATGACATGAGCACCGCATTTCATCTGACTTTGACACCAGTCAGCCTCAATTCAGCCTACCTGGAAAGATACTGGAACAAATTATTAAACAATCAACTTGTAAGCACCTAACAGATATACGAGTCATAAGGAATAACCAGCATGGATTTTTCAAGAGCAAATCATGCCAAAACAAACTAATTTGACAGGATTACTGGCCTAATAAATAGGAGTGGAGGAGTGGACGTGATATAGCTTGATTTTAGTAAGGCCTGTGACACAGTCCCACGATATTCTCATAAACAAACTACGGAAACATGGTCTAGATGAAATTAGTATAAGATGGGTGCACATCTGATGAAAGACAGGACTAGAAGTATTTATTAATGGTCCACTGTCAAACTGGTAGGGCATATCTAGTAGGGCCCCATAGGGATCAGTCCTGGGTCCAGTACTAGTCAAGATTTTCATTAATGACTTGGATAATGGCGTGGAGAGTATTCTTATAAAATCTGCAGGTGATACCAAGTTGGGAGAGATTGCAAGCACTTTGGAGGCCAGGATTAGAATTCAAAATAACCATGACAAACTGGAGATCTGAATTCAATAAGATGAAATTCAGTAAAGAGAAGTGCAAAATATTTCAGTTAGGAGGGAAAATTCAAATGCACATCTACAAAATGTGGAATAATTGGCTAAACAGCAGCGCTGCTAAGAAGGCTCTGGGGGTTACAATAGATCACAAATTGAATATATGCGAACAACTCGATGCAGTTGCAAAAAAGGCTAATATCACTCTGGGTGTATTAACAGGAGTGCTATAGGTAAAACATGGGAGGTAACTGTCCCACTCTTCTCTATTTGGGATACTTTGTCCAATTCTGGACACCACACTGTAGGAAAGATATAGACAAAGTGGAGAGAGCTCAGAGGAGAGCAACAAAAATGATAAAAGGTTTAGAAAACATGACCTATGCGGAAAGGTTAAAAAAAAACTGGGCATTTTTAGACTTGAGAAAAGAAAAGTGAGAGAGGACCTGATAACAGTGTTCAAATATGTTAAGGGCTGTTTTAAAAGAGGACTGCGATCAATTGTTCTCCATGCTCACTGAAGGTAGGACAAGAAGTAATGGGCTTAATCTACAGTAAGGGAGATTTAGGTCAGATATTAGGAAAAATAATTCCTAACTATAAGGGTAGTTCTTCACAGGACAAGATTACCAAGGGACGTTGTGACATTCCCATCACTGGAGGTTTTTAAGAATATGGTAGACTAAGGCCTGGTCTACACTACAAAGTTAGGTTGACCCAAGGCAGCTTACCCCAAACTAGTTGTGAGTGTATTATGGGGGAGAGGGATAGCTTAGTGGTTTGCACATTGGCCTACTAAACCCAGGGTTATGAGTTCAAGCCTTGAGGGGGCCATTTAGGGATCTGGGGCAAAAATCTGTCTGGGGATTAGCCCTGCTTTAAGCAGTGGGTTGAACTAGATGACCTCCTGAAGTCCCTTCCAACCCTGATATTCTATGATTCACTTAAATTTAGCTCCCACCAATATAATGCCCCACTATGCTGACTTAGTAACACCACTGCCCTGAGTGGCATAGAGCCAAGGTCAATGTAGTTAGACTGAAGCAGTGTAAGTGTAGACAGTGCATTACTTACAATGACCATAACTATCCTCTAGCAGCTGTCCCACAATGCCCCACACAGACCACTCTAGTCCCTATTATCAACTCTGCTGGGCAGAGGTCACAGAGACCAGAAACCCCACCTCCCATTTAAAACTCTGCAAATTTTTCAAATTCCTTTTAGTGACTGCCTAGCTTGGCAAATACGTGTAGCAACTCTCTATTATTGAGTGCAATTGCCCAGTTGACCATGCCAGTTACACACTTCAGATACACTCCTGTATGGAGTAGAGATGAGGGACTGGATCTCCTCGATATGTGGGGAGAAGAGGTGGTGCAGGCACAGCTGTAATCCAGCCATAGAAACAAGGATATCTACAAGCAGCTTGCTTAGGGGATGCAGGAGAAGGAATAGGACAGAGATAAGCAGCAGTGCAGCATGAAAGCCAAGGAGCTGTAGCAGGCAGACCAACAGGGCCATCCTTACCCATACACAAATTACACAGCTGCACAGGGCACCAGGAAATTTGGTGTCCCAGATTTCCTGGTGCCCTGAACAGCTGTGTGCTGCTCCAGCCCCTGGCCCACCTCTTCCCCAGGGTCCCAGCCCCTGCTCTGCTCCCACCCCTGCCCCTTCCTGCCCCTGCTCTGCCCCAGTCCCACCTCTTCCCACCCCTGAGGACTGCAGCAGGGCCAGGCCTGCACTCCCCAGCAGCAGGTAATGCAGCGGCCCTGCCCCAGCCATGCCACCAGTGAGTGCTGGGGGGCAATTCTCCCATTCCCCAAGCTAGCCCTGCCCACCCCAAAGAGGCCTGGGGCCACACAGACCCCCACAGGGGGCCGTGTAGGGCCCCAGAATAGCTAGGGATGGCCCTGCATACCAATCCAGTGTCAAGCCACAGATCTGCGCTTTTAAAAAGAGCTGCATGCCATACTAGGTGGAGACCCTGCCCTCACCCCCAACAGTGCTGCAAATACCTCCAAGGAGCCTGAGTCACAGGCCCCTGCCATCAACAGTGAGGTGGATAACTAAGAGTATGGGGGACAAGTGACAGGTGGAATCCAGCCATGCAGCAAGCCAGCACTCATTTTTTCTTCCAACCCAGTTTGGCAGTACTGCCAGATGAGCACGGGGTGAGCCTGATGCTTGGGAAGAACCTCGGGTAAGTGCGTAGTTTAATTTTAAAGTACAGGGATGCCCACCCCCTCAAGTAACAGGACACATTATTGCCATAATTAATTTACTGGTACTAGAAGAGATAATATTAAACCAAGAGAGGTAGAGTTCCCAACTATTTTTCATTCCTCTCCAGTGTTGGGGGATCCACATGAAGCAGTTTATGTGCACAGGGATGTTCTGTGAATCCTCCTGACAGATCTCAAGGAAACTTTCATGGAGATACTCTGCAACCTGTGTCAAAGGTTTCACCACAGGCACAAGGAGCCAAGACAAACTGCACAAATGATGTACTAACTGCAGTGACTTTATGCCAACGTAACTTGCGCTGACATAAGTTTGTAGTGTAGACATGGCCCAAGTCTCTATCAAGAGTCTATCTCAGTTGGACTTGCTGAGCAGAGTTCATGGTGTGAAGCAGGAGTGCTGGATCCCATTGCTTCAGTCTACGGAGGCAGAGAAGCTGCAACGTTTACCCTGGAGGAAGAGTGAGACCCTTTGGGCATCTCACACTGAAGGGGTTCCTCCAAGAGACTGTTCCAAAGCTGGGGGCACAGAACCAATCCTGTGCATCCATGACAGTAGGTAATCTGCCCTTCTGAGAGGCTGTAACTGAATGCTTCTATCAAGCTAGCTGTGTCTAAAGTGGGAGTTAGATTGACATAACTACATTGCACAGAGAGCAATTTTTTTTCTCAGCCCAGAGCAACATAGCTAGGTTGACCTAACTTTTACGTGTAGACCCTGTCTAGATGTTTGAGTGCCAGGCAGGCGTAGGTAGCTCCTGTTCACTACAATGCAAAGGCAGTGGGTTACTATGTTAAGAGTGTACCATGACATCACTCACAGAGTTAAGATTGCACTGGTATGTACCATAACTCTCTAGCTCTTGGTTTTCAGAGATCTGAGCTAGAAATATTTTAACTCTTCACTTCCTGGTTTCAAAAGCTTAAGTGTTGCTAAACTCAATATTATGAGATACCACTGGGCTGCTCTAAGTCTGCATTAACACAGGGACTTTTTGTGAGTGAATGCTCTATCTAGTATTTTAACAGACAGAAATCTTGTTTGTTATGAGTTAGACCATTTAGCAGTTGTAATTATCATGTAGGCATACAGTTCAGGTAATGAAAAGAGCTACCCCTCACATAGTGCTGTTCATCAGTAGATCTCAAGGAGGGAAACATTATCCCCTTTGTACACATGAGGAAACTGAGGCACAGAGTGGTGAGGTGACTTGGCCAAAGTCATGCCAAAGGCCTGGGAATAGAGCCCAGGGTTTCTGAGTCCCAGTACAGATGTCTTTCCACTAGGCCATATAGTTGCTATGTGAATCTTAAGTGCCCCAACCTTCCCTATACTTTGCCTAATAGCTGTGCTTTGAAATGTGTGCAATGTGCAGTTGCTAGCAGGGTCAATGAGAGAAATCTCAGACATGGGCTGTGTCCCAAAAACTCGACAGTTTTATTACATGGCAATAACAGTAACGTTAAGCACGTGAGAGAAGATTAGTGTGCCTGTCTCATCTCCCATCCCCTGCTACATACAGCCCTCCCTCTCACACTACCATTTCCATCCCACCCTCCCTTTTCCCCCATACCCAGTGCTGGAGAGCCTGTGATATGCATTGAACATGCCCATTCTCAAGTTCAACTCTTCACCCAGTCTCAGTGTGTATTCTTGTTACATGGTCCCAGTATGCCTGTCTCAGCTCTTGACCCAAAAGGGCTTTCCCAGATGCCAGCTCATGTAAATAGCTGGGAGACTGGCTCCGACATCCCTAGATGGACAATCTGCCCCCAGATCCTGGCTCATGTATGGGTGGATAAAAGGGGTTCAGACACCCCTAGAGAGGCAGCCCCCCAGATCTTGGCACACACACATGGGATGGGAAAGGAGTTCAGACATCCCAGAGGTGTAAGGAGCCCCTGAACCTGGTACAAATATGGGAGGGGAGAATGTGGGGCTGACAGGTGCCCCCATCCCTATTCCCTGTCCTGCCACCTCCTCCACCTCACCTTCCACTCCCCCTAATCCCTATTCCCTCGCCCTAACCTGAGCCCCGAAAACACTCTCCCCTACCACCTTCCAATTATCCCTTCTCCCCTCACTGCAGCCCCAATCCCCTCTCTCCCTATTCCCCCCCTCTTCCACCCCCTAATATTTCCTTCCCCTCCCAGCAGTGACACGCACAATTTATTTTCTTTTAAAAATTAGCACAAGCGCCTTCTGAATCTCCTGCTGCACTCAGATTACAATTCCCCAAAATAAAATAAAAAATCCTCTTTGACAGAGGCAGATTATCACAAGATGCCTCTGATGTCTCCCTACAGATTTCTACCCACAGCTGGGTTTGAATTTACACTGGAGCAATCGCCAGAACATTTTGCCTTGAGCCACACAGCTGCTAGAAGTTGCAGCTGGCTACCAACGCCCCTGGCCTCTCAGGGTATGGCTACACTGGCACTTTACAGCGCTGCAACTTTCGTGCTCAGGGTGAAAAAACACTCCCCTGAGCGCTGCAAGATACAGCGCTGTAAAGCCTCAGTGTAATCAGTGCCGCGCTCCCAGTGCTGCAAGCTACACCCGTAGAGGATGTGGTTTACGTGCAGCACTGGGAGAGCTCTCTCCCAGCGCTGGTGCACTGACCACACTCACACGGCAGCGCTTGAAATTTCAAGTGTAGCCATACCCTCAGACAGCACACACACAGTGTGATCCATTTAGTGTGGGAGTGCTATGTACACACCTAATTTGAGAGCTAAACTCTCACTAATACTGTTTTCAGTTTTATTCCCCCAGAGGGATGGTTCGGTCTATGCATTCTCTGGGAGTAGCCCTAGAGTGAGACTCTTGTGCCAGAATTGGTGCCTTGGTTTCATCCCTAGCTCTGTGCAAAGAAAATTGGTAGAATCCATGAACCTTAAGAAAAACTGTTTTTGGGGGGCTGGTATCTCAGGAACTGATTTTTCAATGACCCCAAATTTGGACCAGTAATCCCACCCCATGCCCTGAGGAGGCACACCACATTTCATGGCAATCCAAGTAACTGCAGATTTTAGAGCACTTACAAGAGTCAAACTATACACAGAAAGATGCTTTAACCTTAATTATAACTCAGACCTGGTGGTCTGCTATAAAACTGCATTAATCACTGTAGTATCTGAGCACCTTCCAGTAGCATATTAATCACATAACTTAACATCTTTCATGTGCTGTTTGTTCTCTTATCCTCTCTCCAGGATGAGGTATGTGCTCAGTGGAGGTTGGCTTTTTTTTGTCTATATACATGGCATTGTGCATTTAAGTTAGAGAATGCAGGTCAATGAAATGTGCCTGGCATTTGGCATAGAAGACAGTAAGGTTTGAGATGGTCCTTAGCTGCTTCGAGAGTTCATCCCACAGTCTCAGACCAGCCAACAAGAGAGACCTGTGTCATGAACACACAAGCTTTACCCTTATCGTTGAGAGTTCCATTGTGCCAGAAGGGTGACGTTTTCAACCCCCGTCTCGATCCCGGAACTTAAGACAGTCTTTTAGATCTCTACAAAGAGTACCATGGAAAAGGACCAAGACCTTGGACTTGATTCAGTATTCTATGCAAAGCCACTGTCGGGAGCAAGGACAGGTGTGATGGGCTTGCTGTAGCTTGTGTAGCTGAGGAGATGCGCTGCAATGCTTCTGTACTCGTTGGAGTTTCCTACGTGCAGTTCTATAGCACTGCGGTACTCCACACAAGAAGCGACAAAGGTGTAAATAACTGAGGCTGGGTCTTTGTAGTCTGCTTGCCAACCAAGAACTATAGAAAGGATTATTCATGGACGTTGCTACATGAGAGCTCAGCATCAGTGATGAATCCAAGAGCACTCCTAGACTGTGAAATGAATTGGCCAATTGTGGGTAAGAGCTGGTCAGTGGATGTTCAGAGCTTCTCAGGAAGTAATAATCAAATTCCCATCACAACGTGGAATCTTATCTCAGCCTTTTGCTCTGCATGCCTCTGTCCCAGAAAGGTGATTACATTCTTTGCTTTAATAACTATTCCATATCCCCAGTATATGGCCCCTTCAGCCTGGCCTGACTCGCTGACTTTCATGGGAATCAGCAAAGGTGTTACTCACTTCACCCATCCCTAGTAAGGACACTCCTAGGGTTTGTAGCCTCTGTGGATTCTCTGATGCCTAATAAAGGCTGAGCTGTACCGGAAGTTTTTCCCGCACTTGGGGCATTCATAAGGTTTTTCTCCTGTGTGGATTCTCTGATGTTCATTACAGATGGCTCTATCCCGGAAGCTTTTCCCACATGTCAGACATTTGTAGGGTTTTTCTCCTGTGTCGAGTCTCTGGTGCCTAACAAGTTGCGTGAGCTGACGGAAACTTTTCCCGCACTTGGGGCATTTATGTGGTTTCTCTCCCGTGTGGATTCTTTGGTGTTTATTAAAGGTTGACCGATCCCTGAAACTTTTCCCACAGGTCAGGCATTTATAGGGTCTCTCTCCTGTGTGGATTCTCTGGTGCGTACTGAAGGTGGATCTATCACTGAAGCTTTTTCCACACTCATGGCATTTATAGGGTCTCTCTCCCATGTGGATTACCTGGTGTGCAGTGAGGGTTGAGCTACAACTGAAGCTTTTCCCGCATTCGAGACATTTGTAAGGCTTCCCTCCCGTGTGGACTCTCTGATGTTTGGTGAGGTTTGAGCGCTGGCTGAAGCTTTTCTCGCAGTCAGGACACTTATACGGTTTTTCTCCTGTGTGGATTCTCTGGTGAATAATAAGAAATGATTTCCAAGGGAAACTTTTCCCACAGTCACCACATATGTGAGGTCTCTCTTCTGTGGGAACTCTCTGGTGAACAGATTCTTTGATTTTTCTGACTCCTCTGATCCTCTGCATGGATTTATCCCATCTCTCCTCTTGGTTGTTTCCCTGCTGTCTCTCCGGCCAGTGCTGACTCTTACGGACGTCTCCCCACTCAGGACTCTGGGAAACATCTCCTTCAGCTCTTCCCAATGCCATCCCATGTGGCTCCAGTTGTTCAGAACCTTCCTGCTGAGGGTTCTCCTCCTTGTTCTCGTTCACTGTCTCCTCACCTGCTGGAATAGAGAGAGAATCCGGACAGGTATCAGTCCCTGTGCCACGAGAAAGGGAACCTCAGAAAAGGGAATGAGAAAGTGGGGAACAAATCAGAATAAGTGGGGGGGGAGATGGAAATATCAGTATCTGACTTCTTCCCCCCCCCCCCCCAAAAACAAAACAAAACAAACCTTTCCTCACTGGAGAGAGATCAATTCTGCCTTCGTTCCATTACAATATCGATGTGGAGAGGGTCTAAAAGGCTGGCTAGGACTGGTGAAAACCCATGAGTGACATCTGTCCCGAGAATACAGAAATTGGTTTCTGAGGGTATGTCTACACTATGAAATTAAATCAATTTTATGGAAGTCAATTTTTAGAAATCGATTTTATACAGCTGATTGTGTATGTCCCCACTAAGCGCATTAAGTCAGCGGAGTGCATCCAAACTACCGTGGCTTGCTTCGACTTACAGAGCAATGCACAGTGGGTAGTGTGGCAAATTGACGGCACTATTTTGATGGGTCTCGCGCTTTCTCTTCTTTGGGGAGGGTTCAGAGCACCATTTCTTGCCCCTGCAGTGGAATGTTAACTGCCCCACTAGTGTCCTAGAGGAGGGGAGTGGAGAGGGAGGGACGTGGGCCCGTCCTCTACTCCAGGTCCCAGCCCAGGGGCCCTGAGGATAGCGGTAAACCACTTGAACTGACACTTCCTTCCCCTGGCCTACTTCCCTCTCCTGCCCTTCACTTGTGGGGGGCTTCCTGTTCTCCCTCTGTACAAGCCAGGTGCCCCTTTACCTAGGGTCTTGGACTTCTTAGCTCACCGCAGCACTTCTCCAAACTGTCCTCTGCTTCCCTTCAAACTGTCCTCTGCTCCAGCACCAATTCCTCTCTGCTCCAACTCCTTCAAACTGTTCTCTGCTCCGACTCCCACACTGTCTGATTGAAGCAGGGGTTTTTATCATGTGACTGGCTTCAGGTGCTCTAATTGGATTCAGGTGCTCTAATTAATCTATAGCAAACGTTCTTTCCCTTACAGGGAATAAGGCTCCCTTCTAACACTCTCCTGCTGCCCTCTGGCTATGCTGTATCACATATCCCGCCCCCCTGCTCAACACCATGGGGTGGGCTACTTGGGATGAGAGGCAGCGTTGTCACGATAGGCCATCAGCGTTGCCATGTTGGCTTCCAGCCCTATGCTGTGCCCGGAAATGGAAGGGCTGCAGGGAGAGGAACCCCCTAATCACTTGTGCATTCTTCTCCTTGTTTCTGTGCATCCACCGGAGCGGGGCGTGGTCTGTCACGAGGGTAAGCTGTTGCTCCAGCAGATAGTACCAGAGAGTATCCATAGCCCATTTTACCGCCAGACATTCCTTTTCAACAACAGCGTACTTCTGTTCCCTGGGGAGGAGTTTCCGGCTGAGGTACAAGATTGGGTGTTCCTCCTCCCCAACCATCTGGGAAAGGACGGCTCCTAGCCCTACCTCCGAGGCATCTGTTTGTAGGATGAATTCCTTCTCGAATCTGGGGCTGAGTACTGGATGGCAGCACAGGGCTGTCCTTACACCTGCAAATGTTTCTTCTGTCGTATCAGTCCACTTTACTATCCTGGGGCCCCGAGCTTTTATCAGATCCGTCAATGGCCCTGCCCTTGTGGCAAAATGAAGGATGAATCTCCGACAGTATCCTACTATCCCTAGAAATGCTCTTGACCTGCTTTTTGCGGACTGGTCGAGGCCAACCTTGTATTGCCTCCACTTTGTTTCATTGGGGTTTCACCAAACCTCTCCCTACTACATACCCAAGGTACCTGGCCTCAGCTAGTCCTATCACGCACTTGTGAGGGTTAGCAGTGAGGCCAGCCTTCCGCAGGGCATCAAGCACTGCTTCTACCTTTCCTAGGTGCATTTCCCAGTCAGGACTGTGGATGACTATGTCACATCCAGATAGGCGGCGGCATACTTGCATGGGGTCACAGTAACTTATCCATAAGTCGTTGGAATGTTGCAGGGGACCCCATGGAGTTCGAAAGGGAGGACAGTGTATTGAAACAGGCCATCGGGTGTAGAGAAGGCAGTCTTTTCCTTGGCATTTTCAAAAAGCCAGGGGAATTTGCCAATATCTTTGGTCAGATCCAGAGTGGTTAGGTATCGGGCCTTGCCTAACTGATCAACTAGCTCGTCAATGCGTGGTATCGGATAGGCATCGAATTGGGATATTTCATTCAATTTCCGGAAGTCGTTGCAAAACCTCAGGGTGCCATCAGGCTTGGGGACTAGGACGATAGGGCTGGACCACTGACTGTGGGATTCTTCAATAACCCCGAGTTCCAGCATCTTCTTTCACTTCCGTCCTAATTTCTTCCCTTTTAGCTTCCGGTATTCGGTATGGTCTTATCGTCACCCTTACTCCAGGGCTGGTGACAATATGATGTTGGACCAGTGTCGTAACGGGCCTGGTTGTGTACAGAACACATCCTGGTTCCGTTGGATCATATCAATGACCTCTGTTCGTTGTTCTGGGTTAATTCAGGAGATATCTTTACCTGCCCCTGTGGGTCGTCTGTCTGGGGTGGAGCTCCTCGAATGACCAGGCACGTCTCTCGGTCACCAGGGTTTCAGTAAGTTGACGTGATAGATTTGCTCTGGCTTTTTGGCGGTCTGTCTGGTTGTCTGACCTTATAATCCACCTCCCCAATGGCTTCCACTATCTCATATGTCCATGCCAGCTGGCTAGGAGTTTGCTTTCTGCAGCTTGCACTAGCACCATCACGTTGTCCCCTAGC
This sequence comes from Chelonoidis abingdonii, assembly GCF_003597395.2. NCBI lineage: Eukaryota > Metazoa > Chordata > Testudines > Testudinidae > Chelonoidis > Chelonoidis abingdonii. The sequence goes on from NC_133781.1 coordinate 4,511,370, forward strand.
TGAAATCTCGCCTGATAACTTTGCCCCAACAGTTGTAATATGTCCGCTGGGTCCTCTTGTGCTTTTCCAAATGTTCTCGTACTATAGGGGTTACTCGAGTTAGTCTCTCTCTCATCTGTGTCACGTGCTCAATGACATTCTTCCTGGGATTGGGTTGTTTTTTCCAAAATCTTCCTGGCAATATCTAATATCAGAAACCTAGTGTCGGACCCCCGCATGCACCAAACGATGGTGTCCGTTATGTAGTTCAAAGGAGAGAAACCAGTGGACGCCTGGGGAACTTCCTGTATATAGCAAACATTAGATACGGTAGAAGGGTATCCCAGTCTTTTCCATCCTGGCTACCACCTTACCGGATCATACTTTAAGGGTACGATTAAACCGCTCGACCAGTCCATCTGTTTGTGGATGGTAGACTGAGGTCCGTATGGCCTGGATGCGGGGAGTAGGGCACATAAGTCCTTCATTAATTTTGACATGAAAGGGGTTCCTTTGGTCTGTCAGGATCTCCTTAGGGATGCCCACTCTGGCAAAACCTGCAGTAGTTCTTTTTGCTATTGCCTTGGATGTGGGGTTTCTTAAAGGAATGGCTTCTGGATATCACGTGGCGTAGTCAAGGATGACTAGTACGTTTCGATGGCCCCGTGCCGATCTTTCCAGTGGGCCACTATGTCCATAGGCTGATCCTCTTCGAAAGGGACTTCAATAATAGGCAAAGGTACTAATGGGGCCCGCAAGTTAAGGTCGGGCACTATGCAACTTGGCATTCAGGGCAGGAGGCACAATAGCGCTGGACTTCTGCGCGTATCCCTGGCCAATAAAACCTTCTTAGGATTCTATCCAGTGTCTTGTCTACCCCTAGATGTCCCCCAAATAGATGACTGTGAGCTAACTCTAGTACTGCCCTTATGTGTTTCTGTGGGACTAAGAGTTGCTCTACTTCTTCCCCTTGTATTTGATCTATCCTGTACAAGAGATCGCGTTTGAGTACATAATATGACCTTGGGCCTTTGATCTTTCCTTCCACAGGTACGCCATTTACTTCCACTACCTCCTCCCTCATATTCGCATATAATGGATCTTCGGTCTGGTCCTGCCCGAAATTCTCAAGTGCAGTACCGATCTGACCTACTTCTAGGGGGCCTAATTATACTCTTCCCCCTGGGTTGCTCCTACTTGGGCTAGGTACTGCCTCCGAGTCCTCTCTGGCTTGAATTATCTCCTGGCCTCTTGAACGGGTTCGCCTAACCACAAGGGAAGTTTTTTGGTTCTGAGCTAGAATCCTCGTCCCTAATCTTTTATCTGCCCTCCTTTCCCGCCTAGACTTTCGGGGTCTCCCAGGGTATGAGAATAACTCTGGAGCAAATTCGGCAAACATTGGGGTGAGGTTATCTGTAAGTGCCTCCATCTCAGCCTGGAGGTTGCTATCCTCCCCTGGCTCTATTGGGGTAAGTAAGCTCTCAAACCCAGGGAAGTCCCTACCAATTAAGACAGGATAGGGGAGCTTGGGGACCATCCCTGCAGTCACCCTGGTAATATTCCCCTGGATCTCAATCCGTACCGGTATTGTGGGGTAGAAATTCACGGTGCCATGAACGCACGTTACCCCTGTGTTTTTGGCCCAGGTTAGTTGGTCTCGCCCCACCAACTTCCCTGAGACCAGCGTGACAGCACTCCCAGAATCTATTAACGCTGTGGTCTTAATACCATTCATTTTCACTGATCTTGTATACCCATGTGAGGTCATTGTGACTCCTACCAGGCCGATTAGGCCACATTGCTCCCCGTAATCCCCCAGATTACACTGCATAGGCACCTCCTTGTTGGGACATTGGGCTGCTATATGCCCCAATTACCCCCACTCATAATACCGCCCCCTTATTCCGGTTGTCACCCTCTGCCTGAGGCTATTTGGCTGGCCCCCCATCTCTCTTCCCAAACCTCTAGTCCCTTCTTGGCCTCGGGCCATTCCTCAGTATCTTTCCTCCCTGTTACAGGTCTCCTGTAGTTCTCAACAGTCTGGGACCATGGATTTGGGGTTGGCTTCCTGGTTTGCCATATCTCCCCGCCTGGGGTCTGGAACAGTTCGCGGGCTGCCAGTTGTCTTTCCACGAGGGAGACCAACTCATCATAGGTGGAGGGGTCATTCTAGCCAATCCAAGCCCGGAGGCCTGGTGGTAGCCCCCACATATACCGGTCCAGTACCAGGAGCTCCATCATCTTCTCAGAGCTGAGGGCCTCAGGGCGCAGCCATTTCCGGGTCAGGTGAATCAGGTCAAACAATTGTGATCGGGCTGTCTTGTCCTCCATATACTGCCACTCATGGAACCTCTGGGCTCGCAATGCTGTCGTTACTCCAGATCTGGCCAGGATCTCTGCCTTCAGCTGGGGGTAATCTGCTGTGGTCTCTGCGGCCATACCGTAGTAGACCTTCTGGGCCTCCCCACACAGGAATGGGGCGAGGATACTAGACCACTGATTTCGGGGCCAGGCCTCCCGCAGGGCTGCTCTTTCAAAAGCCAGGAGATATGCCTCCACATCATCCTCCCGTGTCATTTTCTGTAGGCAATGGCTGGCCCGTATGGTCCGGGTCCCTTCACAGCTGCGGTTCAGTTCCATAAGGGCCTTCATCTGGTTCACCAGGTCTTTCAGCAGGGCTCGGTCCTGGGCAGCCTGACTCATCAACAAATGATTAGTTTCCTGCTGCATCCAAGTTGCCTCCTGTTGGGCAGTTGCTTGGACCCGGGTAGCCTCCTGCTGGGCCGCGGTGGCTTGTATTAGGGCCTTGACTACGTCGTACATCTTAAGGATGGGAGGGTTTTGTCTAACCCTGGTTTAAGTCCCCAGCACGCAAATCCCACTCCTCACACCACTTGTGGCAAATTGCCAGCACTATTTTGATGGGTCTCGCGCTTTCTCTTCTTTGGGGAGGGTTCAGAGCACCATTTCTTGCCCCTGCAGTGGAATGTTAACTACCTCACTAGTGTCCTAGAGGAAGGGAGTGGAGAGGGAGGGACCTGGGCCCGCCCTCTACTCCAGGCCCCTGCCCAGGGGCCCTGAGGATAGCGGTAAACCACTTGAACTGACACTTCCTTCCCCTGGCCTACTTCCCTCTCCTGCCCTTCAGCTTGTGGGGGGGCTTCCTGTTCTCTCTCTGTACAAGCCAGGTGCCCCTTTACCTAGGGTCTTGGACTTCGTAGCTCACCGCAGCACTTCTCCAAACTGTCCTCTGCTTCCCTTCAAACTGTTCTCTGCTCCAACACCAATTCCTCTCTGCTCCTTCAAACTGTTCTCTGCTCCAACTCCCACACTGTCTGATTGAAGCAGGGGTTTTTATCATGTGATTGGCTTCAGGTGCTCTAATTGGATTCAAGTGCTCTAATTAATCTATAGCAAACTTTCTCCCCTACACGGAAGGAATCCTCTTCAACCCTCTCCTGCTGCCCTCTGCCGATCGCTGTAATCACATAGCTATCGCCCGTCCCACATCCCACACCCATCGGAATTTCGGGTCAAGCCCCAATGCGATGGGCGCAAAAAACACCATGCAGTAGTGTTTGTGTACATGTGCTCAGTGCACCTCCTCCTCCATGAAAGCAACGGTTGCCATCAATTGCCGCCTTTTCCCGGGTTACCACATGCAGACGGCCCTACCGTGGCAAGCAGGAGCCGACTCAGCTCAGTCACGCACTTAAAAGCTCGCTGGTCACCGTTTGCTGACTAGTCAGACAGCAGAATACCAACATTCCATGAGTGATTGCTGCTGCTGTGTGCTCCATAATACTGTGAGAGTAAGGAGGAAGTTTAGGCAGGCTGGGAGGTTAGGCAATCGCTGCTCCAATTTTGAGCAGACCAGAACATCAGACAATTAAAGAGCACAGGAAGGCGCCTGCACATCAGAGAGGCTTTGAATACCACTTCATGACTGCCAGGCACGGGGTGTGACAGTGTGGGTGCTACTTGATGCAAACCTGCTCCTTTGTGAGTTAATCCCTGTAACCAAACCACCCTCCCCTCTCAAAAATCAAGTAACTTTTTTGACACATGCATCTATGAACTAAACAAAAAAAAAAAAAAAAAAAGAGATAACGGACAAGATAGCCCGGGTGAGGTGGGGGAGGAGGGAAGGACATGGCCACATTGCTTATTGTAGCCACACTAAAAATCGAACTGTTTGAATGACAGCCTTCTATTGCTTGGGCCATCCTCTGGAATGGAGTGGCTGGGTGCCCAGAGCCTCCTCCCCGCGTTCTTGGGCATCTGGGTGAGGAGGCTATGGAACATGGGGAGGAGGGTAGGCGGTTATACAGTGGATGCAGTGGGGGTCTGTGCTCTTGATGGCTTTCCTGCAGCTCCAACAGACACTTCATCATGTCTGTTCGCTCTCCCATTAGCCTCAGCATCGCATCCTGCCTCCACTCTTCATGCTCACTTAATTCTTTCCTGGGCTCTGCCACTGAATGCCTCCATGCATTAAGCTGTGCCCTATCATGCGGGTGGACTCCATGAGCTCGGCAAACATGTCATCACGAGTGCGTATTTTTTGCCTCCTAAACTGTGATAAACTCAGGGACGGAGATGACAGGGGGAGCATAGAAACATATTACGCTCTACGATTCTGGGGGGACTGCATGGTCACCTGTGCTGCTCAGTTCGCCACATTGACCAAACAGGAAATTAAATTCAAAAGTTCCCGGAGCTTTTCCTGTGTACCTGGCTAGTGCATCCGAGTTCAAAGTGCTGTCCAGAGTGGTCACACTGGAGCACTCTGGGATAGCTCCCAGAGGCCAGTACTGTCGAATTGCGTCCGCACTACCCCAAATTCAACCCAGCAAGGTCAATTTTAGCACTACTCCCCTCACCAGGGAGGAGTACAGAACTCAATTTTAAGAGCCCTTTCAGTTGACAGAACGGGGTTGGTTGTGTGGATGCATTCATTTTAAAATTGACCTAACGCGGCTAAATTCGATCTATCCGCATAGTGTGGACCAGGCCTGTATCCATTCAGTCGATTCCTTACCCATGTGGACATCTTTCAGGATCTTCCTTTCCTCGTAAGCCTGGAGCTCAGGGACCCACGGCTCCTCTCCTAGTTCCAGCCGGGAGATTACGTGAGGTTTGGAAATTGGAAATCCTGTTTGGGGAGCAAGGAAACACGTGATGATCTTGTTCATTAAAGTCAGTGCTGTTACTACTTCCAGATCCAGGATATGAGTAGTCACCCAGATAGGCTCCTTCCTCTCTCCACCCCCACCCTAAAGGGACTGTGCTATAAATCGTAAAGGACACTTTCTGGAGCAAAGGTTCATCCACTCTGCCTAGGAAATGGGCCTTACTTATTCCCTTGGGGAGCTAAGAAAATTTGTTACACTTTCTAGGTATCGAGGCTACAGTTAAGGCTCTGTCACTGCCAGTTATTCCCTCCTCCTTCCCCTGCAACACATATGCCCATATTCCTCCAGAACACAAGCCAGAACAGGAAGATATTACAGAGGGCTTATCTACCTGGTCAGTAAGCCAAAGTGTGATTGCAGCACACCATCTGTTGTGCACTAACTGTCTGTGTGGACCCTATTACCATGCACTGAAAGTTCTGTAGTGTGCATTCAGGTACCACTCTTAGTCAAGTGTGCAGAAACAGGGTCTACACACCTATTCAGAGCACGGTATGGTGCTGCACTGTAGATTTACACCTTGACCTGATGTGACCCAGTGACCACTTGGTGTCAACTGGCAGAGGGCACAGAGTGTACTTAGGGTTTTACAGGGGTCCCCTGGGTCAGAAATGTGCATAACTGCTCACCAGAGGGCAACAGCTGAGTCTCTACTGAGATCCAGTTACTCACTGATCATTGTAAGCCTTGTCAGATGTATGCACGAAGTTGTGTGGCTACACTGACAACTATGTGTAATTGATGGTCTTGGAGTTAGGGCGGGTCACCAGGAGGTGACATGTCTTGGACAGGTTCCTTTCAGGCAGATTTCAGATACTTATCTCCCTCTCTGGTTATACATGCATTGTCTACCTCACAATGGAGGCCAATCTGCAGACTGAGTCAGGTGCCAGTCAAAAGGTTGCACAATCTAGGAGAGCGCAGAGGGGTGCCCTGTTTATGGGCAAAGACACCGAATTGTTAGCATACAACTGGGAGCATACAACAGCCAATGTTACCTCTAATTTTTTCCATCCATGTGCAGATGTGTGTCACCAGTAGAAATAAAAAAACCTTGATATATATTTTTAAAAAGTTACCATAGGGATAATTACTCCAACCAGGGCAGGTTAGGCATTTTAGAACTCACTACTCAAAGAATTAAATTTAAGTGTAGAGAGAAATAAAAATTATGAAATGCATAGACCAGTCAAAATATTAAAATAACCCACTTCGAAAGAATAAAATTACAGAGAATATATGTGCATTACAGGAAGTACCAAGAAGTAACAACAGTAATGCAAGTATGTGTTGGGAGGTTAGTGTGAAAGAGAGAGAAAGTGTGTGAAAGAGAGAAAGAGTGAGAGTGTGTGTGTGACACAGAGACAGTGTGTGTGAGAGAGACAGACAGACACTCAGAAATAGTGTAGGCTGAGCTAGGCTGTGTCCCTTCTCCCCTGCTCTGCAGAGATGGGGTACAGGAGCAGTGGGATACTCTGACATCAGTACCCTCCTTTCCCCGCCCACCTCACCGCACAGCCAGCAGGAGGATCCTGGGAGCAGCTACAGGACAGAGCAACGTGGGAGGAGGGGCACCTGAACACATGCTGCCAGCTGTGCGTGCTCTGCAAATCAGTTGGGCAACGTTTGATTCTCTCCTGAGCAGCCGCGCAAGCACGCAGCTTACAGGGAACACAGGTCACAGCCAGCCGGGCTGTGGGATGCTGAAAGGACTTTGAGTGAACATCACTCTACAAGACATGAGTGTATCTAATTCATTAAGGCTGTAGCTTTCAAAGGGACCCAAGAGAGTTAAACATCCAGCCTCACTGATCCAGTGTCTGAGCCCCTTACAAATTTCCAGTCTTAATCCCTCTGGTCCCCACTCTCCCCCTGTGAAATGAAGATAACCACCCACTCTCCGATTGTCTTCTCTTCTTAGATGGAAATCGCTTGGGAGCAGGGACTGTCTCTTCCTGTGTGAATGTTGGTGCCCAGAATGACAGTAAGGGGGGTCCAATGGTTAGGGCTTCGGCCTCAAACTCAGGAGATCTGGTTCAGTTCCTTGCTCTGCCACAGACTTCCTGGATGACCTTGTGGCCATCACTTAGACTGTCAGTGCCTCAGTCCCCTATGAGTACAACAGGTGTAACAGCAGCTCCCTATTCCACAGGGGCAAAGGGATAAATATGTTAAATACTGCAAGGTGCTCAGATAATGGAGACCCATATAAGTACCATTATGGCACAACTGGCCCTGATGTCCATTGGAGAGGGCAAGTGCTGTGGTAATTAAAAATCTGTCTCCTGCACCAGCAGCATAAGGTTTACATGAATTCCTGCTTCTGAAGGATCTCTCCATGCTTGTGTGTAATCCATCACCAGCTTTATCCATCCCTGAGCTAGCTGTTGCAGGGACCGAGGAACATGGAGGGTGAGACCCAGGGACCTTTCAGTACCAACTGGCAGAGGATACACAGGGTGCATAGGGTTGTACAAGGATCCCCAGGGGCAGAGAGATGCACAACAGTTCACTGATGGGTGGCGTGCAAGGTCTTTACCAAAGGCCAGTAGCCTACTGGTCATCAGAGAAATTATGTATCTTTATTGGAAATTATGTTTGTAGCGCCTTGGAGTTAAGGCAGGTCACCAGGGAGGAGACATATCTCAGAAATGTTCCTTTCAGATAGGAGCTAATTGTTGCTCATCTCCCTGTCTGGCCATTTATGTATCATATCCCTCACGCTGTGTGCCTCACACCGTATGTCTGTTTGCGTACTGAACCAGGTGTGAAATGGAGAGATTGTGAAGTCTACGAGAGGCAGAAATCTACAGGTAGAAAAAACAGCAGGGAGTGTCCTGTTTATGACTAAAGACAAGAGACTGAACTGGCTTATCTTGGAGTGCACAGAGATGCTCTGAATCCTTCAGCTAGGAGGCAAACTGATGCGCGCTTGTCTCATGTGAAAAGGGTCACAGCCTGCCGAGCTGTAAAGTGCTGCAAGGATTTTGGGTGAGCTGTACTTTACTGGACAGGAGAAAATCATGTTAATTAAGTCCCGGCTCTAGAAGGCATGTTTTGATTTTATTTTCTATGGAACTATTTGTTTCCAATACTTCTACTTGCTTTGACTTGGAAGCATCACAGCCATGCATTAACTGTCTAGAAAATCACTACCAGCCATGTCGCTCCTCAACAAAAGCAGAACAGGAAGCCATTTCTTAAGACTGTGAGCTCTTTGGAGTGGAGATTGTCTCTGTGATGGGTGCACCAGGCCCTTTGAGGCCCCCTGCTAGAGGCCCCATGGTCCTACCACACCCCACTCCAGGAAAGGACCAGCAAAGGTGGGTCCTCCAGGCCTGCCTACAGAGGCCACAGTCAGAGCCCACCAGGCTCAGATAAAAGGAGCTGCAGGGGCTGAGCAGGGCAGTAACTGGCTGGGACCAGATAGGTAAAGACAGGAGTTCTGCTCTGGCCAGAGGACCTTGACAGGCTGCATTTACTGGAACTGGAGAGAGAGGCTGAGAGACTGTAACCCTACAGTAATGGGGGAGGTAAAGGGCCCAGGTAAAACAGGGAGCGGTATGTGGTTGCTGTTTATAGGGTTCCTCGGTTGCCACCTGGAGTAGTGGGCAGCCTGGGTTCCCCCACCAGCCACTGGCAAAGTGGCCTAATCCAGCAGCAGGGGACAAGACTCCTTGAGAGGCCCCAGAGAAGGGCAGAATTGAATAGGCCCAGAGATGGGGCTGAAGACCTTCCCCCACCATCTATGAGATCCGCTCTGCCCACACAGCATCCTGAACCAAAAACCAACCTTTCCCTCTCTTCTTCTACTGTAGAGAGATACCTCACAGAATACATTCAGACCATGAATCATATCCTCCACCCTCACTGTGCCCCAAAACCCAGCCCCTCTACCTGCAAGGAACCATCATTTCAGAAGGCTCAGCCATGTCCAGGAAGAAACACCAAGAATAGCATCCTCCTTCTATGAATTCAGCACATTGGCATGGGAGGTAGCCATTAACAGCAACTGAACCCAGCCCCATGACTCTGGTCCATGCCTTTCCTGGCTGGTGGAAGAGAATCAAGAACATCTGGGGCCTCCTGCTAACACAGCTGGCTGGGGCAGACTAAGACAAGACAGAGGGGAAGCACATTTGAAAATGTGGCTGCTGGGGACTTAGGCAGGGCTGAGGCATGAGACATGTTCATGTATCAGATGGCAGAGGGGTCAGAGGCACCAAAGGACGGAACATTCCCTAGGAATGGGGGAGGGATACTGAGAATCTGTCCCTCTTGAAAGCCTTAGTTGTAGGAAGAGTAGCATGATCATTACGTCCCTGAATTTCCTGTCCTAATGGGGTGTGTGTGGAGGTCACAGGCCTTCACAGACAGGAGCTTGGGACTATTGGGGCAGATCCCCCTGAGATCTGGGGGGATCCATGAAGAACCCTGCACAGAATCTGACCCCGATGCTTCAGAGACACTCATACACACACCAAGTTTTAATGCCTGAGGGGGCAGGAATCCTTACCCAGTGAGGTCACAGTCTCATAATTCTCCCGCATGACATCCCTGTAGAGGGCTCTCTGACCTGGGTCCATCAGAGCCCATTCCTCCTTGGTGAAATACACAGCCACCTCCTTGAAGGTCACCAGCTCCACCGCAGCCATGTCACTCCCTTGTTACTCAGGAGTGTGGGATAACCCGGGCTGGGACCTATTCCACAGCCTGTCAGGGTGAGAAGGGAAATTGAGGCCATTTCCGAAGGGTCTTCAATGCATTTCAGACGCCGATTCCCACTAGGTTCTTTCCCTGTAGACGTTGCCTGGCGGAATTGCTTGAACTTACTGTGTGTGGATTTAGCAGGTTCCTAAGTGCCTTACAAGAACCACAATAGGCACGTAACCTAACAGCCTCCCAGAGAGGGGATCCCAGCTGTGGTTCCCAAGCAGAGATAGGTGCCACTCTGCAGTCTGAATTGAGGCCGCTATCTCTGAGAAAGGGGTGGGCTTTGGATACATCCCTGTCATCAGCATCTCCATGGGCTAGCTCAAGCAGCTTCTCACCTAGCATAGGGGCCTTTGTGGATCCCCCTCCTAGGCCACTATCTCTGCCCAGTCACTGTACAGGGAGTCTGGGCACCTCACTCAGTTGTGTGCATTCCATTGTTACTCCAGTGATTGTTTACATGCCAGGAGGTGTTTGTGATGCTCGGTGTCACAACACCCCAGCCCCTTTGTGCATCTGGACGCAGGAAGTTACTGAGAAGATCCCTTAATTGCTCTTGGCTTGCACAATTTCAGAATCGAAGGCGCCTCTTTGGGGGATCCCCCTGACACTGTCCCCGGGGCAGCACATTCCCCCAGCAGTTCGGGGACCAGGCAGAGGCAGGAACTGGCTTTTCCTCTCCCCGCCCCTCACCTTGTCCCAGGAAAGTCAATCTGCCCCAGGGGTGCTGCATGAAATGGGGCTGGGTAGGGCTGGGAGCCGGGACCTCCCTCCCCACTGATCGCTCCTGATGCCCCTGCCAGTCTCTCCCCTGCCCCTCCCCTCGAGCTGGGAGACTCGGTCCCTGGCCTGGCCCGAGGCGTTCGCTCCCCGGAGCTGGCTCGGCTCCTGCAGGCGATGAGGGGGGCAGAGCCGGGGGGAGGGTCAGGGTGGGCAGCAGCTCTGGGACTCGCAGACCCCCGCCCCCCCGGGAGCAGAGCTGGGGCGAGGAGGGGCCGGTGGTGCAGAGTCACTTTCCTGCCCGGCCCCAGCCCTTCCCCCGGGTCTCGCCCCTCACCTGCAGGCTCCGGCTCAGGGGCTGGAGTAAGACAGAAACATTGGAAAGAGCTGGGAGAGTGCCTATCGTGGGGGGATGGATGGACCGTTAATGAGATGAGGGATAGGGGAGGAATGACATACGAGAGAACACAACAGTGGGGAAAATTCATCATCAGCCTAGCTAGATGTCTGTATATTTGGTGCAAGAGTATGGGAATAAGCAGGAAGATAAACTAGAAAAGGGCTAAAATCAAATAAACACAACTAGACAGCCCATCAGGGTGGTCTAAGGTACTGAATATAAATTGCCAAGTGGACGTTGGAATCTCCATTATTAAATGATCTTTTAAGGATGCAGGTTAGATCGAACAACGAACACCTGTCAGCCCGGATGTGTCCTATAGATAATACTTAGTCCTGCCACTGAATGCGTGGGCGACTGGACTTGGGAGACCCTCCTCGAGGTCCCTTTCAGCCGTCCAGTCCATCAGTTCCCCCATCCCTGCAACCCTTGGGGCAGGGAGGGGGCAGAAGATTGGATGGGAAAATTTGGGAAAGGGGTTGAATGGGGCAGGAAGGGGGGAAGAGGGCAGGGCAGCAGGGCCTCATGGAAGGGTGGAGTGGGGTGAGGCCGAGGAGGGAGGTGTCAGTAAATGCGCCCTTGGCCATGTAAGTATCCTCATTGGTCCTCATCTTTGACTTTGAGACCTGGTTTACACTATCTGGATCTAGTGCTCTGACTCAATGAGTGACATGGAACTTATACAACTGGAAGTCTATACCATTGATCCAATCAAGAGTGCCTATTTACACGCATTTGAAATCTAACCGCATTTGACCCTATGTAGCAGCATCAATTTTTACACCCAGGTTGAATCTGCCTCATTGGAATTCACGTGGAGAGTAAGCAGTTGAATAGTAGATGGCGGAGATCCATAGAATCATAGAAAGAATTAGTGAAAGAGACCTACAGAGCCCATCTATCCACCCCTTTTGCTCAAGCGGCAGACCAGCACCAATAAGATCCAAAGAGAGAGATACATATACCGTCCATACCGGACCATCATCTTCCAGAGCGGAGGCCTCAGGGCGCAGTCATTTCGGCAGGGAATCAGGTCCAAAACAATTGGATCGGCTTCTGTCCCCATAATACGCCACTCCATGACCTCTGGGCGCGAATGCTTCGTTACCCCAGATCTGCCCGGACCTGCCTCCGCTGGGGAATGCGCTGTGTCGCTGCGGCTATACGCGTAGTAAGCCTTCTGGCGCCTCCCACACAGGAATGGGCGAGATACCGACCACTGGATTTCGGGCCAGCCCCGCCAGGGATTGCTCCTTAAAAGCATGGAGAATGCTCCAATCATCCTCCCGTGTCATTTCTGTAGGCAATGGCTGGCCCGTAGGTCCGCGTCCCTTCACAGCCGGTCATTCCATAAGGGCCATCTGGTTCACCAGTCGTTTCACATGCCGGTCCTGGCCGCCTGACTCATCAACAAATGCAAGATTTCCTGCCGCCACGTTTGCCTCCTGTTGGCAGTTGCTGACCCGGGTAGCACTCCTGCTGGCCGCGGTGGCTTGTATAGGCCTGACTAACGCTGCGTACATACTTAAGGAGGGAGGGTTTGTCTAACCCTCAGGTTAAAAGTCCAGCCACGCAAATCCCACCCATCACAGGTTAGCCACTTGTGGCAAATGGCCAGCATAGTTGATGGGTCTCGCCGCTTTCGCTTTCTTGGGAGGGTTCAGTAGCCACCATTTCTTGCCCCTGCAAGTGGAAGATACTCACTAGTGGTCCCTAGAGGAGGAGGAGAGGGAGGTACCGTGGCCCGCCCTCTACTCCAGGCCCCTGCCCAGGCCCTGAGATACGGTACCATTGAACTGACACTGTCCTTCCCCTGCTACTTCCCCTCCGCCCTTCAGCTTGTGGGGGCTCTGTTCTCTCTGTACAAGCCAGTCCCCTTACCCTAGGTCCTTGGAACGTCGACTCACCGCAGCATATCGTCAAATGTCCCTATTGCTTCCCTTCAAACTGCTCGGCCCACCACCAATTCCTCTTGCCTCCTTCAACCGTGCTCGCCCAACCCCTACATCGTCTGATTGAGCAGGGGTTTGCATGTATTGGCTTCAGTGTGCTCGAAGGATCAAGTGCTCTAATTAAGTCCATAGCAACACTTTCTCCCCTACACGGAAGGAATCCTCTTCAACCCTCTCCTGCTGCCCTCTGCCGATCGCTGTAATCACATAGCTATCGCCCGTCCCACATCCCACACCCATCGGAATTTCGGGTCAAGCCCCAATGCGATGGGCGCAAAAAACACCATGCAGTAGTGTTTGTGTACATGTGCTCAGTGCACCTCCTCCTCCATGAAAGCAACGGTTGCCATCAATTGCCGCCTTTTCCCGGGTTACCACATGCAGACGGCCCTACCGTGGCAAGCAGGAGCCGACTCAGCTCAGTCACGCACTTAAAAGCTCGCTGGTCACCGTTTGCTGACTAGTCAGACAGCAGAATACCAACATTCCATGAGTGATTGCTGCTGCTGTGTGCTCCATAATACTGTGAGAGTAAGGAGGAAGTTTAGGCAGGCTGGGAGGTTAGGCAATCGCTGCTCCAATTTTGAGCAGACCAGAACATCAGACAATTAAAGAGCACAGGAAGGCGCCTGCACATCAGAGAGGCTTTGAATACCACTTCATGACTGCCAGGCACGGGGTGTGACAGTGTGGGTGCTACTTGATGCAAACCTGCTCCTTTGTGAGTTAATCCCTGTAACCAAACCACCCTCCCCTCTCAAAAATCAAGTAACTTTTTTGACACATGCATCTATGAACTAAACAAAAAAAAAAAAAAAAAAAGAGATAACGCGACAAGATAGCGGGGAGTGTGGGGAGGAGGGAAGGACATGCCACATGCTTATTGTAGCCACACTAAAAAGCGAACTGTTTGAATGAAAACAGCTTCTCTGCTTGGACCATCCCTTGAATGGAGGGCGGGTCCAAGCCTCCTCCCCCGCGTCTTGGGCATCTGGGTAGAGCTATGGAACAGGGGGAGAGGGTAAAGTCGGTATACATGGATGCAGTGGGCTGCCTTGATGCTTCCTGCGCCCAACAACACGTCAGCATGCGTTCGTCTCCATTACCGCAGCACGATCCGCCTCACTCTTCATGCCACTAATTCATTCCTGGGCTCTGCACTAATCTCCACATAAGCTGGCCCTATCATGCGGGGACCCATCGAGCGCGCAAACATGTCATACGAGTGCGTATTTTGCCTCCTAAACTGATAAACTATCAGGACGGAGATAAGGGAGCATAGAAAACAATATGAGCCTAGCGATTCGGGGGCGCATGGTCACCTGTGCTGCTCATTCGCCACATGACGCAAACAGGAATAAATCAAAAGTCCCGGAGCTTTTCCGGTGTACCTGGCTAGTGCACTCCGAGTTCAAAGTGCTGTCCAGAGTGTTCAACGAGCACGCGGGATAGCTCCCAAGCATACTGCGAATTGCGTCCGCACTACCAAATTCAACCCAGCAAGGTCAAGTTACACTATCCCTCACAGGAGATACAGAACTCAATTTAAACCTTCCAAGTTGACAGAACGGGGTGTTGTGTGGATCATTCATTTAAAAAATTGACTAGCGGCTAAAATTCGATCGATCCGCAGGTGTGGACCAGCCTGACATGTCAGTCATTCCGCCCCATGGACAGCCTTCCAGATCTTCTTCCTCCGTAGCCGGAGCTCAGGACCCCTCCACGCTCTCTCCTAGTTCCAGCCGGAGATACGTGAGGTTTGGAAATGATAATCCTGTTTGGGAGCAAGGAAAACACGTGATGACGTGTCATTAAGCAGTGCTGTTAACTTCCAGATCCCAGGATATGAGCTACACCCAGATAGCTCCTCCTCCACACCCCACCCTAAAGGACGGCAGCTATAAAGTAAAGACTACTTCGGAGCAAAAGTTCATCACTCGGCCAGAAATGGCCGTACTATGCCTTGGGAGCTAAGAAAATTTGGTTACACTTTCTAGTATCGAGGCACATCGTTAGCTCTGTCACTGCATTAATCCCTCCGCCTCCCCTGTCAACACATAATGCCCATAATCCTCCCAGAACACAAGCCAAACAGAAATATAAGAGCTTATCTACCTGGGCAGTAAAGTCCAAAGTGTGATTGCAGCAACCATCTTGCACAACGCTGGTGGACCATAACCATGAACGAAAGTTATGTGCATCAGCGTACCACTGTAGTCAAGTGGCAAGAAACAGGGTCACAACACCTACAGAGCACTAGGTGCTGCACTGTAGATTTACACCTGACCTGATGTGACAACAGGACTGTGTCAAACTGGCAAGGCACAGAGTGACTAGGTTCAGGGTCCCTGGTCAGAAATGTGCATAACGCTCCAAGGGCAACACGAGTCTCTACGACAATCCATACTCACTGATCATGTAAAGCCTGCAGATGTATGCACGAAGTGTGTGGCTACACGGACAACATGTGTAATGATGTCTGAGTTAGGGCGGTCCACCAGAGGTGACCAGCTTGACAGGTTTCCTTTCAGGCAGATTTCAGATACTGATCCCCCTCCGGGTATACAAGCATTTCTACCTCACAATGGAGCCCATCGCAGACTGAAGTCAGGTGCCAGTCAAAAGTGCACCAATCTAAGAGCGCAAGGGTGCCCGCGTAGGGCAAAGACAACCGAATGTACAACACGGAGCATACAACAGCCATTTACCTTAATTTGTCCTCCATGGCAGATTGTGCACCAGTAGAAATAAAAAAAACCTGATAAATAATTAAAAAATACCAGGATAATACATCCAACGGGAGGTAGGCATTTAGAACTCACTACTCAAGAATTTAAATCTTATAGTGTAGAGAGGAAATAAAATTATGAAATGCATAGACCAGTCAAATATTAAAAAACCCACTCGAAAGAAAAATACAGAGATATAGGCAGTACAGAATACCAGAAGGTAACAACAGTAAGCAAGTATTGGAGTAGTGGAAAGAGAGAGAAAGGTGGAAAGAGAGAAAGATGAGCAGGGGTTGACACAGAGACAGGGGAGAGGATACACGACCAGACCCAGAAAAGTGGAGGCGACTAGCATGTCCCTTCCCCTGCTCGCAGAGATGGGTACAGGACAGTGATATCCTGACCATCCGTACCCTCCTTCCCCGCCCACGCTCACCGCACGCCAGCAGGAGCCTCGGAGCAGCTACAGACAGAGCAACGTGGAGGAGGCAACCTGAAACAAGCTGCCTAGCTGTGCTGCTCGCAATCAGTGGCAAACCCGTTGGAATCTCCCCTCCTGAGCATCCGCGCAAGCACGCAGCTTACAGGAACACAGTCACCAGCCTAGCCTCTGTGGATGCGAAAGGACTTTGACTGAACACATCTAACAACGACAGAGTGGTAGCTAACAATAAGACTGTAGCTCAAAGGGACCCAAAGAAGTAAACATCCAGCATCACGGAAGCCAGTGTCTAGCCCTTACAAATTCCAGTCTTAATCCCCCGGTCCCACCCGCCCCGTGAAATGAAGAAACCACCCACTCTCGCGATTGTCTCTCTTCTAGATGAAATCGCTGGGACAGGACGTCTCGTCCTGTGTAAATGTTGTGCCCAGAACAGACATAACGGCCAATGGAGGGCTCGCTCAAAACTCAGAGATCTGGTTCAAGGCCTGCTCTGCCACAGACTTCCTGGATGACTGTGGCCACACATTAGACTGAGGCCCATCAGTCCATAAGTACACAGGTGTAACACAGCTCCCTATTCCACAGGCAAAGATAATATTTCAAATACGCAAGGCTGCTCAGAAATAACCCATAAATACATTATGGCACAACGCGCCCTGATCCATGGAGAGGCAGTGCTGTGGTAATTAAAAATCTGTCCCTGCACCAGCAACATAAGTTTACATAATTCCGCTCGGAATGGACTCTCCATGCTTGGGAATCCATCACCAAGCTTATCCACTACCTGAGCTTAGCCGTTGCAGGAACGGAGGAACATGGAGGTGAGCCCAGACCTCAGACCGACGGCCAGAGATACACAGGGTGCATGAGTGTTGTACACAGGACCCCAGGGGCAGAGAAGAGCACAACAGTTCACTGATGGATGCGTGCGAAGGTCTGACCAAAGGCCCAAATACCTACGTCATTCAGAGAAATAGTAGGCTTATTGAATATTGGTAGCGCCTGGAGTAAGCAGTCATCCAGAGGAGAGACAAACTGCAAAATGTTCCTTCAGAAGGAGCTAATTTGCTCATCTCCCTCCCGCCATATGATCATATCCCTCACCTGTGTCTCACACCGATGTCTGTTGCTACTGCACAGGTTGAAATGAGCGAGTGAAGTCACGAAGCAAAAATCTACAGTAGAAAAAACAGCAAGGGAGTGCCGTTATGAGAAGACAAGAGACTGGAATGCTATCTTGAGGCAACAGAGAAGGCTCGAATCCGTCACTTAGCGCAAAACTGATGCGCGCTTGTCCATGGGAAAAGCACAGCCAGCCGAGTGAAAGTGCGCAAAGGATTTTGTAACTGTTACTATTACTGGACAATAAAAATCCAGTTAATTAATCCCGGCTCAGAGCAAGTTTTGATTTGATATTCTATGAACTAGTTTCCAATACTCGAACTTGCTTGGACTGAAGGATCCACAGCAGGCATTAACGTGCGGACATACTACCAGGCCATTTCCGGCCTCTACAAAAGCAGAACAGAAGCCAGTCCGGAGACGGTGACTCGTTTGGGAGTGAGAGTGTCCTGTAGGGCACACAGGCCCTTGAGCCCTCAAGCCTCCAATGGGCATATCCACACCCCCCCAGAAAGGACCTAGCAAAGGGTCCCTCAGGCCTGGCCTACAGAGGCCACAGTCAGAGCCTCACAGCTCAGAAAAAGGACTCAGGGGCGAGCAGGGCAGTAACTGCCGGGACCAATTAGTAAACAGGAGTTTCTGCTGGCCAAGGACCTTCGAAGGCGTATTTACTGGAACGAGAGAGAGGCGAAAGAACTGAACCCTACATAATGGGGAAGGTAAAGGCCGCAGGAAACAGGCCGGTAAGTGTTGCTGTTTATAAAGGGTTCCTCGTTGCCAACCCTGGAGTAGTGGCAGCCTGGTTCCCTGCCACCACCACGCGAAAGGGCCTAATCCAGCAGCCGGACAAGACTCCTGAGAGGCCGTCAGAGAAGGGCAGAATTGAAATAGCCCAGAGATGGGCCTGCGACCGTCGCCTTCCACCATGCTATGAGATCCGCTCGCAACACACAGCACCTTGTAACCCAAAAACCAACCTCCCTCTCTGCTCTACTAGTAGAGAGATACCTCACATCAGGAATACATTCAGACCATGAAATCAATCCTCCACAATCACTGGCCCTAAAACCCACCCTACGCCCTGAACCATATTTCAGAAGCCGCCATGTCCAGGAAGAAGACCAAGAATCAGGCATCGCCCTTCTTGAATTTAGCACATTGGCAGGAGGTAGCCATTAAACAGCAATGAACACACCCCATACGCGCCAATGCCTCTGCGTGATACGAGATCAATGAACATCTTGGGCCTCCGCAACACAGCTGGCTGGGGCAACAAGACAAGACAGAGGGAAGCAGATTGAAAAGTGGCGGACTTAGGCAGGCTGAGGCATAGACACGTCATTGATCAATGGCAGAGGTGATAGGCACCAAAGACGGGAACATTCGCCTAGAAGGTGGGGAGGATACGATAATCGCCCTTGAAAGCCTTAGTTTTAGGAAAGTAGCAGATCATTACGTCCACGAATCCTCCTAAGGGTGTGTGTGGAGTCAGCAGCCTTCAAAGATCAGAGCTTGGGACCAGGGTGCAGCATCCCCCTGAGATCTGGGGATCATGAAGAACCCTGCACAGAAACTGCCCTATGCTCAAGACACTCATTACACAACCCAAGTTTAAGCTAGGGCAGGAAAATCCTTACCACATGAGTCACAGTCTCATAATCTCCGCCGCACTGACATCCCTTAAGCTCTCTGAACCTGGTACCATCAACCGATTCCCTTGTGAAATACACAGCCACCCCTGAAGGCAACAGCTTCCACCGCACGCCATTCAAGCTCCCTTCGTTACACAGGAGTGTGGAAACCGGCTGGACGTATCACAGCCTTGTCACGTGACAAGGAAATTTGAGTGCCATTCCAGAAGGCCTTCAATGCACTTCGACGCCGATTCTCCATCTAGTCTTTCCCTGAGACGTTGCCGCTTGGCGAATGCTTGAACTTACTGTTTGGATAGCAGTTGCCGACGTGCTTACAAGAACCACAATAGGCACTAACATACACCTCCAGAGAGGGACCCAGCGGGTCCCAAGTCAGAGATAGTGCACTCGGCAGGCGAATTGAGGCCATGGCTATCTCTGAGAAAGGGGGCTTGGATACATCCCTGTCAATCACATCTCCATGGTAGCTCAGGCAGCTTCACCTAGCATAAGGCCTTTTGGATCCCCCCCTAGCCACTATCCTCCCAGTCACGTACAGGGAGTCGGGCACCCACACAGTGGTCATTTCCATTGTTACTTTCATCTCCATGATGTTACATCAGCAGTTGTGAGCTCGTCAAACACCTCCACAGCCCCTTTGTGCATCCTTGGACTGGCAGGAAGTACTGAGAAGATCCCTTATGCTCTGGCTTTGCCAAATTCAGAACGAAGGGCGCCGCTTTGGGAGTCCACCTGGACACTGTCCCCTGGGACACACATCCCTCAGCAAGTTCGGTGGACCAGCAGAGGCAGGAATGGCTTTTCTCTCTGCCCGCCCCTCCACTTCGCCTAGGAAAGTCCAATCGCCCAGGGTCTGCATGAAATGGGGCGGGTAGGCGGGAGCCGGACCTCGCGCTCCCCACGATGCGCATCCGGATCCCTCTGCCAGTCCTCCCTGCCCCTCCCTCTCGAGCTGGGGAGACTCGTCCCTGCTGGCCGATGGCGTTCGCTCGCCCGGGAGCTGGCTCGGCTTCCTGCAGCGAGAGGGGGCAGAGCCGCGGGAAGTCAGGGTGGCAGCAGCTCTGGGACTCGCAGACCCCCCCCCCTGAATCGAGAGCTGGGGCGAAGAGGGCCGGTGGGCAGAGCACTTCCTGCCGGCCCAGCCCTTCCCCGGGTCTCTCCCACTGCTGCAGCCCGGCCAGGGGC
>NC_133781.1:4531489-4580583 GCF_003597395.2 Chelonoidis abingdonii
GGTCGGCAGAGCCTCGGGCGCCGTCCAGGTGGGTTCCAGCCGGCACGGAGAGAGTCCCGGCTGGGCCGCAGAGGGCGCTTAAGGGAAAGCTCTCCGCGCACACCCGCTGAGCATCAAGCCGCTCAGCCCAGGCGCCCGCCACAGTGGAGCAGCAGCAGGAGCGGCTTGACGGGGAAGCTCATCCCCGGATTGCCGGGCAAGAGAAACGCAAGCCACAGCCCTCCTTAGCAACACCAGGTGCCTCTGTGGCCACAGTACTAAAACCTCTGAGCTACCGATGGTAGACCTGGAGAATTGATATCGGATTCTTCTCTCCGCCTGGCAGATCTAAAATTCCGCGGGCATGACGACAGTCTCACGAGCCCCAGGAGGAACCTATGCCTGGCGCGGCCGGCGCGAGCTCACCACCCGCAGTATATTATAATTGCTGTTGGGTTAGATTGTAAGTGTAGTTAACATAACTGCTCCAGCTTGTAATGTGCAGCTGGTAGCAGTATTGATCAGGACAATGGTTGTAGGAACTGCTATGTTGTAGTAAACTGCCTAACCGATGTGCAATGCCCTAGCAGTGAGCATGCTTTCTTGTATTACAATAAGTGAAATTGCACTGTAGGAAACGGTCGCAATTTGATCCTATAGACTTGTAAAATGCTACTGATTTTTACAACTGAAAACTGTTATTTGTTTGCATACTTCCCTCATAGGTCAGGGTGTCTAGACTTATTTTTTTTCTCATCTCTGACTTTCTACATGCCCTCTTTCTTGAATATGTGGTACCAGACTCGACATAATACTGACAGCTGAAGCCTAATCATCACAGCAGACAGATTCCCGAGTGAGTTGTTTTGTGTGCAGCAGTGTTACAACGTCACCAATATCAGTTCTGGGTTCACTAGACCCTAATCCTTTCTGCGATTCTTCCTAAGGTATTGTTCCAACTTATAAGTGTCCTCTTATTTAGCCATTATCTCAATCATACGATTAAGATTTGAATAGAAACCTATCCAGAACTATCCGGAACCCATTGCGTCATGCCCGTCGCGGAATCATTGATAACTGTGCTGTCGGACTGTTTTCTCAACTATTCTGCACCCATTCTATTTCCAGGTCATCTAGTTGGGCATTTCCATGTTTGTTTGAGATAGTCAAGGGAGACAGTAATCAAATCCTTACTAAAGGCAAGTATAGCTGGGGTGATGGACACAATGGCTTTGTTAATTCCTGCTCAGGCGGCTGATTACAACAATGGCCAATATCCTCTGGTTGTAATCCCTAGCTCTGGCCTCGGTGATTGTCTGTTTACACCAGGGGTTCAATCAATACTGGGCCGCAGTGGCGCCGTGAAGTTTTTCTGCAGCCTGCAAGTCCTCACGTCCCCCACCTCCCCTCGACTGCGTTTCGCTAGAGCGACTCTGGCCAGCCTGCACGGGGCGGCAGGCTCCCTGCTGCTACGTGCCCTGCCCCTGCTGTTCAGGGGATAAGAACAGTGGGTTAAGAGAGTCGCAGGCCATAGTGTTGATGTGGCTTCAGGTCCGGCCCCCACAGCTCCCATTGGCTGCGCAGTTCCTGTTCCTCTGCCCATGGAGCGCTGCGTGGGAGGTGCCTGAAAACAATCGCAAACACACACCTTGTCTTTTGTCCCATGTTCCAGCCTTTCCCAGAGCAGCACAGGCAGGCGGGGGGCGGTAGAGCAGGCAGAGCTCCTCCTCCCGAGTGTGCACAGGCCAAACGCTCCTAGCTCCTCCTGCACCAACCCACTGTCCTGAGTCCCCTCTGCACCCCGACCTCCGCACAAACCTGACCCACCCTCCCTGAGCCGCCTTCGCACCCTGCACCCAACCCCCTGCCTGCAGCTCTGCTGCATCCGCACCCTCCTGCACCAGCTCTCTTCGCTGCCCTGCTGCACCTGACTCTGCCTGAGCTTCCGCTGCCCGACCCTCTGCACCCACCTGCCTGAGCCCCCTGACACCCTCATCCCTGACCGCACAACCCAACTCCTCGCCTGACCCGTGCACATCCCACACCCCGCATCCCACACAGACCAGGATCGCCCTGCACCCCTGGCAGGAGGCAAGTGGAGGGATTTGGAAGGTGGAAAGGGCAGGAAGGGGTGGAAAGCAGGGCAGCAGGCCTCATGGAAGGGGTGGAGTGGGGTGAGCCGAGGAGGAGGGTGTCAGAAATGCGCCCTGGCCAGTAAGTAGTCCTCATGGGTCCTCATCGGTCATTTGACTTTGAAGACCCCTGTTTACACTATCTGGATCTAGGCCTCCTGACTCAATGATGACATGGATTATACAACCATCATCCCAGCCAGGGCTTTGTCAAGCTGGACCTTAAAAACCTCTAAGAATGGAGATTCCACCACCTCCCTAGGTAACCCATTCCAGTGCTTCACCACCCTTCTAGTGAAATAGTGTTTCCTAATATCCAACCTAGACCTCCCCCACTGCACCTTGAGACCATTGCTCCTTGTACTGTCATCTGCCGCCACTGAGAACAGCCAAGCTCCATCCTCTTTGGAACCTCCCTTCAGGTAGCTGAAGGCTGCTATCAAATCTCCCCTCACTCTTCTCTTCTACAGACTAAACTAGCCCAGTTCCCTCAGCCTCCCCTTGTAAATCATGTGCCCCAGCTCCCTGATCATTTTTGTTGCCCTCTACTGGACTCTAATTTATTCACATCCTTTCTGTGGTGGGGGGCCCAAAACTGGATGCAATACTCCAGATGTGGCCTCTATGTGCCAAATAAAGGGGAATAATCACTTCCCTCAATCTGCTGGCAATGCTCCTACTAATGCAGCTCAATATGCTGTTATCCTTCTTGGCAGCAAGGGCACACTGTTGACTCATATCCATCTTCTCATCCACTTTAATCCTCAGGTTCTTTTCTGCAGAACTGCCGCTTAGCTATCTTGCAGCAGTGCATGGGATTCTTCCGTACTTGTTGAACCTCATCAGATTTCTTTTGGTTCAATCCTCCAATTTGTTTAGGTCAGTCTGGACCCTATCCCTATCCTCCAGCATATCTACCTCTCCCCCCAACTTAGTATCATCTGCGAACTTGCTGAGGGTGCAATCCATCCCATCATCCAGATAATTAATAAAGATGTTGAACAAAACTGGCCCCAGGAACAACCCCTGGGGCACTCTGCTTGACACCGGCTGCCAACTGGACATCGAGCCGTTGATCACTATCCATTGAGCCCAACAATCTGACCAGCTTTCTATTCACCTTATAGCCCATTCATCCAATCCATAGTTTTTTAACTTGCTGGCAAAAATACTGTGGGAGACCATATCAAAAACTTTGGTAAAGTCCAGATATATCACGTCAAGATATATGCTAACTGTGCATTTCCTGGTTTGAGTCTGAAATGCCTTAGCTCTTCATGTACTGGTTTTCAGAGGTTTGAGTTTTGCTGAACTGCATGTCCTGAAAGGCATGAGATACCACTGGGTGTCTTTAACTCTGCATTAACAAAGCTTTTAGTCAGTGGATTGCTTGCCTAGGTTTTTTTGTTTGTTTGTTTGTTTTGTTTTTTTACAAAAAGAGAACTGCTGTTGGCAGGAGTTAGTGGACAGTTAGGCAGTTGTAATTATCATGAAGGTGTGACACTCAGACAACATTGTGAACAGGTAATTATGATAATACCTAACTTTACGTCGTCCTTTTCGTGAGTAGATCAAACAGCATAATCTCCATTGTACACACAGGGAAACTGAGACAAAGAGATGTGAAGTGACGTGACCAAAGTCATCCCACTGGCCTGTGGCAGAACTGGGAATAGAGCCCAGGGTTTCTGAGTCCTGGTCCAGTGGTCTCTGCACTAAGTGCTACATGAATCCTTAGTGCCCTCATCTGCCATACATTTAAATATTGTGGAATGGGGAGAATGGTCATGCTCTGAAACACTTGTAATGTGCAGTTGCTAGCAGAACTGATACATGCTCCCAACATGCCTGTTCTCAACTCCCCACCCAGAGGGCAGGGCTTCCAGAGATGCCAACTCATAGGGGTAGCATTGCACAGGAGATTGGCTCTGACCTCCCTCCAGAGATAAGACCCTCTCCAGATCCTAGTTTACATAAGGTAGGCAGATAGAAGGGCTCAGACTCCCCCAGAGGGGCCAGGGACCCCTAGATCCTGGCACACACACAGGGGTATGAAGAGGGGCTCAGACACCCCAGAGGGGTAAGGACTCCTGGAACATACATGGAACTGAAGACAGTAGGGCTGACAGGTCAAATTCCCCTACCCCTATTCCATGCCTCCTGCTCTGCCACCCTCCTTCACCTTAACCTTCCCAGTGTTCAGCCTCTCCTCTTCCCTTCCACTCCACCTAATCCCCATCCTGTCACCCTGACCTGAGCCCCCCAAGCAAGCTCCTCTACTACCCACCGCAAATATCCCTCCTCCCATCCCTGCAGTCCCAAACCCCTCTCCCTATTGCCCGCCTCTTCTGCCCCTAATTCTCCTCCCCTCCCAGCAAATATTCACATGTGTAATTTATTTTCTTTTCAAAAACAGCATAAGTGCCTTCTAAATTTTATGCTACATTCACATTACAATTCTCCAAAATAATATTACTACCCTCTCTGACAAAGGCAGATTGTAGGAAGATGCTTCCTTTGTTTCCATTCAGATTTCTGCCCATGATGGGGTTGAATGTCAAGTATCCATGTGTGATTCAGGAGCAATAGCCAGAACATTGGCTCTTGAGCCACAGAGATCTGGTGAGCTGCAGCTGGCTAGCACCCTTTTGACTTCCCAGGCAGCACATGCACAGTGTGATCCCTTTGGTGTGTGAGGGCAAGTCATACCCTCCTTGAAAGCTATCCTCATTCCATTTTCAATTTTGCTTCTCTCCAAGGGTGGGGTGGTCCATGAACTCTCTGGTGGTAACTCCAGAGCGACTGAGACTCTAGTGCCAGAATTAGAGCCCTGGTTTGATCCCTAGCTCTATGCAAAAAAGTTAGTAGAATCCATGAACCTTCAGCAATCCATGAACCTTGGTTGGTTGGTTGGTTTGGAAGGGGTGTGGACAATATTTTGGAAACCCTTTGGTCAAATGAGCCCAAGTTTGGATCAGTAACCCCACCTTGTGTCCTGAGGAGGCATGCCATGTTTCAATGCAATCCAATTAACGGTACAGATTTTAGAGTACTGAGAAGAGTCAAGGTTTAAACAGAGACTTGGGTTTAACCTTAACTATATAGCAGATTTCAGAGTAGCGGCTGTGTTAGTCTGTATCCGCAAAAAGAACAGGAGTACTTGTGGCACCTTAGAGACTAACAAATTTATTTCAGCATAAGCTTTTGTGGGCTACAGCTCTCTTCTTCAGATGCATAGAATGCATAGAATGCATCCGAAGAAGTGAGCTGTAGCACACAAAAGCTTATGCTAAAATAAATTTGTTAGTCTCTAAGGTGCCACAAGTACTCCTGTTCTTTTTATATAGCAGATGTGGTGGTCTGTTCCAATACTGCATTCACCACTGTAGTATCTGAGCACTTTCCATCAGTGTATTAATCGCATAACTTAGCATCTGCCATGTGCCATTTGTTTTCCTATCCTCTTTATAGGATGAGATCCTGCTCACTGGAAGTTTTGGGGTTATTGTTTTTTTAATATACATGACATTATGTATTTATGTTAAAGAAGGCAGGTCAAAGAAGCATGTCTGGCACTTGGCATGGAAGGTGGAGAGGTCTGACAGGATCCTTCATCCCTTGAGGAGTCCATTCCACAGTCACAGACCAGCCAATGAGAAAGTCCTGTCTCCTCAACAGATGAGCTTTACCTTATGGTTGAGAGTTCCACTGTGCCAGAAAAGCGAAGTTTTCAAACCTGGTCTTCATTCAAGAACTTAAGGCAGTCTTGGAGCTCCTTGGATAAAGACCAAGTCCTTGAACTTGATTCAATATTCTATGGGAAGCCACCGCAGAGAGCAATGACAGGTGTGATGTGCTTGCTGTCAGCTGTGTTGCTGGGGAGACGACCTGCAGTGCTCTCTAGTTGGAGTTTCCTAAGTACTGATAGTTTCACACCCATGTAGATCGCAGTGAAGTCCAGTCAAGTGGTGACAAACATATAAATAATTGAGATCAGGTCTTTGTTCACCAGAACGGGATGGAATCTCCTTGCCAACCAGGAATTAAAGAAAGTGCTACTCAGAGATGCTGAGAGTTCAGCAGCAGTGAGGAATCATAGAACCATAGAACTGGATGGGACCTCGAAAGGTCATCTAGTCCAGTTCCCTCCATTCATAGCAGGACTAAGTATTATCTAGTCAATCCCTGACAAGTGTCAGTCCAATCTGCTCTTAAAGATCTCCAATGATGGAGATTCCACAACCTCCATAGGCAATTTATTCCAGTGCTTAACTACCTTAACAGTTCAGAAGTTTTTCCTTATATCTATCCTAAACCACCCTTGCTGCAATTTAAGCCCTTTGCTTCTTGTCCTATCTTTAGAGGTTAAGGAGAACAATTTTTCTCCCTCCTCCTTGTAACAGCCTTTTATGTACTTGAAATCCATTTTCTCCAATCTTCCCTCATAGGTCATGTTTTCTAGACCTGTAATCATTTTTGTTGCTCTTCTCTGGACTTTCTCCAATTTGTTCATATCTTTCCTGAAATGTGGCACCCACGACTGGACACAATACTCCAGCTGAGGCCTAATCAGTGTGGAGTAGAGCTGAAGAATTACTTCTAGCGTCTTGCTCACAACACTCCTGCTAATACATCCTAGAATGATATTCACCCTTTTTTGCAACAGTGTTACATTGTTGACTCATATTTAGCTTGTGATCTACTATGCTCCCCAGATCCCTTTCTGCAGTACTCCTTCCCAGGCAGTCATTTCCCATTTTGTTTGTGTGCAACCGATTGTTCCTTTCTAAGTGGAGTACTTTGCATTGAATTTCATCCTATTTACTTCAGACCATTTCTCCAGATAATTTTGAATTTCAATCCTATCCTCCAGAGCACTTGCAACCCCTCCCAGCTTGGTATCATCTGCAAACTTTATAAGTGTACTCTCTGTGCCATTATCTAAAAAACTGATGGAGATATTGAATAGAACTGGAGGCAGAAGTGATCCCTGTGGGACCCCACTCATTATGTCCTTCCAGCTTGACTGTGAAACACTAACTACTCTCTGGGAACAGTTTTCCAAGCAGTCATGCACCCACCTTATAGCTCCATCTATGCTGTATTTCCCTCGTTTGTTGATGAGAAGGTCATGTGAGACAATATCAAAAGTCTTAATGAAGTCAAGATATAGCAAATGGAACTCCTAGATTATAGGATGATCTTCAGAGCTTCTTGAGAATTAATAATCAAATACCATCCCAGCATGGGTAACATGCTCTGCATGACTCCATTCCAGAAAGATTATTTCATTCATTGCTTTAATAACTAGCGCATGTCCCCAGCACATGGCCCCTCCGGCCTGGCCTGACCCTCTGGGGTTAGTTGGAATCAGCAAGATATTATTCACTTTGCCCATCCCAATCTCAGGGTTTGTGTCTTCCATGGATTCTCTGATGCCTAATAAAGGTTGAGCTATGCTGGAAGCTTTTTCCACACTCTGGGCATTTATAAGGTTTTTCTCCCGTGTGGATTCTCTGGTGTTCATTAAAGGTGGATCTATCCCGGAAGCTTTTCCCACAAGTCAGGCATTTATGGGGTCTCTCTCCTGTGTCAAGTCTCTTGTGTCTAACGAGTTGTGTGAGCTGACGGAAAGTTTGCCTGCACTTGGGTCATTTATGTGGTTTCTCTCCAGTGTGGATTATTTGGTGTTTATTAAAGGTTGACCGATCTCTGAAACTTTTCCCACAGGTCAGGCATTTATAGGGTCTCTTTCCTGTGTGGATTCTCTGGTGCGTACTGAGGGTGGATCTATCACTGAAGCTTTTTCCACATTCATGGCATTTATAGGGTCTTTCTCCCATGTGGATTAGCTGGTGTGCGGTGAGGATTGAACTACAACTGAAGCTTTTCCCGCATTTGAGACATTTGTAAGGCTTCCCTCCTGTGTGGATTCTCTGATGTTTGGCGAGGTCTGAGCACTGGCTGAAGCTTTTCTCGCAATCAGGACACTTATATGTTTTTTCTCCTGTGTGGATTCTCTCATGAATGATAAGGGCTGACCTTCAAAGGAATTTTTTCCCACAATCATTGCACGTGTTGGGTCTCTCTCCAGTGGAGATTCTCTGCTGAACAGTGTCTTTGATTTTCTCAACTACTCTGCTCAAATGACTGGATTTACCCTGTCTCTCTTAATCATTTCCATGATTCTGCTCTGGCCTGCACTGATTCTCTGGCATTCTTTTACACTCAGGACTCTTGAAAACATCCCCATCGGCTCTTCCTGATACTGTCCAATGTAGTTGTTCGGGACCTTCCTGCTGAGGGTTCACCTCCTCGCTCTCACTCACCATCCCATCACGTGCTGTGACAGAGAGAGAATCCAGACAGGAGCCACTCCCTGTGCCAGGGGGAAAGGAACCTCAGAGAGGGGAACAGGAAAGGGGGAAGAAACTCAAATAACTGCTGAGGAGATTGTAGAATCAGTACTGGCTCTACCCTCAAACCTTCCCAACAGGAGAGAAAGGAGGGGCTCATTTCTGTCTCCTCACCCCATTTCAATACTGATGTGGAGAGGGGCTAACAGGTCAGACAGGACTGGTGACAACTCATGACTAAAGTCTGTCATGAGGATAGAGAAATTGATTTGTGAGTTAGTTTAGTTGATTCTTCACCAGTGTGGGCATCTCTCAAGATCTCCCTTTCCTCAGAGCCCGGAGATCAGGGACCCATGGCTCCTCCCATTCTTCCAGCTAGGAGATCGTGTCAGGTTGGGAATTCACGAATTCTGTTTGGGGACACAAGGAAACAAGTGTTGATCTTGTTCATTGAGGTCAGTGCTGTTACTACTTCCAGAGCCAGCATCTGAGTAACAAAACCCAGAGGGGATCCTTCTCCCTTCCCCCACCCTACTGGGCTATAAATCATACAAGATCCCATGATGCACTGGTGTGCCACTCTGCCTAAGGGTTCATCCGCTCTGCCTAGGGAACGCCCTAACATCCCCCCCTGCCCCCAATACCTATATCCATATCCTTCCAGAACGTAAGCCAGAGATATTACAGAAGGCTCATCTACATGTTCAGTTAATGCCTGGCAATCCAGAGGGTGAATGCACAACACATTAGCCTTTGGGTATTGACTGGCCACATGGACCCTGCTACCATGCATTGAAGGTGCAATGTAGAAAATCACTACACTCCTGCCTACAGTGCAGAGCAAAGAGCCTCCACTCATGGGGTCACTAGCAGTAGGGAACCATCCCCATACTGATCAATGGTCAGTCAACCCTTCCCCATCACCCAGTAGACTTGTTCTGCCATCGCAGAGTCCTGAGTCCCAGTGCAGTGTGTGGACCAAAGATCAGCCATCCTCCCTTTTCTTCTGTAGCGACCTATCCCATAGAGTTCTCCTGGACCATAAAGTACCTCATGAACCCTCTCTCAGCCCAGCCCCTCACATTGCAAGGAACCAGCATTTCACAGAGATCAGCCACAGCCAGGAAAGGACACTGAAGAGAGTCTAGAACATCTGGGGTGTCCTGCTAACACAGCTGGCCGAGGCAGAACAAGATGGAGGGGAAGCACATTGGGCCACTAGTGATTTAGGCAGAGACAGACATGAAACATTTGTCCATTTCAGAGATGGCAGCGGGGTCAGAGACAACATAGGATAGGACTTGCCCTGGGAAGTGCAGGGGAGAGACAGTGAGTTTGTTCATCTTCCCTTGGCTATGGGAAGAGTAGCAGCATCATTATGACCCCATGAGACAGTCTCTCACACACAGGATCAGGGGACTAGTGGGGATGATCCCCTTCAAATCTGGGGGATCAGTGAAGAACCCTGCAAAGAATCTGACCCCAATGCTTCAGACACATACATACTGTGGCACGGCACCTTCTCGGTCTCCCCAGCCTCCGCTACTTTTAGCCCTGGTGAGACAAGCTTGGGTAATATAGTCCCTCTTGGTGGCACAGGGGAAGTCCGTTCCTTCTCTCCACCAGTCTTTTTAGCTTATTTTTCTCCCTTATGGGAAGTGTAGCGAGGCAGTGTGGCTCCCCACCGCCCCGGAGGAGGAAGAGCCTGTCCGGAGGCCGGAGTGGGCAGAGCTCGGAGCTCTGAGCCCGCCCCTCAGATGGTCAGGTGGAGACTTGGAACTGTAAAGGCCAGCTCTCAGAGATCAGTAGGAGCTCAGCTACCAGAGACAGCAGATGTCCCTAGGGGAGCCCGAGACTGGGAAGCTACTGCAGCCAGAGGTGGCTGCCCAGACTGGCCGGGCCTACCCTATGCCCGCTATCCAGAGGAGTTGCTGGACCTGACTACCAACTCCTGCCCCGACGAACCCATGCTCCTGGACCCCCCAGAGGCCAATGGGGGACTCAAGTAGGGCCCAAGGGAGAGTGTGGAAGTAGCCCAGGGGCAGCCAACCCCAGTCTGGCTGTAGCACTACCAGAGCCTATGTCAGTGTGTTGTGGCCAGGATCCCCACTGACTAAGCAGCGGATTTTCAGCTGCTGCTAGGGCCCCGGCTGGGACGCAGTGGTGTGGGAGTGCCTGCGTCCCCCCTGCCACCCAACTCCGGGGTGGCAGACTCCCCCTCACCCTGGGCTGAGGAGGCCAGAGCCTATTATCACTGCTCAGCTCTGCCTGAAGGGCCTGAGCACCTTGACTCAGCATTTGTTGCCCCGCCCTGACCTAGGGCTGGGACTTATGCCAGCCCTGCCAGAGGGCCTGAGCTGCCCGACTCAGTGGTTGGTGCCCCACCTGAGCCAGGGCCAGACTAATCACATTTCGGCTGGCTACAGCACAGGCTACCAAGGGAGATCCCCCCTGGCCGGACTAATCCCCTGGAACCATTAGTGTGTAGTGAGCCAGTGTGGCTCCCCACCACCCCGGAGAGGGTCAAGCCCTGGTGAACTCATGTACAGGAAGGAATGCAGCCTCTCCTGGTGAGGCTCTCTGTCTTGCTACTCCTAACCTACTGGCAGCAAGAATTCTTCTCTCTCTTCTCCTCCCACTTCTTCTCCCAGGGGAGAGTTTAAAAAGGTCTCAGGCAGCCCTTAGTTGGAATCAGCTGATCCAAATTAACCTCAGATGGCTCCCTCTCAGCTGATTCTAACTGATACTCTGGTAACCCCTTCTCAGCTGAATCTGATTGACCTGTAGTTATCCCCCAGTTGATAGGGAGGAGGGCCTTTTAACCCTCTGAGACTGATTTCTACTCCCACCCCTTGCAGCTGTCTGTCCTGAGTTTA
The DNA here is from genome assembly GCF_003597395.2 of Chelonoidis abingdonii. NCBI lineage: Eukaryota > Metazoa > Chordata > Testudines > Testudinidae > Chelonoidis > Chelonoidis abingdonii. The sequence continues at coordinate 4,542,833 of NC_133781.1, forward strand.
TCACATAACCCCCACCCTCCCCCAAAACTATAAGGTTGGGCTACTTGGGTCGGCAAACAGCGTACCCTTGAAAAGCCATCCGCATTGCCATGCTTGATTCCGGACCTATGTTGTACTCTGAAGTGGAAGGGTTGTAGTGACAGGAACCACTTTCTCACTCTTGCATTTCTCTCTTTGTTTTGGTGCATCCACTTCAGAGGGGCATGGTCTGTGACGAGGGTAAACCTCTGTCCGAGTAGGTAGTAGCGAAGGCTTTCTATGGCCCACTTTACTGCTAGGCATTTCTTCTCTACTATGGCATATTTACGTTCCCTGGGCAGGAGTTTCCTACTGAGGAACAGGACTGGGTGTTCTTCATCTCCAACCATTTGTGAGAGAATTGCTTCCAACCCAACCTCAGAAGCATCGGTTTGCAAGATAAACTCTTTCTCCCAGTCTGGAGCTACCAGCACTGGGTCAGTGCAGAGAGAGGTCTGCAGATCTGCAAAAGCCTCCTCAGCCACCCTAGACCATCTTACTATGTCTGGGCCACAGGCTTTTGTTAGATCTGTTAACGAGCATGCCCTGGTGGCAAAGTGGGGGATGAACCGCCTGTAGTATCCAACCAGCCCCAGGAACGCTCTGATCTGTTTCTTCCAGATTGGTTGGGACCAATTTTGTATTGCCTCTAACTTGTTGAGTTGGGGCTTCAACACGCCCCTCTCCACTATATACCCAAGGTATATAGCCCAATTGCGCATTTGGAGGGATTTGCAGTCAGCCCTGCCTTCCTCAGGGTGTCCAGGACTGTTTCCGCCTTCCCCAAGTGTGTCTCCTAGTCTGGGCTATGTATAATGATGTCATCGAGATAGGCGGCTGCATACTTGCCATGTGGACACAACAGTTTGTCCATGAGCCATTGGAAAGTTGCAGGAGCCCCATGTAAACCAAAAGGGAGGAGAGTGTATTGATACAGTTCCTCTGGTGTTGAAAAGGCCGTCTTCTCTTTGTCAGCCTTGGCCAAGGGAATTTGCCAATAACCCTTGGTCAGGTCAAGGGTGGACAAAAGTCAAGCTTTTCCCAGTCGGTTAATTAGCTCATCTATCCGGGGTATAGGATACGCATCAAATTGGGACACTTCATTCAGTTTCCGGAAGTCATTGCAGAACCTCATACTGCCATCTGGCTTAGGTACTAGGACCACTGGGCTTGACCATTGGCTATGAGACTCTTCAATGACTCCTAACTTCAACATTTTCCTGACTTCTGTCTTGATCTCTTCTCTTTTTGCCTCCGGGATCCAGTATGGTTTGACATGCACCTTCACTCCAGGCTCTGTGAAGATGTGATGGTGAACCTCAGTAGTCCTGCCTGGCTTTTCTGAGAACACGTCCTGGTTGCATTTGATCATGTTGATCACTTCAATTCATTGGTCAGGGGTCAATTCCAGGGATATTCTCACTTGGCCAGGCTGGTTGCTTTCGGGGGGAGGTGACCCTAGAGTGACCACATGAGCTTCTCTGTCTTGCCAAGGTTTCAACAGGTTTATATGATAGATTTGTTCCAGCTTCCGGCAACCAGGCTGTCAGACCTTGTAATCAACCTCTCCAATGGCTTCTATTATCTCATATGGCCCCTGCCATCTGGCCAGGAGCTTGCTCTCCACTGTGGGTACAAGCACCATTACCCAATCTCCCACCTGGAATTTTCGGATTGTCGCTTGGCGATTGTAGTATGTCTGTTGGGCCCCTTGCACCATCTCCATGTGTTCCCACACTGTGGGGGTGACGAGCTATCCTGTCTTTCATCTGCAACACATGGTTGATGGCGTTTCTCCCTGGGTTCAGCTGTTCTTCCCAACCCTCTTTGGCAATGTCCAGTATGCCACAGGGGTGGTGATCATATAACAGCTCAAATGGGGAAAATCCAGTTGAAGTCTGAGGAACCTCCCTTATAGCGAACATTAGGTATGGTAGCAGGGTGTCCCAGTTCTTCCCATCCCAGCTCACCACCTTTCGTATCATGTTCTTTAATGTTCTGTTAAAACGTTCGATGAGGCCATCGGTCTGCAGATGGTAGACTGATGTCCTTAGGGTCTGTATGTGGAGTATTGCACATAAATCCTCCATTAATTTAGATACAAAGGGAGTTCCTGGATCCATCAGGATCTCTTTGGGTATTCCCACTCTAGCAAAAATTTGGATTAATTCTTTAGCTATGGTCTTGGACATTGTGTTCCATAGGGGAACGGCCTCGGGGTATCGGATTGCATAATCTAGCACCACCAGTATGTGCTGATGGCCTTGGGCTGATTTCTCTAGTGGCCCTACTAGATTCATAGCTATTCGCTCAAATGAGACTTCAATAATCGGTAGAGGCACCAAAGGTACCCTTAAGAGTGGTCAGGAGCCATGTAATTGGCATTCCGGACAGGAGGCACAAGATCGTCGGACCGCTGCATACATTCCAGGCCAAAAAAACCTCTGCAGAATTTGATTCAGGGTTTTATCTACCCCTAGATGCCCCCCAAACAGATGGCTGTGGGCTAGCTCCATCACGCCCCTCTGATGCTTCTGTGGTACTAAGAGCTGTTCCACGACTTGCTCTTGGACCTGGACTACTCTGTAGTGCAGACCCTTCATCATCATATAATATAGCCATGGGACCTTGGCTCTTCCTTCCACAGGGACTCCATTCACCTCAACTAGTTCTTTTCAAATATTGTTATATATTGGATCATTGGCTCGATCCTGTCCAAAATTCTCTCGTAAAGGTCCAATTTGCCCAAACTCAGGGGGTTCTATTTCCCTCTCCCTCTTGAGGGAGGTCTCTGGGGAACTGGGCCCAACTGCTGGTTCATCAACCCCCTGCCTAGTCCCCTTGTCAGTCAGGCCAACTCTTTCCCCTATGAGTATAGGCTTCTGGTTCTGGGCCAAGACTCTCGTTCCCCTCCTCTTATCTGCCCTCCTTTCTCGCCGAGTCTTCCGGGTCTTACCAGGGGGTGAGAATAAATCCTGGGCAAATTCATGGAAGACTAAAGTGGTGCTACCTATCGAGTTCATCCCATTGCTCTCTGGGTTATTACTTTCTTCTGACTCCTCTCCAGGAAGTAGACCGCCAAACCCTGGGAAGTCTCGTCCTATGAGGATTGGATAGGAGAGTTTTGGGACCACCCCCACCATCACCTTAGTTTCCCAGGACCTCTATTTTTACCAGGATGGTGGGTAGTAATTGACATCCCCACGGACACAGGATATTCCTGTGCGCTTGGCCCAGGATAGTTGATCTTGCCCAACTAACTTTCCTGAGACCAGCGTGACTGCACTTCCTGAGTCTACTAATGCAGTGGTCTTTATATCGTTCATTTTAACTGGCCTAGTATATTTATGAGGGACCATCACAACCCCTACTAGATTTATTAAGTCACATGGTTCTTCTAGATCTCCCAGATCACATTGTATGGGCTCTTCTAGGTTTGGGCATTGGGCAGCTATATGCCCTATGTCTCCACATGCATAACATCAGTACCCTGCTCGGGGCAGCCCTCTATTTTTCGGGTTGTTAGGCCTTACCCCCTGAGTCTTTCTCCCCCAGTCCCTCCGAGATCTCCGGCCACTCTTTGGTCTCCTTCCTCCCCTCCATAGATCTGCCCGGAACTCCAGCAATTCGGGCCCTTGGTACAGCAATCTGCCTCCTATTTTGGTGCCTTCCTTCCCCGGTGGTCCGAGAAAGTTCTTGGGCTGCTAGGTGTCTCTCTACAAGGGCAAGTAGGTCATCACAGGAGGAGGGATCATTTTGACTGACCCATCCTCGTATATCTGGTTGTAGCCCTCTCATGTACCTGTCCAAAACTATGATTTCCACGATTTCCTCCAGGCCATGGGTCTCGGGGCGCAGCCACTTCCTGGCTAGGTAGATCAGGTCAAACAGCTGGGACCTTGGTGCTTTGTTGTCTCAGTATTTCCACTCATGGAACTGCTGTGCCCTTATAGCTGTTGTCACGCCAGACCTCGCCAGGATCTCCGCCTTTAGCTGGGAGTAATCTGAAGCTGCTTCTGTTGTCATGTCAAAATATGCTTTCTGTGCTTCCCTACACAGAAAAGGAGCCAGGATACTGGCCCACTGGTCTTGGGGCCAAGCCTCTCACTGGGCCGTTCTCTCGAATGTGAGGAAATATGCCTCCATCCTCAGTAAGTAGTGGCTTGCCCGCAGGGGCCGAGTCCCATGGAGGCCGTGCGCTAGGGTGGTCAGTGCCTTTAGCTGGTTCACAGCCTCATGCAGGGTGGCTCAATCCTGAGCCGCCTGGCTCATCAGCAGTTGATTTGTCTCTTGCTGTATTCGCACTGACTCTTGCTGGGTAGCCGTCTGAACCCTGGTAGCCTCTTGTTGAGCCGTGGTGGCCTGCACCAATGCCTTCACTACAGCCTCCATTTTTTAATTTTTTTAATACATAGGGGGTGATTTACCCTGCCCTGAGATGGCTTGCCACAAAGTCTCACTCACACATCCCACTTTTGACACCATGTGTGGCAAGGCACCTTCTCGGTCTCTACAGCCTCCACTGCTTTTAGACCTGGCAAGACAGGCTTGGGTAACATAGTGCCTCTTAGTGGCACAGGGGAAGTCCGTTCCTTCTCTCCACCAGTCTTTTTAGCTTATTTTTCTCCCTTATGGGAGGGAATGCAGCCTCTCCTCCTGGTGAGGCTTGCTGTCTTGCTACTCCTAATCTACTGGCAGCAGGACTCCTTCTCTCTCTTCTCCTCCCCCTTCTTCCCCTAGGGGAGGGTTTAAAAAGGTCTCAGGCAGCCCTTAGTTGGAATCAGCTGATCCAAATTAACCTCAGGTAGCTCCCTCTCAGCTGATTCTAACTGATACTCTGGTAACCCCTTCTCAGCTGAACCTGATTGACCTGTAGTTATCCCCCAGTTGATAGGGAGGAGGGCCTTTTAACCCTCTGAGAGTGATTTCTACCCCCGCTCCCCACAGCTGTCTGTCCTGAGTTTATCACAACACACACAAACACACACAGCTTCCAACACCTGACGGAACAGGAATCCTTATCCAGCGAGTTCACAGTCTCATAATTCTCCTGCATCACATCTCTGTAGAGGGCTCTCTCACCCTGGTCCAGCAGAGCCCATTCCTTCTTGGAGAAATACACAGCCACCTCCTCGAAGGTCACTGGCTCCACTGCAGACATGGCCCTTCCCTGTTCCTCAGGAGTATGGGATAAACTGCACTGGGACACGATTCTGCAGCCTGTCAGCAGGAAGAAGGAAATTTGAGGCAGTTTCAGAAGGGGCATCAGTCTATTTCACATCTTGTTTCCCCCTGGGTTCTTTCCCTGCAGACAGACACTCTAGATTCTGCAATGCTGGGGAAATGCTTAAGCCCAAGATTTTCAGAACTAGCAACAAGAATTAGTTCTCAAATCCACAGTCAGGTCTTTCAGTAAGTGGCCTGTGCTTTCAAAAAGCTGAGCTTGCAATGCTGGGGTTCAATTCTGAGTGCCCAGCACTGCTCATCATCAGGTCATTTATTCTAGTGCCTGAATATGGATTTACAAAATTAACTTTAGGCTCCTGTACTTACAGATCTTGGCCTAATCATTTAATTACAGTGCAGACACTGCCCCTGCCACTAGGAATAAACCCACAGAGACATTATTTAATCCTTGGTAACAGAGATTAAATGAAGTCAATGGGACCACTCACATGGCCAATGACAAATAATTGTGTAAGTATTCATGGGATCAGATGTGAAGTGAGTAAACAAATCTTATCAAATGGAATCACTGTGCACACACAGCAGAGACTTAGTGAACCTCTGTAACACAGCTACATCAAAACAGGTTTTACCTGACTACAGAGAGGAATGTGTCTGACCAAGGAATTCCATCTCTTTGCTATGCAGTTTCTAGCCAAAACACAATGTGCTAGAGCTGCTGAAAATTTAATTCTAATCCCCCCAAAAAAACACACACACACCATCCAGTGTCTTCTCAAAAACAGACTGAGTGATTCTTCTTCAAAGTTCCTAAAATAAATTCACTGAGGACAGAGACCTGTCACCCTAGAGATGAACACAGGAATTGCCAGACTGGATCAGACCTGAGGTCCACCTAGTAACTTTGGCCCAGATCCACCAAGGGTTTTAGGTGATGCTGCAATCCACAAATGCCCTGATGGGCTGCCACCTAACCCGGTAGGCACCTAAACATACTTGGTGCCTAAACTTTTGCTGTAGAAGTTCCCTCATCCCTAAAGTTCTGCCTCTGAGCATGCTAATGGCTACCTCACTCTAGGAGTCTGGACACTCATCTCATGACTAATCCACCATATGACCCACAAACTGGGAAAATATAGAAATTCTTTCACTTGGCTCATAGCAGGGGCCAGGTCTGGCAGGTGTGCTCATCAGCTGCCTAGCACATGCTAAGTGAAGGGGAGGAGATGAAAGGAGCAGGCACTCCCGTATAACCTTCTCCCCAGTAGTTAAGGCTCTCACTCAGCATGGAGGAGACCTCGGTCCACTTCTCCCACCTGCCTGATCTCTGCCATCTCACTGGTAGGTGCCCACACCACTAGACCAGAGTGTGACTCCTATTTGCTTGTGGGCTTAATATTTAATTATTTGTGCAAAGGGGAACAACTTCAGTAGGAGAGATTCACTAACAGACCATCCCATAGCCTGGCTGTTGGGACACCCACCTAAGAGGTGACAGATCCCTGGTCAGACCCCTTTGCTTCATCAGGAAGAGGGGAGACTGAAGTGGGGGTTTCCCATATCCCAGGGGAGTCCCCTACCCACTGGGGTGAGGAGAGTTCCTGCTCCTCTGCCTGCCCCTGGCCACTCTGTAGGGAGTTCAGCAGGTGCTGAACTGATTCTCACAAGAAACACTTCAGGCACCAAACTGCCTGCTTGGAGGAGAAGGGTCCTGGTTGGAGTTCACAAGCAGAGACGGGTGCCTCCCAGGGTGGGCTTAGAACAGACCTGTCATTATGGGTCATCTCCCACTGGTTGCCTTCAGCAGCTCCCCCCACCCAGCCAGCTGCCTTCTGTGGATCCCATTGTTAGACACCTCTCTCTGCCCAGTCACTGTACAGGCAGCCAGAGCACCTAATTCAGGCTTTGTGACCCACAGGGTTCTTCCTGTGACTTTCCAGGTGCACAAACTGCGTTCCCAGGAAAGTCAGTCTGCCCCGGGTACTGCAGTAAATGGAGCTGGGCAGGGCTGGGAGCTGGGAACCTCCCTCCCCACTGATTGCTCCTGATGCCCCTGCCAGTGTCTACCCCTGTCTCCCTCCCGCCCCCTCTGCCTTCCCCTCGGCTGGGAGACTTGGTCCCTGGCCTGGCCCGAGGCGTTCGCTCCCCAGAGCTGGCTCGGCTCCTGCAGGCGCTGAGGGGGGTAGAGCCGGGGGGAGGGTCAGGGAGGCAGCAGCTCTGGGGCCACGTCTACACTACGGGATAATATCGAATTAGCTAAAATCGGTTTCTTAAAACTGATATTATAAAGTTGAGTGTGCACGTCCACACTAGGCATGTTAATTCGATGGTGTGCGTCCATGGTCCAAGGCTAGCGTCGATTTCTGGAGCGGTGCACTGTGGAGCCGTTCCGTAGCTATCCCATAGTTCCCTCAGTCTCCCCCGCTCCTTGGAATTCTGAGTTGAGAGCCCAGTGCCTGATGGGGCAGAAATCATTGTTGCGGGTGGTTCTGGGTACAGCCTCACCCCTCCCTTTGTAAAAGCAGCAGACAACCGTTTCGCGCCTTTTTCCCTGGGTGAACTGAGCAAACGCCATAGCACAGCAAGCATGGACCCTGCTGAGATCAGTAACGCTATCGTGAACGTTATCAACACCTCGTGCACTCTCGTGCTCTCTATGCTTAGCCATGAACTGCAAAGGCAGGAGGAGAGGAGGAGGTAGCTACGGCAGCACGGCGACGAGAGCAATGAGGACATGGACACTGAATTCTCCCTAACCGCGGGCCCCTGTATTTTGGAGCTACTGCTGGTAATGGGGCAGGTTCTACCCATGGAACCCCGATTTTGGGCACGGGAAACAAGCACAGACTGGTGGGACCGCATAGTTTTGCAGGTGTGGAACGATTCCCAGTGGCGGCAAAACTTTCGCATGCGTAAGAGCACTTTCTTTGAACTTTGTGACATGCTTTCCTCTGCCCTGAACCGCCATAATACTAAGATGAGAGCAGCCCTCACAGTGCAGAAGCGAGTGGCAATAGCCCTCTGGAAGCTTGCAACGCCAGACAGCTACCGGTCAGTCGGGAATCAGTTTGGAGTGGGAAAATCTTACTTGTGGGCGCTGTGTGCAATTAGCCCAAAGACAAATCAATAAGCTGCTGCTACGAAAGTAGACTCTTGAAACATGCAATGCATAGTGCGCATTTGCTGCAATGGGTCCCTAACTGTGGGGGCCTAATGGAAACCCTAGCTCTATCTTGGCCTCAGAGCGCGCCAGGGCACCCATACGTTAAACCGCAAGTACTTTTTCAAATCGTGCTGCAAGCACTGGCGATCACTAAGGACGTTAGTCACAACGTCCACTTGGAGTAGCCAGGAGGGTCATGACGCTCGCATCTTCAGAACACTACTCGTTTAACGTTCAGCCCAGAGGAATTACTTCCCAGATTCAGGAAAAACGTGGGGATGGTGAAATGCCTTCATTATCCTGGTGACCCAGCTCTTACCCTTGAGCTCATGGCTCATGAAGCCATACACAAGGCACACGGTGAACAGTGTCAGGAGCTGTTTCAACTACACGATCTGAGCAATGTGCAGTATTCCTTGTTATATTTAGAATGTGCATTTGCTGTATTTAAAAGGGCGCCCTTTGTTTGCGCTAGGTGAACATTATTATCTCGCTCAGACCTCAGCCAAACCAATCCCGTTGTATTGCTGCTGGCCCTGTGTCTCCACCATCTCTGCAGGTAAGGCATGACATTTATGGATCTGAGGCAAATCAACCTCTTGCCTATTAGCTACGAGCAAGCCAGACTACCCTCACAATGAAGACGGATAGAAGCATACACACCAGTAGAGCGGTGCCGCGCAATATCAAGAGAGCCTTGAAAACAGAGATATCAGCAACGACCACCCCAGGTAACCGTGTGACTGCGTGTTGTTCCCCTTGGATGAACCCTCCCCCCTTGATTGACTCAAATTCCCTCGTAAGCAACACCCTTCCCCTTACTTACGCTTAAACCTAAGAAAATAAATCCCATAGTATCGGTTAAAAATCATTACTTCTTTATTAAAAAATCAATTCAGATATAGAGTATTAAAAAAAAATCATGATAATATCTTATCTATATAAAGTACATACCATGTAAGCAACCCACCTCCTCCACCCTGATGTATTCATGTTATTAATAAAGTAAATACAAGAACGAGCCGAGATATTCAGTCCCAATATCCTGCCTGCTTGCATTTGAGAAAGAAGATAGAGACGGGAAGAAAAAGTCCTATAAGACTCATTTCAAATGTAATGACAAGCCTTGCATAACGAATCCAGGGCCGAACTGGATGCGTCAGGACGATGCAGAAAGCCTGCCCCCATCCATTCTTACACGTCGTAGCTGAGGAGTAATGGACGTAGGAGTGAGCTTTCGAGAGGTAGTTAAACATTGCGGCTTGCAGCGCACTCTGTAAGCCGTCTGCTCTCCTGAAGATCCTACTATGCTATTAGAGAGATTCAGTTTGAGCCGCAAAGCTGCTGCCAGCGTCCAGCATCCCGCCACTCGCGATCTCCTGCCTCACCTCTCATCATCAGCGTCTCTCCTATTCCTCCACTGTGCCCATCACTGGCTACATTCCATAACTTTCTACAATGTCGCTTCTCACCTCATTCTATGAGCTCTGTCATTGGCCGTGACTTCCGTGATTCTAAGAGAACATAAGTCAATACTTGTTTTTCTTTCTCTTTCCTCCTATCCACTTATCTGAGCTACCTTCGTATGCGAGGGAGCCGGACAACTGTGCAGCTGCCAATGGGGGAGGGCAACCGGGAGAAAGTATGCAAAACATTACATTTTATAGAACATTTTATAGAACGTTCATAAACACTTCTAACGTGCACAGTGAATAACATATCCACCTTACATACGCGACATTGATTCACTAGCAAAGTCAGCATTTGCATCGTTATATGAAGATGCCGTGCCTGTGTCAGATCTCACGACGCAGTCCAGCATCCAGATTAAGTTCCATCGCACATGGTAAGCTTCTGTTGTTACTTCTCCAGCTTATTATACACAGGACTATGAGCCTTGTTCCTTAAGCAGTGAACTCAGCAAACCCCAAACCCCCTCTCTTTCCCCCTTCCCCCCCACCCCGCTACTTGTGTCTATCATTAAGAACACTGGATGATCGGGTACCTTGGGAAGATCCTGCTCTGCAACTGCTGAAAACTTCACCTATTCATTCCTCCTCTCTCCCCCCGCTTTTGCTACGACAAAGGATAGGATTTAAGCGGCTCCAGTAGAAAAAATCGCCAATTTGTCTAGCCCCTAATTAAAGTCCTGAATTTCAACCGGTTTACAAAATGAATGATATAACTCTCCTGAGAATACCACGCAGGACGCCCACAGAACGATGTTCTGATGTATTCCCACGCAAGTCACTGGCAACTCGGCTCGTTACTCTTTGAAGCGATGATTAGGTACCGAATTAACCTGCCCCATTGCATGGCGTGGAAAGTTCATTACATTCTGGACCAATATAGGGCTACCCTGCCACGAAAATTCTCTCAAAGCTGGAAGTCTAGTACCTCCAAGGACGATTTCAGAAATTTATTTGTATGATTTCTTTCCCTCCCCAGACATCTTTTTGTTTATCATCTTTTCCTGTAACTTGTATCGGCTGATGCATCCTCAAGCGTTTGATTCAATTCAATCATTATAATATACGCTTGTTTAAATCTCATTGTTGATATTATCTATAATGTTTACACTCACCAGAGGTCGCTTCACTTTTCATCTGTCTGGTCTTGTGGCTTGGGGCTGGACTTTTCTTTTTTTTTTTCATTCTGGTGTGGTCTCATCTATAAATCAACTCCTGTTCGTTTGGCTAACTTGTTTTCCTTTAGTCTGGGCCTCTCTTAGCTGCTCTTCCGCCTTCCTCTTCCTCCTCATTCTATCCCCTAACTCCGCCAATCATCCTCTATGCCACAGTTATATTCCTATTACTCTCTCTACCCTGATCCTACTGGCCAGTTTTGGTTGTTACTGTTTGTGCGTCCCTCCTATAAATGCTATTGTCAGTCGCGTCATAGATAGCGGTCATTTTCGGCCCTACCCTTCTTCCGTTTGTCTCTCTGTTTCTGTTTTAGTCCTTCTTGTACTCTCTTTATTTTTACTCCTCACTGCATGTGAGGCCACTGCTTTTTTTGTTGGCCTTTTTTCCCTGCATTTAGACTTGTAAAGTCTTTCAAATTTTCATTCTTCTTTTTCGCTATGTTATTCTCTAGCATTAATCCTCTCCCCACATACATCAGAGCCTGAGTAATCTCTTGTCGCGTCTCAGTGTTTGTGCTCTTTCGTATTCTCATGTAATAATCTTGCATTGTTACTCTTTCTGATGCTTTCTCTTTCGTCTCTTACCTGTTGTCTATTCAGACTTCCATCTTCTGCCATCAACTAGGAAATTGATTCTCAAATATTGGGCTTTCCTCATGTTTACTCTAGCCTAGTGCCTCTACCTCTATTGCTGCTCTAATTTCATGTTTTCACTGTGGTACCTCCCGAAGCCTAATCTACTTTCTTATTACCTTCTCTACACTAACACTATTCCGAAGTAGCAATATCGATTTTAGCGCTACTCCTCTCGTCAGGGAGGAGTACAGAAATCGATTTAAAGAGCCCTTTATATCGATATAAAGGGCGTTGTAGTGTGGACGGGTACAGCATTAAATCGATTTAACTCTCTTTAAATGGATTTAAACGCGTAGTGTAGACCAGGCCTGGGACTCGCAGACCCCCACCCCCCTGGGAGCAGAGCTGGGGCGAGGAGGGGCCGCTGGTGCAGAGTCACTTTCCTGCCTGGCCCCAGCCCTTCCCCCGGGTCTCTCCCCTCACCTGCAGGCTCTGGCTCAGGAGTTGGTGTCTGCAGAGCCCCGGAGCTGCCCCCGGAGAGAGTCCCCCCGGCTGGGCACAGAGGGGCGCTAGGGAAGGGCTCTCCCCGCACACACCCCGCTGGGAAGCAGCAGCAGCTCAGCCCGGGCTCCTGGGTCAGAATAGAGACGGCAGCATCTGACGCGGGAAGTTCAGCCCGGATCTGCGGAGCAGTAACAGCTGCTGAAGCCGCTGCCCTAGCTACCACCAGACTCCCGCAGTTAAAGTGTGTTACAGCCTGGGGGCAGATGCGGAAGGGATGCCAGAATGCGAGCAGGGGCAGGAGAAGAAGAAAAGCGATGGGGTGCAGAAGATGTGGTGAAGGAAGGGGAAATGGTGAAGATGTGGTGAAGGAGGGGAAATGCGCTCAGAACCCCTCCCTAGGTGGTATTAAAGGTGCTGTGTCACACAGGCACACACAATCCAGAACAATTCATAATTTCCATTTGTGTTTTAGATGTTCAAAGAATTTCTTATCAATTTTATTAGCTGTAACAGGCAGAGGCATGTAACCTCATAGCTGCTCACAGATTTATCTTAGTGCCAAATTGGACTCCCTTTCTTGTAGTTTTATTCCTTTTAATGGCTGTTTTTTGAAAATGTTTTGTTCCTAGCAGTCCAAAATTATTTTGGTTAACATTATCCAGATAGATGGCATTGTGCTACTTCCTTTACGTTTTAAAAAGCAAATCATCTTGGGAAATATTAAGTGACCGTAGGGTCTTAAGCAACCCATCTTATACTTTATTAATAGCTTACCATATGAATTGATGTTAATAGCTTAAGCAAACCATCTTATTTTTCTAGTCTATCACTTCCTGAGTTTTCTTATGATTTTGTAACTTGCAGTTTTTATTTCTACATTTTTAGTATTTTTATCCTATTGCACAAATGTATTCTTTATGATCAGATGTTATTAAGACGTATAGATCTCAGGGGCTGCTGTCAAAACGTCTGCAGTTTAATTTGATGCCCCAATGAACACTGCTTTCCTCAATTGCTGTTTTGTCCATCTATCCAGTGCCTCAGTGCTTTGACATGTCATCACTTGTGCACAGAAATGACTTCCCAAATTTTCATTAGGAGTACTTTCGTCTGTGAAATCCATCTGAAAGGCAACATTCTACAGTATTTTTACTAAAATTTATTTACAGTATTAGACAACCCCAAGAATTCAAAAATAATCATTCATGCATTAAAAATATGATATTTTTAAAAAGAAATACATTTGGGTTCTATTTGTTTACATTTTTGCGTCTATAGTATATATTAGCTTCATATTGTCCAGCTTTTTTCCTTAACCAGGAAGGCTAGAGTCCTTTTAATGAAAGCTGCAATTATCAGTGAATCCCTTGATTCCAGCAGCTTCTGCCTTCAGATAAATTCCAAACATTGCCATTGCCATGATAAAATCAGGAGAGTTGGCGGCACAGGATACATGTATTTGATTACCTAGAACAAGAGTTGGCAACCTTTCAGAAGTGGTGTGCTAAGTCTTCATGTATTAACTCTGATTTAAGGTTTTGTGTGCCGGTAATACATTTTAACGTTTTTAGAAGGTCTCCTTCTAAAAGTCTATAATATATAACTAAACTATTGTTATATGTAAAATAAATAAGGTTTTTAAAATGTTTAAGAAGCTTCATTTAAAATTAAACTAAAATGCAGAGCCCCTGGGACCAGTGGCCAGGACCCGGGCAGTGCGAGTACCACTGAAAATCAGCTTGCGTGCTGCCTTTGGCACGCGTGCCATAGGTTGCTTACCCTGACCTAGAAACACACAGCATTGGTATGAATAGGAATACTGGTACTACATCAAATTAAAGGCTTGTTTAAATTATTTCTAGATAGAGGCCTTCATTTGCAAACAATGATTGGGTGCTACTTCTCCCAAAGAATGATTTAATACCATTTTGGATTTCTAAGTATATTGGTCAACACTATTACCTATTACTGTTTGCCAAAAGCTAGGAATGGGTGACAGGGATGGATCACTTCATCTGTTCATTCCCTCTGGGGCATCTGGCATTGGCCACTGTCAGAAGACAGGATACTGGGCCAGATGGACCTTTGGTTTGACCCAGTATGGCTGCTCTTATGTTGACCAACCAAACTTTTAATCTCATCACAAAAAGATATCACATTAGTTTGACAGGATTTATTTACCATAAACTCACGTTGATTTGCATTAATTACACTACCCTCCTTTAGTTCTTTATTAATTGAGTCTCTTATCAGCTGCTTCATTTTCTTGCCCAGGATCATAGTTAGGATGACAGATCTATAATTACCCAGGCCATCCTGTTTACCCCCTTTTAAAAATTGGTGCAACCTTGGCTGGCTGTCAGTCTTCTGGAACTTCCCCAGTGCTCCAAGACTTATTGAAAATCAACATTAAAAGTCCAACAAGCTTCTCAGCCATCTCATCTAAAACTCTTGGGTGCAAGTTGCCTGGACCTGCTGATTTTAAAATGTATCACTTTAGTAGCTTCTGTTTAACATCCTCCAGGGATACTAATGGAATGAAAAATGTGTTGTCACCACCATACGATGATTTTTTCTCCCTCAGATACAGAACAGAAATATTTATTGAACATATCTGCTTTTTCTGCATTATTATTGATAATTCTACCATTTCCATCTAGTAATGCACCAATACCTTTCTCATGATTTTTTGTTTCTAATATATTTTTTAAAAAACTCCTTCTTGACTCTAATGACTCTAGATTTCTCCTTGTGTCCCTTGGCTTCTTTTTTTCCCTTTTTTAAAATTCCTAACTTCTGCTTTATATGTATGACTATCAACTTCCTCTTTCCTCCATTTCTTCTTTATCTATCTAGCTATAATTTTTTGAAGCTGCCTTCACTTCCCTGTTAAACCAAGTTGTTTTTTTAACCTGTGTGTCCTTCTGCCTTGATTGCAGGATTGTATCTTTTTTGACACCTAGTAAGATGTTTTTAAATGATGTGCAAATATCATTCACATTTTTCTGATTACATTCTTTCTCCCAGCTGATTTAGCTCATAATTGTTTTAAGCTTTGTAAAATTGGCCCTAGTAAAGTACCAAGTATAGATCTCACTGGTCTGGATATTATTCTGCTTCCGCATTATAAATGTGATCAAGCCATGATCACTGGTGCCTAAGCTTCCATTAACTTTTAGTTCTATGATCAGTTTCTCTTTATCAGTTAAGACAAGGTCTGATAAAAAAAAAATCCTCTATGTTGGTTACAACACTATTTTGGTAAGGACATTGCCATCAATTACATTTAGAAATTCCCAGGGATGTTTTAGCAGTGTTTAATTTTTGCCAGGGTTTGCCAGGGCTGAGCCTTGACACCCCTGGTGGCAGTTCATAGCTCCAGCACCTCTGGGCTTGCTGCATCATTTATGAATATAAAAATATTGCCTGAGCCCAGCACCTCTTTCATTACAAATTAAACACTGTGGTTTAGTACTGGCAGCATGAGACCTACAGACTATGTCACTTAAACTGAAATTTTCATGATCACACAGGGCTTTTTTCCAACACACCAGCAGGGGCCAGGTCCTTATTTCAGGGGATTCTCTTCAATTTTGTCTCAAGCCCCCACCCAGTAATCTAGGAACCTCTAATCAAGCAGATGCCTTTGCCAGGCAAATCCGTTCCTATTTTCAAGCACAGAGATTTAAACAAATGAAATTCAAAAAAGAACTAGATAAATTCATGGAGGACAGTGTGATGTTGTACTCCATATGATTTTATGAAAATATGCTAATAAGTGTGAATATAATGTAACTGGAATATGGTTCATGCAAAAAGTCTCTTGTAAGGTATCATTACAAAGCTCATAATCTGCCGAGTGTGTTCATCCTTTTTATATGAATGTATAATTCTTGTTTCTGAAACTAGAAATATGAAATATAACTGAGATCCTATTGTAGTGACGCAAAGTGTGGGCCATTAATGATGGTTTAGAATCTTGATGGCTCCCATTAACTAGGACTATTAACTGTTCATTTGCAAGCCTTCCTGTGAGTCAGGCCAGGAAGAATGAAGGGTTGGGGTCTCACAGGACATGTGACCATGTCACCTGGTACTAGAATCCATCTTAAACTTGAGGCTTTTCCATTTAGAAGGAGGGGTGGGGACAAAAGATTCCCACCTTGTGCCAAAGCTATAAAGGGGGTGGAACAGAACAAAGGGGGCTGCAGTCATGAGAAATCCTCTACCACCTGAGCTGAAACAAGGACTGTACCAGGGGAAAGGATTGGGCTCAGACTAGAAATGAGTCTAGTCTGTGAAACAAGCTTATTGGAACATCTCTGAGGTGAGATTTATCTGTAATCAGTTTCTTAATGTATTAGGCTTAGACGTGTGTTTTTGTTTTATTTTGCTTGGTAATTTTCTTTGTTCTGTCTGTTATTACTTGGAACCACTTAAATCCTATTTTTTATACTTAATAAAATCACTTTTTGCTTATTAATTGACCCAGAGAAAGTAATTAATTCCTGGGGGAGCAAACAGCTGTGTATATCTCTCTATCAGTATTAAAGAGGGTGGACAGTCTATGAGTTTACCCAGTATAAACTTTAAACAGAGTAAAACAGATTTATTTAGGGTTTGGAGCCCATTGGGAACTGGCTATCTGGGTGCTAGAGACAGGAGCATTTAAGCTGTTTTCAGTTAAGTCCACAGCTTGTGGGGGATGTGGTTCAGACCTGAGTCTGTGTTTGCAGCAGGCTAGTGTGTCTTGGCTCAACAAGACAGAGTACTGAAGTCCCAAGTTGCCAGGGAAAACAGGCTCAGAGGTAGTCTCAGCACATCAGGTGGTAGTCCCAAGGGGGTTTCTGTGACCCAACACATCACACATAGTCCATCAATTGCTATTAGCCAGGATGGGCAGGGATGGTGTCTCTAACCTCTGTTTGCCAGAATCTGGGAATGGAAGACAGGGAATGGACCACTTGATTACAGGTTCTGTTCATTCCCTCTGGGGTACCTGGCATTGTCCACTGTCAAAAGACAGGATACTGGGCTACAGGGACTTTTGGTCTGACCTAGTAGGGTCGTTCTTATGTTCTTAACTTTATTGGGTGGAGGGGGAGGAGGCCCCATCAGAGTCACTAGGCTGACACAAATGGTTGCTGTGAATTCCTGCCCCCTGTGTCATTCACACAACTGCTCTTTGCCGCAGGCTGGGGCCTGTGGGTGAATCCAATGGCTGCCGTGCATTGGCAGCTGCCCAGGTGTCCAGAACTGTTCCTGGGCTCCTACCTCTGCTTACCAGTGTCTAGACAACTGGAATCTCTGGTGACTTTTACCCATATGAAGCAATTACACCTCTTAGCTCAGCTTTCAAAGTGCAAAGAGACCAGTAGCCTTAGGCTCGCAGCAGAGTCTCTATCACCCAAAGAGCTATTGCCAGTGACAAACATAAGTTTCCATCAGGATGACCTCACACTAAGTCATTGTCCAGGCTTTGCCCAGTTGTGGTCTCAAAAGGGTACTCTCAAATATATGGACCCCAAGCAGAAAACTTAGTCAAATTATACCCCAATGTCCCCAAACTAGCTGCAGTTAATACGCAAATGAAGCACTGCCTCGCTCAGCCCACTGCCCTTGATCTCCAGCAGAGAGCTCACTCAGTTACTTCTCTTCTTTTATAGACTTTAGGCCACAGGACTTAGACATGTGTGAGAAGCCATTGAGCCTGTTCTCCACTATGTGGTGGTCTGTAGCAGACACCAACTAGTACCCCATCTTGTGCTTGATCTGCTCGGACACTGATCCATAAACATTCAACATCATTTTCTTTTGAGTTATCAGTGACTTGGAACAAGTAATGTTATTTTTGACATAGGATGCCACGTCGTACCCACCCCCCACACTTTTTGCCCACTTGCTCCTTCCCAGAGAGGTTATAATAATTGATTGTAATATTCTAGTAGTGCAAATTATGTCACCAGGTTTCAATAACACCAACTAGATCAAAGTTATACTCATAAATGAGTAATTCTAATTCCTCTTAGTTTGTTACCCAGGCTCCTAGCATTGGTATATAGGCAATATGAGTGACTTGCCCCCCTCCTCCCACCCTTGTAAGTCTTTTATATGGGGTCATGGAAAAACTGTTAAAGCATTTTAAATTTGAAGGAATTAACAGATGCTTCCTACCCCACTCCGTACTCAGAATTTTTTATTCCCTTTCCTTTACTTACTTAGAGCTGGTCTATATGGGGATTTTTTTTTCAGATTAACTTGGGGGGGTGGGGGGACCTTGGTGTAAACTGCCTTGTGTCCACACACAAAATTCTCCCCTCCTCAATTTCTCTAACATTTTACTCCACATTAATTAATCCATTTTGGAAGAACTAGTTAATTCAGTCTGAGATTCATGTGGACATATCCCTAATTCAGAATAACTACTCTTCTTCTGACAGTTCTCCCCCTGCTATCCCACATTGCACTGCTTCACACTTAGATCAGATTGTTTACCTATGTGCTCTCTACTGTGCTGGGTTCATCATAACCCAATATCATCTTCCCATTTAAATGCTGGCAAGCAGACAGGTCTGTCCCCCGCCCCTGCCCTGATTCAAGCTTGTGAAAAATTCACACACCTAGTGTCACATGCCCATTACAGGCAATCATCAAGTGATCCATCCCCTGTTGTCCAGTCCCAGCTTCTAGTGAACAGAGGCTAAGGACACCCAGAGCATTGGGTTTCATCCCTGACCATCTTAGCTAATAGCCATTGCTGGATCTAATCTCCATCAATTTATTTAGTTCTTTTTGAACGCTGTTTACTTCTGGTCTTTATAATATCCCTTGGAAATGAGTTCGACGAGTTGATTGTGTGTTGTGTGAAGTATTTCCTTTTGCTTGTTTTAAACCTGCTGCCTATTAATTTCATTGGGTGATCCCTAGTTCTTGTGTTATGAGGAGTAAATAACACTTCCTTATTCACTTTCTCCACACCAGTCACAATTTTGTAGACCTCTATCGTATTCCCTATTATCTCTTTTCCAAGCTGAACAGTCCCAGTCTTAACCTCTCCTCATATGGAAGCTGTTCTATACTCTTAAGCATTTTTGTTGCCCCTCTTTGTACCCCTTCCAATTCTAATATATCTTTTTTGAGATGGGATTACTAGAATTCAAGATGTGGGCACACCACAGACTGTAGGGTGTCAGGGAGCTGGCACTGAGCCAACCGCAAGTCTCTCTCTCACTGATATAGAAGGGTAACAAAATTATACTCAGTACTGGGCCCTCTGACAGACCATCACACCCACAGAACTTCTCCAGCCAAATGACAAAAAAGCCTGCTCTGGGAGCTTGCCACTGAGCCAATAAGAAGGTGCTTCTCTAACCCCAAGACTTTTGCAGACTTCTACGTCATAGAATACTAAACTGCATCACATTTCACATTATTCAGTATCACATAATATAAATTAAAGCTAAAATACCAAATACAGGATGTTTGCAGATTTCTTTATCAAACTTTTTACCATATCTATGTACATTTAATATTTTTTTGTTTAATCCTGGATTAAATTTTCCTCTTTCTACACAAGTCTTTAAAAACTGGTAAGACCCCCCCCCCCACCGGACTTACATGCCCAAACTTTATTCCAATTTCCCTTTATTCTATTTATTCAAAGTAACACATTTCTTGGCAATCTTTTATATTACTGGAAATTAGCACCTTTTAGCTTAAGCTGTATTAGAAACTCTTAATTTTAATAAAGTCTCGCCCAAATGTATTGCTCAGAATACACAAGCACAAACAAAAATTGTAAAAATAGTTCACAGGGACATCACTTGTAAATTTTGAAGCAAGTTTAGGTAGCAGGGAATAGCAATATCACACACACCCCTCAGTTCCAGCAGGATTTAACAACGTATATCCTTCCTCCACACACACATCTGTACCACCAGCAACCCCCCTCACCCCCATTTCTCTGTTACCTTGAAAACAGATTTAGGGTACTCCCAGAATAAGCTCACCTATTGTCCCTACCTTGAGTTCATCAAGGAGTTCCCTAAAAAACATTCAATATTAACTAATCTGTTTTCCTAAGGTATGGGTCTGCAGGGGAGCTAGGAAATACCTGGAGGACACAGATACAGCCTTCCGATAAATGATTGACAAGCAGTATTCTTTTCCAAAACAATGCACCTTTTTATTGGTGCAAATAAGAATCCCTAATACAATAACAAACTAACAATTCCCTTATTGATGTTACAAACACAAATTGTGTATAACAAGTAAAAGAGCACCTCAAACCATATGACTTTACTGTTTGAAATGATTCTAAGTGGTTGCACCTTGTTACAGATGGCCAGTCTGTCCTAGGTTGCTAACAGCAGTTTTTAAACGGCTTAAATCTCATACATTTCTTTCTCTATGAACACACACTCTTACACCTTTAACGCAGACATATGCAGGTACTCACTAACACTATACTATGCTGTACTATAATTATAATTGGCAGGTTTACTCTGCCTGCTGACACAGGACTCCTTCTGGTGTCCCTGCTTGCTTCAGCTGCCTTCTTCAGAACTCCTTCTCCACTCTTCTCTCCTCAGCTCTATCTGTACTATCTGCTACCCACTGACATAGACTTTTATACTGTCCTGTCGAAACATTCTAGATGCCTTTTTCCCCCAGTATACTACATCCATGTTTGTTTGAATGGCCTGGTGTTTTTTTGTGATCTTCACCGCACATGCTCAATACCAACATTCCTAATATTCCAGAAATGCTCAGTACCATCATTTACATCAGAGTTATGATCTGCTGACCTCTCCTCTACTTTTGGTTGCACATAGTCCACAAATATCATGTGACCTGCAGCTTCCAATAGTGGAGTGACTCTTGCTTATTCAAAATGAAGTCTCAGGAATTTCTCTGCTATCATCTCCTCCTTCCCAAAACAATTAAGCATATATTCAAGCCAAAGAGCATACTATTTTATAGATATGCCACATTTAGCATATTGGATTTCATAAATACAATAAAAACAACAATGGAGCATTAGGAAAACCCTCGATTTTAAGTCTTTGAGAGGCAGTAGCTACAAATAAAATGTCCTTAAGATTCAATGTATTTTAAATGCTTTAGCAGTACATATTTTGCATTAACAACTTACTTGGCACATTTAGCAAAATAAATAAATAAATAAATAAATAAATAAATAAATAAATAAATATATATATATATATATATAAACGAAACAGACGCAAACATCCACATTCACACACTTACCCAGACTTTTGAAGGTAACATGAAAAAACAGGGCATGAGGATAAGAGTTGCCCAAGATTTTAGGAGACATTTTCATGACTGTTTGAAATTTTTATTCAGTGAAAACTTTGTATCCATTCTTTGTTAGTTGTCATGCATTTACCCATGTTAAAGCACATCATACATAAGCTCTCCCCAGCCTCATTAGGCATTACATTCCCACTGTTATGTTTCCAGTCACTTTTCCACAGAAGGGCAGAAATACTAAATACATAAGTACTTCCAAAGGCATCGGGAGGAATGGGTATACATACAGGGGCAAAACTGCAAGACTGGTCAAAACTGATTCAGATGAAGAACACTGTATCATAATCAAAATCTGGTCTCTATATGTCTAGCGATATTTTAGAGAAGTGCCTCCAAAGCAACAACAACTTTTGTTAGTGCCATGAGACACACATTGCAGCCTCACAAGATAGCAGTGACTAAATATCTAAAAGTAAGATGAGGAGCAAAGACACTGAGAGAATTGTGCCGTGACACTGCTGCAAAATGCCAACGCTAGACCCTTTGGACTAATAAAAAAAAGCCCTGTGATATAATGAAAATATATCAGCGTCTTTACATTTGTACCAATATTTTATAGAGCTATCTGCAAAACAATTACTCTACCCACTCACCCACCCCATTTTATTTTTCATCACACTGAAGCGGCCCCACAGAATTAATTGCCCTGTGCAGATATAAAACTTTACATTGTATAGAGCCTTTAATACTGTAACTTCTAGCACCACCCCAGTCCCCTCTCGTACAACATTATGATTTTGTCTTATGAAAGAGGAAGTGTCTGATTAAATGAAAATGTCAATACAATGTTTAAGAGAGATTATCCCAACTTGGAAAAAAAAAAAAAGCATTATCTTTTTTTTCAAATTTGCCTAAATGAATTGCCCACTATGAAGAAACACCCATCAGAGAAAAACTTCTCTAAATTTCTTTACAAATACAGGACGTAGGGCTTTTAATATGCTCATCATTTTGTGAATTGTGAAGAAAGTTTTAAATTCTGGGATACTTTATTAAAAAAACCACCCACCCACATTTACAGGGGGATTTTACAATCAAAACATGAAATTTTAAAAGACAGGGACAGCCTGGCACTGTCATCTAAAGAAACATGCCCACCCCATACCCCACCTCTTCTTTACCTGACTTTTCTTTTATCTACAACTACCACCTTCTGCTAACCACACAATTTTTAATCACATCAAATAAAGTTTTAAAATACAAACAATTCTAACTTTTAAAAGATTAACATGAAAAAACAGGGTATAGGGATAAGAGAGCTGGCTTGGATTTTAGGGGAAATTTGACATACTTTTTAGTGGAACTACTGTATGCATGCTTCGTTAATTGTCAGGCTTTAGCACAGGCATTTGTGACACAGAAGCTCTCCCCAGCTTCATAAAGCTTTATTCCCCCTATTGTTTTGCCAATCTTTCTAATCACTTTGTCCTGGCCTATCAGAAATAGTAACAATAAATAAATAAAATAACCGTAACAAAATCATTGGGAGGATTACATACTTGGTGATACTCTGTGGCGGTATTTGTGCAGAGCAACGATTATTTTTTTATCATTATATTGAAGAAGTCCTAAAGAGTAAAGTTTTCCCTGTTCTTATATAACACTTTACATTTTACTTTTACATAATGTGTCACCTCAGGCTAGTTTACACTAGAAGTGCTGGAGTGGCATAGCTGCACTGATATAGCTGTGCTGCTGTAGTGCATCCGGTAAAGATGCTCTTAAGTCGATGGGTGAGAGTTCTTCCATTGGCATAATAAAACCACCTCCACAAGAGGTAGCAGACACTGGCACTTAGGTTGGTGTAACTTAGGTCGCTCAGAGGGGTGGGCTTATTCACATATCTGAGTGACATAAGTTACACTGACAGAAGTGGTAGAGTATACAAGCCCCTAGATATTTTACAATGTCAAATAATACAAGACAGTAGATGGTAGAAGTGAGAAATTACAGAAAACTGTGCTATGGCGAGTCCAGCTGTAATGCAGAGAAACTAAGGGGGAATTAAAGGCATAGTTGAAGTAGAAGAGGGTGTAATTGAAGAGGAGATTTGAAGCCAACGGGAGCCAGCTGGTTCAGGGTACACCACTTCCCAGAAACCCTCGCCCCCACCCCCATACAAGAACATAGGGCTCTTTTCAGTGGAACGGGTGTGTATGCCTTTTGTTTTTAATGAACTGTAACCTTTCAACAAGTATAAAATACAAAACAAAGTGTTCAAACGTCTTCACCCTCACTCCTTCCCTTTTTACCACGGTCTCCATCCCACTATGCACTGATCAGAAGTTGCTGGGAGGAGACCAGGCCTTTTAAAGCACTGTCCCTAAAACTACTGGCTTAGAAAGTACTGTGCAACCATGATATAAAAGAGGACACACCATTCAAAAAGGTCTGTGAGTTAAAGATGGAGGCTCCTCACAGTCCCTTGAATTAAGTCTCGCCAGCACTGGCACTCAAACAGCTCATGAAGAGACACCAGACAGAGGAAACAGTGGGAACGGACAGAACCAATACACCCTTGGCACAACCGGTACGTGCCACTCTGGAAGCATGTCATGGAAGCAGGGCAATGGGGAGAGCAGCTGATGAAGGTTATCAAGACAGTGCAGAGAGGAAGCATGAGGCCAGACTGCTGACCCAACTTTGGTTTAACACTCCAGATCCCAACCAGGATATCCCAATTCAAACGGGGGGTGGGGGGGTTGGAGAGGGCTGGTAATAGGACCTGACCATGCTAGCTCAGTGGACTCACCTGTTCAGCTTCCAGCTGAAAGGTCAATGGAATGAGACTATCCCAAGGCAATTTAAAAAAAAAACAAAACACCTGATTTGAAGAGGTCTCTTGACACACAAAGGAAATATTTTCAAGCACAGTATAAAAACTAATATGATGCCCTTATCTGCATTTCTTATTTTAAACCTCTCAGCAGCTGAATGATGGTTCTTTAGAGACCTAGGAGAATGTGTTCGCCGAAAGCCATGAAGGAACAAACAGTCTGGGCCTGGCGTGCTTTTGTCCTGGCCCAAAACCAGATGCTCCGTAGGCAGGAGTGCAGGAACAGTTTTTGTAGTGAGGGTGTTGAGAGCCATTGAACCAAACTGTAAACGCTGTATATAATGGAAAACACTTCAAGCCAAGGGGTGTGGCAGCACACCCCAGAACCCCTACATCCATAGGATACCAAAAGAAAAGGGGATGCTGATTCTATAGACACATACTATCTAACTCTGAGGAAGAAATCTGGCATGGAGGCTGTGCTAACCCACAACTGATCAAACTGTTATGCTTTTGATTGTACAAGCTGCCATAAGATATTTGTGCCTGTTTAATCGAGGAATATTGTGCTCAAGCAGTGGAGTGGGTGAACAATGTGACAGATGCTAGAGACCCAGATAAAGTGTTAGATAAAATAATCAGACCCTCAGATAAATGCTTAATGCAGAATCTTGAACCTCTTCTTCCTTCAGCAAATTACAAAACCCTGTTGTGAAAAAATAAATAAATAAAAGAACTGTTTGTAAAATACCTAACTTAGAGGGTGCTTTGGGAACAAAACTGCTGATGCAAAAATAAAATAAAATAAAAGTGAGGGGGGCGATGGGGGTTGTAAATAAAATGTCAGTTACAAATGCCAGTGTGAAGCATGTTTTTCATGGGGTGCCCCATTGTCACATGAACAGATTGTCACTGAGCTACTTGGCTCCTCATGCAAATCCTATGAAAACACAGCCCCATGCCTACAGCATCTGAGGCACCGGTTTGCCCCTAGCAGGCCAGGAAGCAACTTGAAGATAAGAATCGAGACCTGAACTTGATTCAATATTCTAGGAAAGCCAGAGTAGAGACTGAGGGCAGACCTGAGTTGTCCATGCACAGCCTTTGTCGAGAGAAGTGCTGCAGTGTTCTGTACTAGCTGGAATTTCCTAAGTGCTGAAGCTTTCATTCCCAGGTTTATAACACTGTTGCAGTCCAGCCAACAGATGACAAAGGTGTGAATAACAACTGAGGCCAGCTTATTGTCCGCCAGGATGGGACAGGGCCTCCTAGTCAACTAGAGATGAGAGAAAGCATTACTCACAGGGGCAGCTATGTGAAAGCTTAGTGTCAACAAGGAATCCAAGAATGCTCCCACACTACATGGGGAACTGGCCAATTGCAAGTAATTGATTTAGATGTAGGAGCTGATCACAGGACATTCAGAGCTTTCTGAGATGTAATAATCAAATCTCATCACAACGTGGAAATCTTATCTCAGCCTCCTGCTCTGCACAACTCTGTCCCAGAAGGGTGGTTCCATTCTATGCTTTGATAACCATTACATATTCACATTACACAGCCACTTCAGCCTGACCTGACTTACTGAGACTGCGGGAACCAACAGAGATGTCATTCACTTTGTCCATCCCTAGCTAGAACACTTCTGTGGTTTCTCCCCTGTGTGGATTCTCTGATGTGAAAAAAGGTAGGTGCTCCGAGTGAAGGTTTTCCCACACTCACTGCACTTATAGGGCCGCTCTCCTGTGTGGGTTCTCTGGTGTATAATAAGGTCTGAACGCAGACAGAAGCCTTTCCCACACTCAGGGCATTTGTAGGGCCTCTCTCCCGTGTGGGTTCTCTGGTGTTTTCTAAAATGAGATCGATCACTGAAGGTTTTTGCACAGGTCAGGCATATATAAGGTCTCTCTCCTGTGTGGGTTCTGTGGTGTGTAACCAGGTATGAGCGTCTCCTGAAGCTTTTCCCACACTCGGGACATTTGTAGGGCATCTCTCCTGTGTGGATTCGCTGGTGTGTATTAAAATGTGACTTGTCACTGAAGCTTTTCCCGCAGTCAGGGCATTTGTAGGGTCGCTCTCCCGTGTGGGTTCTCTGGTGTATAACTAGGTACGAGTTCCGACTGAAGCTTTTCTCACACTGTGGGCATTTGTAGGGCTTCTCTCCTGTGTGGATCCTCTGGTGGGTCTTAAATTGCGATCTATCACCAAAGCATCTCTCGCAGGTCAGGCATTTGTAGGGTCTCTCCCCAGTGTGGGTTCTCTGGTGAATGACAAGGTGTGAGCTCTGACTGAAGCTCTTCCCGCACTCGGGGCATTTGTAGGGTCTCTCTCCTGTGTGGGTTCTCTGATGGGAAGTAAGGAGGTGGTACTGAGGGAAGCTTTTCCCACAGTCAGTGCATATGTAGGATTTCTGCCCCAAGTGGATTCTCTGATGAAGATTGAGGTCTGAGCTCTTGCTGAAGCTTTTCTCACAGTCCAGGCACTTATAGGGGTTTTCTCCCATATGGATTTTCTGGTGAATAATAAGAACGGATCTCCAACGGAAGCTCTTCCCACACTCACCACAGGTGAAGGGTCCCTCTCCAGCAGCGATCCTCGGTTGAACAATATCTCTGATTTCCTCTACCCTTCTGCTCCTCTGGATGGATTTACCCCATCTACCCCCTGGCTGGTTTCTCTGCTGCCTCTCTGGCCTCCGCTGCCTCTCACGGGTTTCTCCCTGCTCAGGACTCTGGGAAACATGCCCTTCGACTCTTCCCGATACCATCGTGTATGGTTCCACTTGATCAGGACCCTCCTGCTGGAGATTTTCTTCGTTGTTCCCACTCACCATCCCACTACCTGCTGGGACAGAGACAGAATCCAGACAGGAATCACTCCGTTTGCCGCAGAGACAGAGAACAACAGAAAGAGGTATGGCACAGGGGGAATATACCCCAACGACTACTGGGGACCAATGAAATAAGATCTGAATCACCTCACAAACCCTTCCTCAGACAGGAAAGAGCTGGTGACCAATTCTACCTCCTTGTCCCATCTGAATATTGATGAGGGCAGCAGCTATAGGGTTACACAGAACTGGTGAAACTGCCCAAGAATAAAAGAATTGGTTTCTGAGTCAATTTTTAGTTGTCACCTCACCTGTGTGAATGTTTCTCAGGATCTCTTTTTCCTCGTAACCCTGGAGATCAGGGACCCATGGCTTCTCCTCACATTCCAGCCGGGAGATCATGTCAGATTTGGAAATTGGAAATCCTGCTTGGGGGGCAAGGAAACAAGTGTTGATCTTGTTCATTAGGGTCAGAACTGTTACTATTTTGAGATCCATGATCTAAGTAGAAAAACCCAGAAAGGCTCCTTCCTCTCCCTCCCCCAACCCTACAGAGACTGCGCTATACATCATAAAGATCCAATGAGGCACTATTCTGGAGCAAGGGTTCAACCACTCTGCCTAGGGAATGGCCCTAACTTATTCCCATGAGGAGTTGAGCATAGTTGCTACACTCTTTAGGTATCTGGGGTACAACCAAGTCTCCATCGCTGTCAATTATAACCCCTCCATCCCTCCTCACACACATATATGCCTCCACACCACAAACCAGAGCAGGAAAACATTAAGGGCTGGTAAAAAAAAATCCACACTCCTGAACGACTTAGTTAAGCTAACCTAAGTCTCTGTGCAGACAACACTAAGTTGATGGAAGAATTCTGTCGATCCAGCAACCGCCTCTCAGGAAGGTAGATTACCTATAGCAATGGGAGTTCCCCTCCCATTGCTGTAGTACGTGTGTACACTGAAGCACTACAGCAGTACACCTGCAGCTGTGCTGCTGTAGCGTTTTAAATGTAGACACAGCCTTAGGGAACCAAAAGGAATACATCCAGGAAATGGAAGGAGGGCATGTCTCCAAGGAAGCATGCACGAAAATAGCACAAGCATGTAGGGACAAATTCAGGAAAGCCAAGGGAAAGAATGAGTTATAGCTGGCAAGAAATGTTAGAGACAACCAAGAAGGGTTTCTATAAATACGTCAGGCAGAAAAGAAAGATCAAGGACAGTGTGGGTCCACTGCTCAGTGGAGAAGGGGAGCTGGTAACAGAAGATGATAGGAAGGCAGAGGTGCTCAATGCCTACTTTGCTTCAGTCTTCTCACAAAAAATAACATGGATGATTACCGAAGTTACCATAGATAATAAAGGGGAAGGGCTACAGATCAGGATAAGTAAAGAACATGTCAGAGATCTTCTGCCAATTAGAATGAATTCAAATCAGTAGGGCTGAATGTTATTCACCACAGGCTGCTGAAGGAATTAGCTGAAGAAATCTCAGTCACTGGCAATAACATCTGCAAACTCATGGATGACAGGAGAGGTCCCAGATGACTGGAGCAGGGCTAACGTAGTGCCCATCTTTAATGGCAGGTCTATACTACCGCAGGGATTGACACTCCGAGATCGATCCACTGGCGGTCGATTTAGTGGGTCTAGTAAAAACCTGCCAAATCAACTGCAGATCGCTCTCCTGTCGACCCCTGTACTCTAACCCTGATGAGAAGAGTAAGAAAAGTTGACAGGAGATTTTCTCCGGTTGACCCCACGCGGTGTAGACCCTGCAATAACTCAACCTAAGGTACATCATCTCCAGCTATATTATTCACGTAGCTGGAGTTGTGTTGCGTAGTGCAGGTTGACTTACTGTGGAAGTGTAGATATAGCCTGAAAAGGGGAAAAAGGAGGAGTCAGGGAACTATTGACCTGTCACCCTGACTTCAATACCTGGGAAGTTACTAGAGCAATGCATAAAACATTCAATTTGCAAATACCAGGAGGATGAAGTGGTGATCACTAGCAGCCAGCATGGATTTACCAAGAAGAAATCATTTCAAATTAGCTTGATTTCCTTCTGTGACAAGGTAATTAGTTTGGTGGATGGGAGAATGCAGTGGACATAATATACCTGGACTTCAGCAAGGCTTCTGACAATCCCAGATGACATTCTGATAAGTAATCTGAAGAAAAATGAGCTTGGTGGCACTACCATTAAGTGGATACATAATTGGTTACACAACCACAAACAAAGAGTAACTATTAATGGAATGATATCGGATTGGAGGGAGGTCTCAAGTGGGGTTCAACAGGGATCTGTTCCGGGCCCAGTGTTGTTTAACATCTTTATTAATGGCCCGGCTGTAGGTATAGAGAGCATACTGATCAAATGTGCAGATGACACAAAGCGGGGGGAGGGGGAGAGTTGCCAACACTTTGGAGGACAGAGCTAAAATTCTGATGGATCTTGACAAATTGGAGAACTGGACTATAGACAACAAAATGAAATTCAACAAAGACAAATGTAAGGTGCTAAACTTAGGGAACAGAAACCAAATACACAAATACAGAATGAGGGATAACTGGTTTGGCAGCAGCATGGCTGAGAAGGATCTGGGAATTGTAGTGGATCACGACATCAGCACAAGTCAGCAATGTGATGCTGTTGCAAAAAAAGCAAAGCAATTTTAGGTTGCATTAACAGAGGCATAGTGCAAGTCACAGGAGATGACAGTTCAGCTCTATTCAACACTGGTTAGGTCTCAGCTGGAGTACTGTGTTCAATTTAGGTCATCAATGTATAGAAAGGATATGGAGAGCCTGGAAAGGATCCAGACGTACGTGATCAAAGGGATGTAATGCAAGCCATATGAGCAAAGGCTGAAGGAACTTGGTATGCTTAGTTTGGAAAAAAGGAGATGACGCAGGGACGTGACAGTGATCTTCAAATACTTGAAAGGCTGCCATAAAAAAGATGGAGAAAAGTTGTTCTCTCTTGTCACAGAGGGAAGGACAAGAGGCAGTGGGCTCAAACTATAGCATAGCAGATTTAGACTAAATCTCAGGAAAAAATTCCTAACTATAAGAACAGTCGGACAATGGAACAGATGCCTTGGGAGAAGTACCTTCATCGGAGGTTTTCAAAAGGAGGCTGGATAGCCATCTGTCTTGGATGGTTTAGACACAACAAATCCTGCATCTTGGCAGCGGGTAAGACCCTTCTGGTCCCTTCTAACCATATGATTTAGGCTGTGAGCTCTTTGGGTGGGGACTCTCTCACTGTGGGTCTGTGCAGTGCCTAGCTCAAGGGGGCAGTGATCACTGATCTTTGGGCCTTTAGGTGCTGCCCAAATACGAGTTGCCGAGAAATAAACAGAGGAACTGCCACCCAGAGCCTGGAAAGAAAATCACTAGACACCTGCCCACAGTCTGGAACAGACAGCAAAAAGCTTCCTGTCATGGGGGTCACGATGGAAGAGCATTAGGGCACATCCAATGGCTGGTCACTGGTCATTCAGCCCTTCCCATCACCCATGAGACCTGTTCTGCACCCACAGAGTCCTGAGTCTGAGTGCAGTGTGAGACACAAAGACTAGCCTTCCTCTCTCTTCTCCCCATCCCCAGTCATTGCAGCAATATACCCCACCAAATTCGTCTGCACAATAAATAAACCCTTGCTCAGCCCCATGACACTGCCCCATGCCCTTTCTAGCTGGTGGAAGAGAATTGAGAGCATGTGGGGCCTCCCACTAACAAAGCTGGCTGAGACAGACCACAGACAAGATGAAGGGCATCTGAAAACTAGCTACTGGGGACCTGGGCAGAGCTGAGTCATGAAACATTTGTCTATCTCAGAGGCTCTAAAGAATGTTAGCCCTGGGAACAGGAGGAGGCAATGAGTTTGTCCCACTTGAAAACCTTAGTTATGGGAAAGTTAGCATTGTTATGTCCCTGCATCTTCTTTCCTGGGGTATTGAGGGGCCAGTCTCTCACACAGGAGATCTGGGACTATCATGTGAAATCTGGGGGACCAGTGAAGAACCATGCACAGAAACTTACCAAGATGCTCCAGAGACAATCCCCACCTCCCGCAACACACACACAGTTTCTAATACCCAAGGGGACAGGAATCCTTACCCAGCGAGGTCACAGTCTCATAATTCTCCTGCATGACGCCCCAGTAAAATGCTCTCTGACTCAGGTCCAGCAGAGCCCACTCTTCCTCCGTGAAATACACAGCCACTTCCTCAAAGGTCACTGGTTCTACTGTAGACATTTCCCTTCCCTTCCCTCTGGGGGAATGGGACAATCTAAACTTGGATGTTAGTCTGCAGCCTGTCAGGGTGAGAAGGAGAATTAGCCCATTTCACACCGCAATTCCCCCCAGGTTCTTTCTCTGCAGACACATTCTAGACTCTGCCATGTTCCCACATTTCCCCAAATGGTTCTGCAAAGATTTTCAAAATCGAGCCTTAGCAGTTCATAGTCCCTGCACCTCTGGCCTTGCTGCATCAGTTATGAATGTAAAAAAATTGCTTGAGCCCGAGCACCTCTTACATTACAAATTAAGCACTGCCCAAAATCCACATTCATTTCTCTCAATAAGTTGTCTGAGATTCCAAAATACTTAGCCAGAAACATTGGAATTCATTTCTGAATGCCTTTTATTCAGGTGCCTGAACACAGACTTAGAAACCTACCTTAAGGCTCTTGTATTTCAAGACCCTGGCCTGGTCACTTTATTCCAGTGCAGGTGCCACCTCTCCCACTAGGACTAATCCGACTGAGGCATTGTTAAAACCTCTGGGTAAAAGAGATTTAAGTGAAGTCAATGGGACCACTCACATGGCCAAAGACAAGCATATAAGTGTTTACCTGATCAGATCTGAATCATAGATTATTAGGGTTGGAAGGGACCTCAGGAGATCATCTAGTCTCAAAGCAGGACCAATCCCCAAATAGTACCTTCAGGGATTGAATTTACAACCCTAGGTTTAGCAGGCCAATGCTCAAACCACTGAGCTATACCTCCCACCCAAGTTAGTATACACATCGTATCTAAAAGAAACAAATCAGTGTGTAAGCACAATGGAGATTTACCAACCTTTATAACAAAGAAATATCAAAACAGCTCTTTGAATATTATAGATATGTGAGTGTCTGAGCCAGAAATTCTGTGAAATGTAGTTTCTAGCCAAAATTTTTAACATGCAAGGGCTGTTGAAAATTTGATTAAAATTTTTTATGCATAGTGCTTCTTTCTCAAAAACAGGCTGGGTGTCTTTTCCTCAATGTTCCTACAATAAATTCACACCTGGACAGAAATTTTCAACCCTAAAGATGCTCATACGATTTGCCAGACTGAATCAGACCCAAAGCCCATCTAGTAATTCTGAGCACGTTATAAGCAAAGGAACTGGTCCCTTCATGCTGAAGCTGTGCAGCCAAAGAGCAGAATCCAAGGAACCGCTTTGAGGGATCCCCCTGACACTGTCCACAGGGCAGCATATTGCCCCCGCAGCGCCGGCATCAGGCAGAGGTAGGAACGGGCTTTTCCTCTCCCCGCCCCTCGCCTTGTCCAGGAAAGTCAGTCTGCCCTGGGGTGCTGCAAGGAATGAGGCTGGGCAGGGCTGGGAGCCGGGAACCTCCCTCCCCACTGACTGCTCCTGCTGCCCCTGCCAGTCTCTCCCCTGCCTCTTCTCCCCTCCTCTCGGGCTGGGAGACTCGGGCCCGGGCCCGGCCCGGGGCCTTCGCTCCCCAGAGCTGGCTCGGCTCCTGCAGGCGCTGAGGGGAGCAGAGCCGGGGAGGGGAGGGATCAGAGAGGGCAGCAGCTCTGGGACTCGCAGACCCCCGCCCCCCCGGGAGCAGAGCTGGGGCGAGGGGGGCTTGATACAGAGTCACTTTCCTGCCCGGCCCCAGCCCTTCCCCCGGGTCTCTCCCCTCACCTGCAGGCTCCGGCTCAGGGGCTGGTGTCGGCAGAGCCCGGGGCTGCCCCAGGGCTGGTTCCAGCCCCCGGAGAGAGTCCCCCCGGCTGGGCACAGAGGGGCGCTAGGGAAGGGCTCTCCCCGCACACCTCGCTGGGCAGCAGCAGCGGCTCAGCCCGGCCTCCCGGTTCACAATGGAGGCGGCAGCACCGTCTGACCCGGGAAGCTCAGCCCCGGATCTCCGGCGGAGAGCAGCAGGCTGGAGCCAGGCGGATGCTCTGTAACAGCTGCTGAAGGCGCTGCCCTCACTCTGCCCATACTCCCGCCAGACTCTGTTTCCGGCAGTCAAAAAGTTGCGGGGGGGCATGGGGGTGCTCAGGGAAAGGCGATGCAGAGAGAGGCCAAATCATGGTCCAGCGTCCAGGCGAGGGGACGGGGGCAGAGGGGATAAACGTTAGTGCAGACAGGGTGAGCCAGCTGCGGGGGCTGCCAGACGGGGGGGCTTGTGCTCCTGGCTGGCTGGAACATCTCAGCTCCCCCTTCCCAGACCTGGGTGTTACAGGCGCAGTGTCACGCCGTGCCTGGACAAGGCAGCTCTTCCCTGTCTGAATGGCCTGCTGAGCTGCTGAAGGAGGCCGGAGTCAGTGAAATGTTGTAAACCACACACCCACACCACATACAACGTACACACAGAACACAACACACACGCACACACAACACACAGAGAAATCATCATTTTCATCTGGTTTGGGTGTTTAAAAAAAAATCTTTGGCAACTTCTGTGGCTGTATCATGCAGGCCTCATAGCAGTTCACTTGTTTGGCTTCTTGAAGTTCTGATTGCCAGAATTGGCCTCCCTTTCCTGTAATCCACTGTCAGTGTAGCTTCACTCATTTTAATTATTTAATATTTGCAATTATTTTTGACTCATTGCTTTTACCGCTCCAACATTTATTTTGGTTCACATTTTGTGCAGATGAATTGAATGTTGCTACTTTAATGATTATAATAGCAAATAATCATGAGCAATATAATTGTTAAGATTAATAATTAATATTAAATTATGCCAATAGCTTAAGCAATCGCGTCTCACAGTGAGTTCTAGTACAACACTTCCTGAGTTTTACTGTGATTTTGTAATATGCAATTTTTCTCCATAGTACAAGTTAATTATTTGTGATCACATGACTAAGGCTGACTGAGTTCTTGGATTGTCATCAGCATACAGGAGTTGCCATTTTCTTTGATACAGTGAGGATTGCCTTTCTCAGTTATAGTTTTGCCTTTCTTTGCAACACTCCTGTGCTTTTTTCACATTGCACCACTTGTGTGTAGAACTAACTTCCCAATATATTCAGTAAGGGCACTGTACTATCCTGTATGAAATTCCTTTCAAAGGCAAATTTGCACTGTAATTTTTATTAAATATAGATGTACACTATCAAAACTGTATGACTCGTGCACCAAAAATTATGAACTTTTAAAAAATAAATATATTTTGGGTTCTTTTTATCTGCCTTTTTGTTTCTGATCCTTTAGGGTGCACTGGTTTCATATTTTCAGGCTTTTTTTTGCTGCAGCCATGAAGGACTAGAAACTTTGTTGTTGTTTTTGTTAAGGACAGCTGTGTTGTTCAACCAATCCTTTGATTCCAGTGTTGTCCCTGACCCTGTTCTCCTTCCCTCGGCAGTATGTTGTGATCCACCTTCCACGTGCCTGCACAAGGATCGTGGGTTGTGCAGGGGGCTGTGCTCCCTAAAGCATCCCTGTCCATTCCAGTGGAGGCACCAGGGTTCTCCAAAATCTGCTCTGGCTGCAGAACATAGTGCCATGCAGAAGAGTCAACAGCAGAGTGTGCTGCCACATGCACAGGTGCAGTCACATATGTGGTGGCTGGCACAGCTACTGGTGGTGGAACTGAACTATCCCTGCTGCTGGCCCATGCATTCAGCATCTGCTCCAGGATCAGTCCTGTTCCACGTTCCTACACTCTTAATCCAGGAACTTCTCCTTCACCCTCTTGAATTCCAGGTGCTCTTTGCTCCTGTGTGCCAAAATCCTGAAAAGGTCCTCCATGTTCCTCAGTGTGGACCAGTTCTAGCACCCAGAGTCCTGGGTGGGAGGCTTCGCCTAGCGCAGAAGTGCCTGCTGGTGTAATGAAACAGAAAGCATATTAATTGTATTGCTGCAAGGGGAAAAAAATAAAGAATCCCCCCACTTGGCTTTCTGCATCTACACATGGCTGTGGATTGCAATCTTTTGAAATGTGTATTTAATCCTTTATGAATTCTCCTGTGCAGACCCTTCTACTTCTGGCATTGGGAGAGACCTATCCACACATCATAGTAGGAACATTCATTTTATTTAAAAGAAAAAAGTGTTTAAAAAAAAGCTGCCCCTGGCTGAGGGAGGGTGGGCTGAGGTCATGTGAGGGCACAGTTACCAACTGGCTCTAACTTTGTTTCCGGCTGGGGAAGCCATAGAAGATATACATGGTGGAAGATATAACAGGCCAGGGAAGGCTAAGCCTCCCCAACTCAGGCTGTGTGGCTCCTCCCATGCTCTACCCTGAGGCCCCACTCTCCCTCTCCCTCTCCCCCAAGGCTGTCGGGAGCTCAGCTTGGGCTAGCGGCCTGGAACTTGGGCTTGGGACAGCTGGTGGCCTGGCCCTGGGGTGGCTTAGGCTGGTGCTTGGGCTGCCCAACAGCCCTGGGGTTGGGCCAATGCTTGGGGTGGCTGGGGGACTGGTGCAGCTGGGGCGAGTGGGTTGGTGCTCCTCTGGCTGTGGGGGGAGGAGGGGTCTTGGGTCTCCAGCAGGTGATGGGGACAGAAGGGGCAAGATCTTGGGTGGAAGGGGTGAGGCCGGGGGCTAGCACCCCCAAAGGAGGGGTTTCACGTGCTGCCCATGAAGATATATATATTTTGGAAATATTAGAATGGAAGAAGGAAGTAGTTTTCCAGGCAAGTGGTGGGATCCCATCATCTTATGCAAAGGAGATATTTAGGTGACTGAACAGCATGTGCGCAAATAAAGTGGTTCTACCAGAGGGGTGCTGGGGGGAAAAAGTTCTCTCTGCCCAGACGAATGAACAATCATTTGGAATTCCTGCTTCAGAGGGGAAAATTGAGTTGTTGGAGTAGGATGCAGAGTCTTGCAAGTGGCAAAGTGGATTCCCCTCCCCCTCATCCTCCCACCACAGCCTGGAAGTCCAGGAAGAGGCAGGAGGTCCAGAAAGTCCAGGAAGAGGCAGCCAGTTAAGAATGTCTGCTGCCTGAAATGTTAGCTGGCAGAAGTGGAGGAAAATCAGGACAAAAAATACGCTGAGTGGACAACAAGGAATGAGGACCCCAAAGAACTTCACCACTCTCTGAAACCCAATGGACTTATACACCTGTGCCGTATGGGACTGTGCAGTACTGCGGTTTGCTAACCGAAGTCTAAGTGTAACATGACATTAGCATTCTTGTGTTACCACCAAGCTGTGCTTGCAAAGACATGCACTCATGCCTCCGAGGCCTATAAGCCTTTTGCTAGCTATAATTGCAATCAGAACTTGTCCGAGACATTAGGGTGTTGTGTCTACATTTTTTTTCTCCCTTTGGCAAAGTCAAAAGTCCTTGAGTTAGGAAATGCCAGAATGAATGCTGCCCATGAAACCTTAATTCAGTCCACTTCTGCCCATGCATTATGCTGCAGCTTTAATTACACACAGAAGAAACCATCTGTGAACAGTTTGGTATAAGTGACTTGGCAAGCATCACATAGGAACTCAGTGGGAGAAGCAGGACTAGAAACCAAACCAAGCTTCCCAGATGGTAGTCAACTGCCCTAACCACAAGCCCATCCTTTCTCTCATTGAAGGCCCCCTAAACCTTCCAACTTCTGCAACAAAAAAAGGCAGCAGTCCCACAGACAACAGCCTCCTTTACTGCACAGTGGATTCATCTCCTGAGCAGATCCAGCCTATGCACTGACTGAGGCAGAGATCTTGTGAAAAAAATAATAATACAGGTTCATGTAATTAAAGACTGTATCGTAGCACATATGCACAAGGGGGCCAAATCAAGATGGCATGCCCAACATTTATTCTGGAATTTCCTCCCTTGAGAGTCCTTGACTTTGCAACCTTTAAGGATTAAACTTTGTATTTCCTAATTTTTAATCATTTAGTTTATTGATGAGAGCAGCCTTAACTAATGCTAAATGAGGGGTTTTTTTGTTTGTAAATATCCTTTTTTTAATAGAAAGAAAATCTTTTATATGTGTGCCATTTAAATAATAAAACACTTACATTTATGGGGTTAAATGCCTATTTTATTGCCAGTCTTATCTTTGTGCGGCTCCATATTTTACCATTCAGTGTCTTGTTGACCAATATATTGGAAGTCATTACATTAAATTGTATTCAAACAAAACATATTTTAAACTTCAAATGTACTGCAATTTCTATGACTTAAAAATGTGTAACAGAAAATGGAATAGGGACTTAGATCTCTAATTTCCTGGGTTGGTTTGTTTTGGAAAAGTAAATATTGAGAAAGCCAGAGATCACCCCCAGTTTGTGAAAAGCAGCTAGCTGTTAAGATGAGTTCCTGTCTGCATCCTGTAGAACTTGTGTCATAAGTAGATAGGTAAGGTAAGGGTTAATTTTCTTTTACCTGTAAAGGGTGAACAAAGGGAACCAAACACCTGACCAGAAGACCAATCAGAGAACTGGATTTTTTAAAAGTCAGGGGCGGGAATTGTGTACTCTGGGTCTTTTTGTTTCTCCCAGCTATGGAGGAAACAGCTTTCCT
>NC_133781.1:4582600-4631071 GCF_003597395.2 Chelonoidis abingdonii
AGAGCCCATCACTACCCCACCCCAAGTCCAAAAAGCAGCTAGCCAATCTCCATAAGAAGGATCTGTAATTTTGTACCTTATTTTCATGTGCCATCCAGTCCCCACCCAAAGGAGCCCTGCTGCTTTCACTGCAGTGCCTGCTGGGACCCTGCTTTGTATCAATGGGTGTATGTGTGTGGGGGGGGGGAGTCAGAGGGAAACCAAATAGCAAAGGCATCCATTGCCATGACAACCAGGGTCATAGTGACCCTCCCCAAATGAGCAAAGGGGCTGGATGGGGGCGCACTGAGTGGCTGATTGTCTCTGCTGTCGCAGTGGTTCTGCTCTGGCAGGGGGCACTGAATGTGCGCAGAGTGGGGAAAAGGCTGGCTTTTCCAGTGTGCTGGTTTTCCCAAATTTCCTGAAAAATCCACCCCATCCAAACACAGCCCGGGGATCCCTGCACACACACAGCCATCCACGGCAGACATTTGGTTCCAATTCCCCAAGTGGCAGGTTTACCAGAAAGGGTTTCGGAACAGAGCTGAGATGTGGAGGTACCGACCTGACCTGGTATACCAGCCAGTTCTGACACAACCATAACTATGGTCTTAAACTCTATCAGTCTTGCTACTGTGAGATCGTAATCCTGCAGTTGCATCTAGAGGCCTCATCAAAGGCTCAGAGCACCGTGGCACTGGGTCCTGCAGCTCAGAAGGAGACAGGATGACTAGATGTCATCTCAAAATAATCTAAGTGGGGTTTGTTCTTGTTTGTTGGAGGGGAGGGAAACTTCCCTTTGGGTCATCAGCAGGGATGGAAAAGAGAATTTCTGAATTTTAAAGCATGCACTCCTCAATTAAGTGGTTGTGACTCCCAAGTGGGTCATGAACAGGAATCCTAGGAATCCGTTTGCCATGGAAAAATGCAGAATTTGCATTTTTACAGAGAATCTTTTATTTTTACATTTTGTGAAAAAATAAAAACATATACAGTATAACTTCATTTATCTGATCCTCCATTATCCAGCTCTCCACATTAGTCAAACCATCAGTGCACACACAGGAATATGGGAAACTGATATTTCATCCCCACCTCCTATTGCTGACAGTCTGAGCCCCTGCTGATGATCCAAATTTTTGATTATCTGATCTGGCCCCAGTCCCAGTTAGATCAGATATATGGGATTCTGCTGTATATCAATAAAACATTGGGTTCAACTGATACCTATATATATTGGGGCTAGAGAAACGAAAGTTCAGCCTTTCATTTTAATCACAGAAAAAACTGGAGTTTTAGGGTTTTTTATTGGAGAATTTATTTTTCCACAATAAACTAGGAGTCCTGGTCATGAATGTCAGGAGGCCCAGCTGTAAGATCTCTGTGGCAGGGAACTGTCTCCCTGCCCCAGAGGACAATTAGGAAGCAGTTTGGGACCAAAGAGTCAGGGTTGTGGATGCAGCTCCTGTTTCCATTCCAGTGTGTGGGCAGGCTCCGAAGGGGCAGGACTTTCTTTGGTAGCAGGGAGGATGTAGTTCCCTCCCCTAGTAATCTGGGCAGAAACAAGTTGGCTCCTTGTCCTATTTTACACTCCACCCCCCCCCCCCCCCCTACTGTGACAGATTTCTGTTACCAATCTGCCTGAGGCATCAGGTGATCAGGCTGAGGCCACAGGATTGTTTGGGAAGGAGATGATGGAACACACCAAGTGTCTAAGTTTTAAAGCTTTATTAATAAAATAATAAAACAACAGCAGAGTGCTGGGAGAGGGAGGTTCCCCACATCACTCAGAGGAAGGAAGAAAGTGTTAGTGCCCTCAAGCCTTAACCCACTTTCATACTCACACCCGCACTACCCAAGGCTGGCCAAGCCTGGGTGTAAAGTCAGAAGAAGAGGGGGATGGATGGACCTGAGTTCTTGTCCTGGGCCCAGGTCGCCCGGGGTCCGCTGTGATCTCTGGCTTGCTTTGGCTTTTGGGAGGGTTTTTAAGTCCCGTGTTCCATTGGGGGTGTTTTGTTTAGGGACCTCTGCTCCTGATGCTCTTTGTACCAGTTAAAACCAGCTTTTTGTGGTCTCCTTAATTTTCGCAAAACACACTGGTTAGACTTTGTTGTTTTCTGGAGGATTTTTTGTGCTGGCCTTTGCTTGTCTCGCTTGTTATGGGCTGCCTCTGTAGGTCTATTTAGTTGCATCTTCCTTTCTCATGGCTGCTTGGTGGATTCCAGGCTCTTGACTTTCTCGGCAGGCAGCCAAGCGTCAACTGTGAACTGTGGCTTTGGGCTGGAGTCGGTGCCCTATTTTCTGACTGAGCAAGCTGGAGTGTTGAGTTAACCCGTTCTCTGCTTTCTTCCTTCTTCCCCCTCTGCCTGTCGTACACTGCAAAGGAATCTTCCATTCCATACTCACACCTTTGACCTTCCCCCAAATGCCCTGTGATGCTTGCAACAGCATTAGCAATATACAGTGCTGATCTGCCTCCCCCAGGAGGACCCCTTGAGGGAGGGGGCCATTGGAGTGTGACACTACCCTGCATCCCAGATCTCCAACCCCACATTGCAGCAACAGGGATGCAGATTAGATTTATGTTCCAGCTAAACCAGGCAGTTAATACTGCTGCAATATCTAAATGTCTCCTTTAGGGATTTGTCAGGGTT
Organism: Chelonoidis abingdonii; assembly: GCF_003597395.2. Taxonomy (NCBI): domain Eukaryota; kingdom Metazoa; phylum Chordata; order Testudines; family Testudinidae; genus Chelonoidis; species Chelonoidis abingdonii. The sequence goes on from NC_133781.1 coordinate 4,585,234, forward strand.
CCCTCCCCACTCTGAACTCTGGGGTACAGATGTGGGGGACCCGCATGAAAGACACCTTACGCTTATTTCTACCAGCTTAGGTTAAAACTTCCCCAAGGCACAAATCCTTTCCTTCTCCTTGGATGGTATTGCTGCCACCACCAGTAATTTAGACAAAACTCCAGGGAAAAGGGCCACTTGGAGTCCCTGTGTCCCCAAAATATTCCCCCAACCCCCTTCACTGGGAGGATTGAGAATAATATGCTAACCAATTGGTTACAAAGTGAGCACAGACCAAACCCCTGGGTTTTTAGAACACTGAAAATCAATCAGGTTCTTAAAAGACGACTTTTATTTTTAAAAAAAGTAAAAAAATCACACCTGCAAAATCAAGATGGAAGGTAACTTTACAGGGTAAATAAAAAGATTTAAAACACTGAGAATTCCCCTCTGACTCTGCTTTCCAGTTACAAAACAGGAATGAAATTACCTCTTAGCATAGGGAAAATTCACAAGCTAAAACAAAAGACAAGCTAACGCATTTCCTTGCCATTACTTAGAATTTCTGTAATTTTAGATGCTTCATTTCAGGAATGTTTACAGGAGATGTTTTACCTGCTTGGTCTCTCTCTCTGTCCAGAGAGGGAACAGAAAAAGAGAGCACAAACAACCCCCCCCCCCACACACACACACCCAATTTAAAAGTATCTTCTTTCCTTACTGGTCCTTTTGGTCAGGTGCCAACCAGGTTATTTGAGCTTCTTAACCCCTTACAGGTAAAGGAGGGATTTTATGCTACCCTTAGCTGTATGATTATGACAGGATTATTGCCTGAATGGGGACAGTTCCCACCACTTGGTGCTATTGTTTTAGGCTGGCTACAAACTCAGGCAGACAAATCTGCATCAGTCTCACTCCCTTCACATTTTCAAAGGTTTCTTTGCATACTTGAGAGCTGGTGGGCATACTGTTTATTTTAAAGTGAAGTTAAGATTCTGGAGCACATTTATGTTTTTAGCAGGAGACAGAATTTAAGGAGCTGCTTGGGGAATCCCCCAACACTGTCCCCAGGGCAGCACATTCCCCCAGCAGTGTGGGGACTTGGCAGATGCAGGAACTGGCTTTTCCTCTTCCTGCTCCTCACCTTGTCCCAAGAAAGTCAATCTGCCCCAGGGTGCTGCCAGGGAATGCAGCTGGGCAGGGCTGGGAGCCAGGAACCTCCCTCCACACTGATTGCTCCTACTGCCTCTGCCATCTCTCCTCCCATCTCCCTCCTGCCCCTTCTCCTTGGGCTGGGAGATTTGTTCTCTGGTCTGATCCCAGGATGTTCACTCTCCTGGAGTTGGCTTGGCTCCTGCAGGTGCTCAGGGAGCAAAGCCTGGGGGGGTCAGGGAGGTCAGCAGCTCTGGGACTCGCAGACCCCTGCCCGGGAGCAGAGCTGGGGCAAAGAGTCACTTTCCTGTCTGGTGTAACAGCACAAACCACACCGGCCCCAGCCCTTCCCCCGGGTCTCTCCCCTCACCTGCAGGCTCCGGCTCAGGGGCTGGTGTCAGCAGAGCCCAGGGCTGCCCCAGGGGCTGATTCCAGCCCCTGGAGAAAGTCCAGCCCTGGCTGGGCATGAAGGGGCGTTAAGGCAGATCTCTCCCTAACTACCGTTGCCCTTCCTATTTCCTCATCAAAGCTCTTCCCTGCAGAAGTATCGGGTTGCAACCTCCCCCTGCAACTCAGGGTACGTCTACACTACGAGATTGTTCCGATTTTACATAAACCGGTTTTATAAAACAGATTGTATAAAGTCAAGTGCACGCGGCCACACTAAGCACATTAATTCGGCGGTGTGCGTCCATGATCCGAGGCTAGCCTCGATTTCCGGAGCTTGCACTGTAGGTAGCTATTCCGTAGCTATCTCATAGTTCCCGCCCCCCCCCAAAAGTCCCTCCCCCGCCCCCCTTTAGAAAAAATTCCTTGGGTTCTTTTGAGAAAAAGCCCAAGGGGCTTTTGATTGGGGCCAAAAAAAAAAATCATTTGTCGTGCGTGGGTTTGGGTTTTTATGGGTAAATGGTCCCCCCATCAGTCCCAATTCCCCTTCCCCCTCCAGGGGAAAGCAACGGCAAGGAAAAAAATTAATTTTTTTGGGCCCCTTTTTTTTTTTCCCCCCCCCTGGGAATTGCCCTTTTTGGGGCCAAAAAAGATGGCCCAAATTTTTAGCAAAAACGGCAAAACCAAAATGGGGGAGCCCCCCCCCGTTTCAAACAAATTTTTTTTTTTTTTTTTTTTTTTACAAAGTCCCCAACCGTGTGTTTAAATTTGTTATACTGGGGGCTGAATGAAAACCCCGCGGGACAACAAGAAAGGAAATTGAAATACCTCCAAGTTGCCTAAAAGCAACCACAAAGCAAAAAAAAAATTCCCATTTTCCTTGGCTTTTTGCATGAATTAGAATAGCAAAAAAGAAGGTTTTAATCAGTCCCGTTTGGTTAAAAAAAATGTCTGGTAACTTTGCTTGCCAAGGCCAGTGTTTTGAAAAAAAAATGTGGCAATTTGAAAAATGAGAAAAAGGAAACGGTTTTTTTAAAAATTCTGTCCCCCCCTTTCTGGTTACTGTCCCCTTTGCCCTGCTTTGCTTATTTCAATGGGTTGGCCCCTGGCTTTGGAAAAAAAATTTCGCCCCCCCCAGGGGGGCGCAAAAAGGCAAAAACCTGGGGAAATTGAACTTCCCCCCTGACAGTTCAAATCCCTCCCTTTTTATTAGTTTTTTTTTTTTTTTTTCCCCCCCTAAAAAAATAGAGGTTTTCCAGTTCCCCCCTTGGCCCCCTAGAGAATAATGGGGGGCAAAGTTTTGTTTGCTTAGAAAAACTAGAAAAACCAGTTTGGGGGTTTATTTATCCAAGAAAAGGAAAGAGCCAGAGAGCAAAAGCTTGCTTCCTCCCAATGGTTCCAAAAAAATCCCCAACGCCCAAGAAAAAAAAATTGGAATGAGCTACACCATGCCCCCATTTTTTGGCCAAAACGGGGGGGTGGGCCCCTTGGGGAAAAAAACAAACCCCCACCCCGTTTTTTTTTGAATTTTTTTTCCCCTCCTCCCCCCAAAACCCTTTTCCTGGGGCTTACCGTGCAGGGGCAAAAGTTTTGGTTCCCCCCCCATTTTGGTTTTGTTCATGGAAAAGTTTTTTAATAAAAAAAAATGAAAAAAAAGGAAATTAAAAAAACAGTGGAACTTGGGTTTTTAAGTGAAAAAAAAAAAAAATTGAGGGGGGAGGCAAACCTTTTTCCCCAGTGGGGGGCTTATTATGAAACAAGTCCCCAGGCCAAGGAAACCATTAAAAAAGCAGTTTTGCAGGGCAAAGGGGGGGAGGGAAAAAAGCCCCAATGGCATTTTTTTTTTGCCCAACTGCTTTTATGACCTTTTAGTTCCCCAGGGCAAAAAGCAAACAGAAAATAGAAAATCCTTTTTTTTCTTTTAACAGAAAAAAAAAAGGGAAAGGGGGGCCCCTGGAAAATGGGAAGCTTCAGCCCCCCTAAAGGTTTTTGGGATGAATTTAACGGGGGACGGTTTTACCAAAAAGCCGTTTTCTTTGGTTTTAAACCATCCCCCTTACCTGGGAAAATGAAACCCAGGAAAAAATTCCCCATTCCCCTAAGTTTTTTTTTAACCTCAAGGCCCGCCCCCAAGGCCCGAGCCCCCTCCAAACCTGGGAAAGGGCCCAAAAAGCCCAGGGAAAAAAAGCCAACTCCTCAACGGGCTGATGGTTTGAAAATTGGGGAAAAACATTAAATATCAGTTCCATCAAATATTTTATACCAAATCCTGGGCCCCAAACGGGGGGGAAAGGGGAACAAAAAGAAAGGAAGGGAAGCACAAAAAAAAATAACCTGGCTTTTCCCCTTCAACTGGCCCTTAAATTTGCCCGCCCAAAATCGCAAAATTACCCCCGTTTTTTTTTACCACCAGCATTTTTTTCCAGTAAAAAAAAAGACATAGGGTTTTGACAAACCTGAAAAAAAAAAAGTTCCCCCCCCCCAAGAAAGGGAAAAAATTTTTTTTTTTCCCTTTTTCTTTTCCCCCACGTTTTTGGGGGGGAAAGGGAAGAGTAAAATTGACGAAAAAAACGAGCTTATACCCTGAAACCCACCGGCTGGAACCCCCCAATATGGTTTTTTTTTGGAAACCTTAACCAGGGCCCCACCTTGGGGACCTTCAGCCCCAAGGAAATGCAAAATTATGCTTTTTCCGGGAGGGACTTTGGCCTTGTTGGGGGACTGTGGGAATAAAGCCCTGGGAAGTCCCCCCTCAAAGTAAACCCCCTCCCCCCTCCCCCCCCATGGAGCCAAATTCCCATTTTTTGATTCCTTTTGTGGGCTTTTTTTTCCCGTTTTAAACGCTTGGTTCACCCACACAAGCCCACTTTGTGGTTTAGTGAGCCCTGTGGGGGAGCCCTTCTTTTTTCCTATCAAAAACGGGAGAAATTTTTTTTTTGGGCCATTTTTTCCAAAATTTCCGTCTTTCTGTAAAGCCTTCCCTGGAAAGGGCTGGGTTGGGGATTAGAAAACAGATTTTGGTCCCCCTCCCCATAACAAAGCGATTTCAAGAAATCCCAGTACAATTCTTCCTGGTATGTTACGCCCAAAATGGGCCCCCCTGGGGGAAGCCCCCTCCTTCCCCTTTTTTTGGGAATTTGGGAAAACTGGGGTGGCAAACTTGGGTCCCATTGGCCACCCACCCAAAACCCGTGCCTGAAAATTACAAGGGCCTTCCCTTTTCATTGCTTGGGGCCAAAAAACAGGAAATTGTTAAAATCCCTTCAAAAAAAATGGTTGGGGGGCTTTTTTTTTCCCTTTGTTTTTACCTGGGGGGCCACTGCAACTACGAGTTCCGAAGATTTTTCCCCCCTGTTAATGGGGCCCTGTCAAAAAAGCGTCGGTTCAACAAAAAGTGGGTTTTTTGCACTGGTGGGAAAATGATTACTGCCCCGCCCAAGAGGCCCCAAATGTATCCAACGGTTTTCGGGGAATTTGGGGGTTTGGGGCCCCCAACCAAAAACTTTACCACCCCTAAATCCGATTATGGGGGAAAAAAATAAACCCGATTTTTTTTTAAGCCCAATACCGATTTTAGCGCTACTCCTCTCGTTAGGGAGGAGTACAGAAACCGATTTAAAGAGCCCTTTATATCGACATAAAGGCCTTGTAGTGTGGATGGCTACAGCGTTAAATCGGTTTAACGCTGCTAAAATCAGTTTAAACGCGTAGTGTAGACCAAGCCTTCCTCACAGGCTGAAGACAGGTCCCTGAAACCTTCAGCTGCTGTGACACAAACTCACCTGATGCCCAGATGCCCCAGAACAGCAGGAAGTGGGACCACAAATAACACAGGGGACAAATGGGAACCTACCCTCTTCCAAATCCAGCGGTGCCAACCAGTCCTCTCCCAAACATCATGGCCCTTCTTGCTTCTTTACAAATGGGGCTTACTGAGCCATTGGAGCTTAAGTTTACTGCAAATCAACCACCTCATGCTCCTCCCTGGATTTTCCAGATTCTGTCTTCTTCCTGAACAGAGAGGATCCTGCAGAACAAATACACCCAAGCGTGCTGCTATCTAGGGCTCCAGGCAGCCCGCTGGGCCATTTGGACTCTTCTGCTGTGAGGGATCCTCTGGGGCAAACCTGTGTCCCCACAGAAACACCCCAGACTCCCAGTGCCTCCTTATTTCTGTTGGCTGGATCCGCAGAGAGGGGAGGCCAGTGCTGATGTGGCCACAACATCTAAACTCACCTGTAAGTATCCCCTGGAGCCTGGCTTCATGGGAGTGGCAAGCTGCCCAGCTTTGTGAGAGCTGAGCCCCCCAAGGGAGGCAGCCTGGGGATGAGGTTGAGACGTTGCTGGAACTGACTGAATACAGCCAGGGAATTTGCTGGGATACCTCTGGGATGTCTGACAATCAGTTACAGGGTGGAATTCATGCTTGGGACAGGGACCAATCAATGGTCTGAAAAAATAGCTTTTGTGGGACTTTGTGCACAGCCCTGATGGGGGTGTCTGGGATGGGGTGATTGTTATGAATTGTACTACGTGAGCACCTCAAGGTGTTGAGAACCGGCCCCTATTGTCGGGATGCGCAGACCCCGAGAGGGTCCCTGCCCCAGACAGCTCTGTCTAAACAGAGCAGGCAGGATTATTACCCCCCATTACCCCCACACAGGGAAACTGAAGCACATACAGATTCGGTGACTGGCCTGAGGTGATACAGGGAGGCTGAGAGAGCAGTCCCAGCCCAATGCCACAACCAGCCTTCTTGCTACAGACTCCAGGTCTGTGACTCCCCATCAAAATTGCTTAGAAAGGGAATGGGTCAGAAATGACTGAACCCATAACCGTCACTCTGGCCCAGTTACACATGGGCTTACTAATTCTTTTCCTGGGCCCTCCTGGGGCATGTAACTACAGAAGAACTTTTCTTCGAAGACAAGTCTGTGATGTGGTTTCTTTTGTGCAAGCAGTTAGGGGAAGTTTGCAATCTGCTTTCATCTCTCTAACTAGTAACTTCTGGGGGAAGGCTTGCTCCTAGTGAAACAGACTCTGGAGTTTGCACTGAGATCCTGAGGAGGGGAGGGGAGAGGGAAGAGGGGGTTGCCTGCATGCTGTTTGTGACCACCTATACTCCAGGACTGATGTATATAATGTAATTACAAAGTCCCAGAGCAATATGCTTCCTGGCAGCCTCCCTGTGGCCAGGTTCCCATCAGCCCCAGACCACTTATATGTTGGGGATCTCCTTTGATAATCCTGGGACCCAGTAGTGTCCCCACAGCCAGCGCCCCCGCACAGGTGTTTGTTACAGAATGTATGAACTGCAAGTGTATTCCTACATTGATGCACATGACCTGAGTGTTTCACTGTTTCCACACTTTTTATTGGGTAGCTTTTTTATTTAAAAAAACTCCTAATAACCCTGGGAGTTATTTTTTGCTAACATTTGCTACTTACATAACAAGCGGCCAGATCTCCAACAGCATTCAGCTTGTACGTAGACCATCCTGCACACTGAGCTAGTCAGAAAATCAGGCCCCTCTTGTGGGTGCTTTGGCCCATAAAACTTCATGGGATGAAGTCTCCTAAGTCTGCTCCTCTCTAAGCTCGCACTCCTCTGTCCTCATCAGAAGTAACTTTGGGGTCTTCTCTCTGGATCCCCGTTACAGCAGATAGTGGCTCTAAGTCACACAGAGATGGTCCTCAGAAATCAGCCCTTGCTAGACATTGGAGAATCAGCATCCCATGTTTGATTTCAGCTGCAGACATCAGTGCTTAGATTAGTGCATAGACTTTGTGCTGGCCCTCTGTGCAGAGAGGAATTATAGTTAGGGCCTCCAAAGGAGCTTAAGGGAATTAGGCACTCGTATGCATTGACTTGACCCTGCAGGCCATGAACATGCAAGCCTAGGCACCTGAAATTCATTGATGTCAATGGGTGCTGGGTACCTAGAAGCTTTTGAAAATCCCACTAGGTGCCTAAATACCTTAAAAAAACTGGCCCAATGCGCTGAAGTTTCCTCCTCAGTCCAAGGGTTACATGCACAAGCCCAGCCCTGCTAAATAATGCTCAGCCCATTAGGGCATATCTGCACGATGCTGTAGGCAGTGAGAAGCCTCCAGCACAGAACAGCTAACGCCTAGCCCCCACCATCCAGATGCGAGAGCAATGCAGTGCCTTCTCCTAGATGCCACAGCCAAGCAATGATTGAGAGCTCAACACAGACCAACACAGGTCTCAGAGGCATCATATGGATTGAGCTGCTGACACCCATGAGGATCTGAAAAGTGTCTCAGGGACTGTATCAGCTGGCTGGGTGTGTGGCCCAGGGCTGTATGTTGTTTTTGTCTTGCGGGATGCAGTGGAGTGACAGGGCCAAGGAGAACCCCTTTCTTAGTGCTGAAATCCAACACCCACAGGAGCTTACTAACCATGAAAGCTTCCGCTGCTCAAACCCTCTGGCATGCAGAGATGTGAGAAGGAAAAGGGCCTCAAATTCTACACATCAAAAGGGTTCAGGCGTCATGTGTCCCTTGTCCAAAGACTCACACACAAAACAGTATGTCACCATCGACAGCAAAACTGCCACTGTTCAGCACAGTCTGTCCCCACAGGTCACAGTGACAAGGGCTCTTTGTTACTTTTCGAAAAACAACAACAAAACTCCACTAACTTATTATTGAAGGATCGTTGCTTCAGAAAACTAGCTTATGCAAAAGGCCGGGATGGAAAAATATTTACCAAAATGATTCCTGAGTTGACTCCATTACCAATAACAACAACAACAAAAAAGTCAATAAGGAGGCATCAAAGGCAAATTCACTTGCACAAACTCTCAGAAGAAGGTGAGCGAAAGAACAGTGCCTCGGCAGACGATTCATGCACCATACGCCCTCTGTCCAAAAGGGCTCACACATACGGCTGTGAAAACAGAGCCCTGGCACATGCAGATGTCTCACCCACCATGTGCCCTCTATCTGGAGTGCTCATGCAGGCAGCTGTGTATGCTGGCCACAAGATCAGCTCTCCTTGCAGGGAGCCACGTCCCCTCAGATACCCAGAGCTGCTCAGCTGGATCTAGGTAGGGCACTTATAGCGCTTCTCACCCGTATGGGTCCTGTGGTGTCGGATGAGGTCCGAGCTACGGTAGAAGCTCTTCCCGCACTGGGCACAGGTGTAGGGTCGCTCGCCAGTGTGGATGCGCTGATGGGTGACAAGGTTGGAGCTCTGGCTGAAGCTCTTGCCACAGTCAGGACAGGTGTAGGGCCGCTCTCCTGTGTGCACACGGTGGTGGGTGATGAGGGTGGAGCTCTCGGTGAAGCTCTTGCCACAGTCTGGGCAGGTGTAGGGGCGCTCGCCGGTGTGGGTGCGCTGGTGGCATATGAGGGTGGAGCTGTCCACGAAGCTCTTGCTACACTGGGGGCACTGGTAGGGGCGCTCCCCAGTGTGGACGCGCTGGTGCCGCATGAGGGAGGAGCTGTCGTTGAAGCTCTTTCCGCACTGGGTGCACTTGTAGAGCCTCTCCCCAGTGTGGATGCGTCGGTGCCGCAGCAGGGTGGAGTTCTCGCTGAAGCTCTTTCCACAGTCGCCACAGATGTAGGGCTTCTCGCCGGTGTGGATGCGCCGGTGCCGCAGCAGGGCTGAGCTCCAGATGAAGTTCTTTCCACAGTCCCGGCAGGCGTAGGGCATGTCGCCCATATGGACCCGCTGGTGCTGCACAAAGTAGGAGCTGTCACTGAAGCTCTTGCCGCACTCCCCACAGACGTAGGGCCGCTCGCCCGTGTGGGTCTTCTGGTGCCGCACGTGGGTCGATCGGATGCTGAAGCACTTCCCGCACTCCTCGCACTGGTAGGGCTTCTCGCCTGTGTGGGTGCGCTGGTGCTTGATGAGGGTGGAGCCGTGGCTGAAGCGCTTCCTGCAGTCGGGGCACTCATACGGCTTCTCGCCAGTGTGGATGCGCCGGTGTGCGATCAGCGCCGAGTTCTGATTGAAGCTGTTCCCGCACTCGGGGCACTTGTAGGGTCTCTCCCCAGTGTGAATCCGCCGGTGGATGATGAGGGCTGAGCTGCTGCTGAAGCTTTTCCCGCAGTCCTCACACCGGTAGGGCCGCTCCCCGACATCTTTGAGCTGATTGACACCTCTGCCCGGGTGGGATGATCTGCTCTTCCCTGTCCCTCGAGGGTTTCCCTGCTCAGGACTCTGGGAAATGTCCCTTTCGGCTCTTCCCGATACCACACCATGTGGTTCCACTGGCTTGGGACCTTCCTGCTGAGGGGTCTCCTCCTCGCTCTCACTCCCCGTACCATCACCTGCTGGGACAGAGAGAGAATGCAGACAGGAGTCACTCCCTGTGCTGGGGGGAAGGGAACCTCAGAGAGGGAGGAAGAACCCCAAATAACTACTGGAGAGAGAAAAATCAGGAGAGAGTTCCTTGGTCACAAACCATCCTTCCTGCTGCAATCGTTTCCTGGCTGATGTAACCAATTCCTCACCTGTGCAGACATCACTCAGAAGTTCCAGTTCCTCAGAGTCCTGCAGATCTGGGGTCCACAGCTCTTTCCTCCGCTCCATCCAGGAGATCACATCGGGCTTGGGGGAAAGAGAACAAGCAAGATCAGGGCTTGTGTGACGTTATTGATATAAACTGGGACCATATAGAACATGGGTTGCAACCAAGGTTCTGTAGTGGCACCAAATTCTATGTAAAGGGGGTCATATAAGGTGTCTAAGACCAGGTTACGGGTTACTGGTTATGATTATGCTGTCTGTATGCCTGTATCATTTCTGTAGTTGAAGTTATGAATATTGGCTGTGTATTGTCTGTATTTCAAACTTGTTCTGTGTTACTGGAAAAAGTCTCAGACAAGCTGGTGTCAGCTCTGCTTAGTCTGCTTGATGGCCCATTAAGGACCATCAACTACACAAATTGACCCATCGAGAGAAGGCGGATACGCCCTGTGACTCACTGGAGTGAGCAGAAACTGGCCCATGTGACTGCAAACTCCATTTTGCTGTAACTTTCCACAGTAGGAACAAAGGAGTGTTCTTACACCTGGAAAAGTCTATATAAGGCGAAGGCCTGATCTCCATTTTGTCTTCAATCCTGCTTCTTACCTCTGGAGGGACTTTGCTGCAAGCTGAAGCTCTACACAAGGGACTGATGACCCATCCCAGCAGGGGATGTACTCCAGAGACTTAATTTGAACCTGCGGTTTACTTCATCACTGCTACAAGCCTGAACTAAGGACTTTGCCATTACTGTATGTAATTGATCCAGTTTAACCAATTCTAGCTCTCCTCTTTATCTTTTTCCTTTTATGAATAAAGCTTTAGATTTTAGATTCTAAAGGATTGGCAACAGCGTGATTTGTGGGTAAGATCTGAGGGGTATATTGACCTGGGTCTGGGGCTTGGTCCTTTGGGATCGAGAGAACCTTTTTCTTTTACTGGGGTGTTTGGTTTTCATAACCATTCATCCCCAGGACATGTGGGACTGGTGGTGATACTGGGAGACTGGAGTGTCTAAGGAAATTGCTTGTATGACTTGCGGTTAGCCAGAGGGGTGACACTGAAGTGTTTTGTCTGGCTGGTTTGGTTTGCCTTAGAGGTGGAAAAACCCCAGCCTAGGGCTGTGACTGCCCTGTTTGAGCAATTGGTCCTGAATTGGCACTCTCAGTTGGGTCCCGCCAGAACCACATCGTCACAGCTTGCAACACAGCCAGAGAATATTTATTATAGAGACGTGATTTAAACCCCAACTGTGTGCTGGAAGTTGGGAGAAAAGGTCCATGGACATGCTCTGGGAGAGTCAGATGTCTGCTGGCAGATGTGTTGTGTCACTATCGCAGATTCAGAGATTCCAAAGCCAAAAGGGACCCTTGTGTTCATCTAGTCTGACGTCCTGTATAACACAGGCCAGAGAACTGTCCCCAAACAATTCCTACAGCAGAGCTGATAGAAAAGCACTCAATCCTGATTTTAAAATTCTCAGGGATAGAGAATGCGCGATGAACCTTGGTAAATTGTTCCAGTGCTTAATTACTCTCACTGTTAAAATGTACACCTTGTATCTAGTCTGAATTTGTCTAGCTTCAGCTTCCAGCCAATGTATTATGTTAGACTCTGCTCTGCTAGAATGAAGAGCTCATTATTAAACATTTGTTCCCCATCTAGGTACTTATAGACTGTGATCAAGTCACCCCCTCACCTTCTCTTCTGTCTGAGCTCCTTGAGTCTATCACAATAAGGCAGGTTTTTTAATATTTTAGTCATTCTTGTGGCTCTTCTCTGAACCCTCTCCAATTTATCAACATCCTTCCTTCTTGAATTGTGGGCACCAGAACAGGACACATACATAATATTCTCTAATATAATACAATATTAAAATGTACATATGCCTATAAAAGTGCAAACAAGATGAGTCCAAGTGAGACACTGACATTGTCAAAATGAAACAGCTTGGCTTTCTCTCATTGAAAATTTAATTGAAATGGACATGTTCTGGTGAGACATTTTGATTTTGATTAAATGGCATTTTTTGACGGAAAACTGTTCAGTTGCAAATATTTTGACCAGCCCTAACCACGGGTGTGTCCTTGAATCTCCTCTCCCAGGGGAAGGGGAGTGAAAGGGACTGTCACTCTTTGTAACACATGCACACACACTGTGGGGCTGATCCCCATGAAACTTAAGGGAGTGGAAAAGGACCCTGAGTAGAACCCAAGCCAGCTGCTTCAGGGACCCCACAGATTCTAACACCTGAGAGGACAGGAACCCTTCCTCGTGACATCCCTGTAGAGGGCTCTCTGACTTGGGTCTATCAGAGCACACTGCTGCTCACTGAAATACACACATACCTCCTCGAAAAGCAGCAAAAAATCCTGTGGGACCTTACAGACTAACAGATGTATTGGAGCATGAGCTTTCGTGGGTGAATGCCCACTTCGTCGGATGCATGTGATGCATACCTCCTCGAAGGTCACTGGCTCCTGGAATAGCAAGAATCTTCCACTCAGTGAGCAACAGTCCCACCCGCTCAGTTACTGGCACCCTGAGTGCCCCTTATTAAATACATCTCAGCAGCTCATTCCCTTCTCAGCACCTTCTGTTCTTTCAGGTTCATCGTTCCCCCCTCCCACCACCAGCCCCTGACCATCCCCTACCTGAGCCGGCTGCTCTGCAGCCATTTCCTGTCCCTGACTCCTGGAGTATGGTTTGATCTGGAGTGAAACCTGGACGTTATCCTGCAGCCCGTCAGGGCGAGAAGGACGAGTGGGGAGGTTTCAGAAGTGGCTTTCATCCATTTCTCACCCCGATTCCCCACAGGGTCTTTCTGTGGACAGAGGAATGAAGTTCACAGAGCGTTCAGCCTCCAGCCAACTGAACACATCTATACAGGGGAGCAGCAGACTATCAGAAGCTGGACTGACAGCACCACCTATTATTAAGATTGCTCAGTGCACCCTGTTTTAAGAAACTGTTTTCAGTGGCTTATAACTTTGCCAAACGTAAATTGTTTGGCCTGATGTTTTCCATGCGAGATCTCTGCCTGAGGATGAAATAGTTGGGAGAATTTCAGCCAAAACAGTCCTGCCATTTCTGAGACTGAGGCTAGGAAAAAAAATATGTGGTTTTGCCCATGCTGAAAAATTTGGACACTCTTTTCTTTGAAAAGCTTGAGCTCTCCCCATGCTTCGGAGGAGGGTGTTGTAATGCAACTTGTGTGTCCGGGGCAGGGGTGGGGAGGGTGCCTTTTGCCATGCTCGGGAAAATGCACCCGCAATTGGTTAATGTACATGCCTTTGAAAAATGCTGTTTGCACATGCTCAGCAGAGACTTCTTCAGTTTTAGCTAAAATTGCTGAAGATTTCGTCCTCACTGAGCATGTTCAAGCATCTCCCCACTCTTAACGCTGGCCAGACTATGCACGCACTATCCTCAGAGAACAACTGAACAAGCCCCGTTCCCTCCCAGCTCCCGTATGCCTCACTAATCCCTGGAGCCCACTGCTGTGTATGCCAGCAGCCTGCTAACCGTCCCCATGGCAAGAAGAAACCCTTGTGCACTGCTTCTAACCCAACCTACAGCACTCAGCGCTGACATGAGGCATAACTGATTCCTCTGGGTACACGTCATGCACCCCTCCTCCTATCACAGTGACAGCTCCGCCAGCCTGCTCCAGTTAACCCCTCCACCAGTCAGTGCAGCTGCACCTAACACAGTAAATTCAGATGGGGTGTATGCTGGACTACAAATCTGTGGAATAAAACCCAATGTCTCTCAGTCCCCTTCACATCTCCTTTGTATGGAAGCACTGTTATTTGAACCCACTCCAGTGCGTAGGGCCAGCTTTGGGGGCCAGAGTTATGGCAAATGTAATCCAAAAACAGCCATTGCAAGCACACAGGGCCAGGGAATGGTGAGGAGTAACAGACCGAGACAGGGAGACCCCCACACACCAGAATTTGTTACCACTGGCCCCAGGGGATGGAGGTAGAAAATTCTAACAGGGTAGCACAGAATGATACACCTGTTGTGTCAGATATTTAATTTAATACCAGCAGCAAACTGGGACAGGCAGCAGTTTGTGACACTCTACCTGACTCTCCCTGCAACTGCTGCTCCAGAACATGGTGGGGCTGGGCACCACAACCGAGAGCAGGGAGCTTGTCTTCCCTACACTCTCAGTGACCCCCTCAGGCACCCACGCAGCACCATGGAGGAAGCTGTATGATTAGAACGCAGTTGGAGCAAAGGCAGACCAGTCAGGGTGGGAGTGGGGAAGGAGCAGATTGGCACAAGGACTGGGTCTGGATGTGGAGGGAAGGAAGCTGGGACTGGCTGGGCAAGGAGACTGGGAGCCAATTAGGGAAATGGGGGGATTGGGAGCCAGCTCACTGAGGTCTGGAGAGGAGTTGGGGGAGAATGACATGGGCTGAACAGTCTCCCTAGGTCCTTGCACCCAGGCTGTGTCTAATTCTTGCCACGTCTTTCTGCATAGCAGCTGTAAGACAGTACCTTGCCTGTCCTCAAACACCCCACCACGCTCTCCATTACCACAGCATCCTTTGCACACTGAGCAGGGGGACTGGAACCTGGGTTTCCCCCATGAGCACACTAACCACTGGGCAGCAAAGACTGTTTCACCCCCTCACTGGCCCAATGAATATTTAAATAGTGATGCATGGTGGACAGCTGCAACAGGCGAGACGGAGAGCCCACTGGCCAGAATACCCCATGGCCAGGGCACTTCCCTGAGAGGCAAGAAACCCTAATTAAAGTCTATGCTTCCCCATCAGGCTGAGACAGGTGACCCAGGCTCAGTTCTCTCACCTTGGCTGAGTGCTCTTACCCTGTAGCCAAGGGGTTGGAAAAGGCACCATTCCTCAATATTTTAAAAAACAGACGAGGGCTCACAGCTGTGAATCCTGAGCAGAGGGAGGGGGAGGACTTAGGCACCTAGGTGTCCCCTAGAGAGAGAGGGCTAAAGACTTACCCCTCTTCTCAGCATTTCCTACTGGATAGCTCAGGTTGGTTTCCCTGCTAGCGGAGTCTGTTCCTAGTTGTCTTACTCTCCCCATTATTGTACAGGTGCCTAACTCAGGCCTGTGCTTTCCACTAGGCAGCAGGACACCTGTATATCAGGCATTGCAACCCAGGTGGAAAGTGGTTTAAGAAAAGTGGGAGGCCTGTCGTAACCTGGGAACAGGAGCTTTGGTAAGACAGGACTCAAAGTGTGCCCCTCAGAGACCCAGCTTCATTAAGCTGCTGGAATCCTGTGTCCAGTTCGGAGGTCCACAATTCAATAAGGATGTTGATAAATTAGAGGAGGTTCAGAGCACAGCCATGATAATGATTAAAGGATTAGAAAACCTGCCTTACAGTTCTGGCAAACTACCACCTGGCAGTTTCCTGGCCCCAACCCCTTTGTTATCACAGGCATTGGAGCTGCATCTTGATTTAGAATCATAGAAGATTAGGATTGGAAGAGGCCTCAGGAGGTCATCTAGTCCAACCCCCTGCTCAAAGCAGGATCAACACCAACTAAATCATCCCAGCCAGGGCTGTCAAGCCAGGCCTTAAAAACCTTTAAGGATGGAGATTCCACCACCTCCCTAGGTAACCCATTCCAGTGCTTCACCACCCTCCTAGTGAAATAGTGTTTCCTAATATCCAACCTAGACCTCCTCCACTGCAACTTGAGACCATTGCTCCTTGTTCTGTCATCTGCCACCACTGCGAACAATCAAGCTGCACCCTCTTTGGAAACCTCCTTCAGGTAGTTGAAGGCTGCTATCAAATCCCCCTTCACTCCTCTCTTCTGTGGACTAAATAAGCCCAGCTCTCTCAGTCTCTCCTCATGAGTCAAGTGCCTCCTAATCATGCCCTCTGTTGGACTCTCTCCAATTTGTCCACATCCTTTCTGTAGTGGGGGACCCAAAACTGTACACAATACTTCAGATGTGGCCTCACCAGTGCCACAGAAGGGAATAATCACTTCCCTCGATCTGATGGCAATGCTCTTACTAATGTAGCCCAATATTCTGTTAGCCTTCTTGGCAACAAGTGCACACTGTTGACTCATATCCAGATTCTCATCCACTGTAATCCCCAGGTCCTTTTCTGCAGAACTGCCACTTAGCCAGACAGTCCCCAGCCTGTAGCAGTGCAACTGATTCTGCCGTCCTAAGTGCAGGACTCTGCACTTGTCCTTGTTCAACCTCGTCAGATTTCTTTTGGCCCAATCCTCCAATTTGTCTGGACCCTCTCTCTACCCTCCAATATATCTACCTCTCCCCCTAGCTTAGTGTCATCCACGAACTTGCTGAGGGTGCAATCCATCCCATCATACAGATCATTAATGAAGATGTTAACAAAACTGCCCCAGTACCTACCCCTGGAGCACTCCGCTTGATACTGGCTGCCAGCTAGACACCGAGCCATTGATCATTATCCACTGAGCCCGACAAGCTAGCCAGCTTTCTATCCACCTTATAGTTCATTCATCCAATTAATACTTCTTTAACTTGCTGGCAAGAATACTGTGAGAGACCGCATCAAAAGCTTTGCTAAAGTCAAGGTATATCACAAATATTTAATAATGGGCTCTCCAATCTAGCAGAGAAAAGTCTAACATGAACCAACGGCTGGAAGTTGAAGCTAGCGACTCACAGACTGGAAATTTCTAACAGTGAGTGTAATTAACCACTGGAACAACTTACCAAGAATTGTGGTGGATTCTTCATCCCTGACCATTTTTAAATCAAGACTGGGTATTTTTCTAAAATATCTCCTCTAGGAATTAGTTGGGGGCAGTTCTCTAGCCTGTGTTGTGCAGGAGGTAGGACAATGGTCCCTTCTGACCTGAAAATGCATGAAAAAAAATATTTTGCCAAGTCTGCAACCCCTTGAGATGCTTCACTCCCCTGGCACGCACACACACTTTAAGCACTGGTTCCAATCTGAAGTCTAGTCCCTTTGTGATTTTAGCCCTTGGAGACTCCAAGCAACGGAGAATCTGTTCCCTATGTAATTGGTTCCCACAGATAATTACACTGACAGTTAAAAACTCTGCTCCTTAAAACGGCGATCGAAGATGGTATCTATGCAGGGAGAAGCTTTCTGAGACTACAAGGCTCACCAGTCGAGCAGATAAAGACAAAACAAGATCCAGTGGCTGGAGTTGGGAGTCAGTAAGTTCAAACAGGAAACGAGACCAGTGTGATCACAGTGAGGCATCGGAAAAGAATGTCAGCTGGCTGGGATGGATATAGAGATCACTAGGTGAGGAGCTCTGGTCTGGGTGATGCAGGACAGGACAGATGATCACAATGGTCCCTTCTGGCCTTAAAATTGGTGTTAACAAATATTTACCGTAACTACACTGAACCACCACAAACTGGATCACAGGTTAGAAAACACAAGTTCTTCCAAGTGAGAGCTGGGATTGATCCTTCTGTATCATATTTTCAACTCTGGTGATACTGTATTACTGTGAGTCTCACAATATTTAGAGTTCATCATACAGCCCCAGTACCTGGAGTCTTGTACTCACTTGTGTGAATCTCTGCTAGCTAGCTTGCTTTCTTGTTAGTTTCCAGCCCTTGTGGTTGGAGTGAAAACCTGACCCTTTAAAGGCTTGAAAAGCAAAAGATAAATAAAAAAATCCAATGTGTTAGTTTTTTTTTTTTAAACATGATTTTAAAATCCATCTTGTTGGACTGTGGCACATGATTTTTTAGCATTTGGGGTCAGCAATTTTTTATATTTTATAGCATTAACATTCTAGGCATGGCGTATGTAAAAAACCCAGTCATCCTGCCAATATATTTCTAGAGGCTGAGCTGGCAAAGTCGACTGCTCAGAGCTTTGCCATTCCTGACTAATACAACCATTTCAAACAAACAGTCATGCCATGCCATGATGTTACTCCCTGGGGCTAAGTCAAACCTTGCTCAATCTGCTTCTTTCAGGGCCTCTTTCACTAAAGCCCAACAACAAAGAACACCTCTCAGACAAAGGCTCTCATCCCCAGTGCAGGCACAGTGCACAGAGATCCAAGTGCAATATCCCACAGAGCTCACTGCCGAGCGGTCACTTTGTTCTGCACCGACCCAGCCCACCCCACCCGGCCTAAACCCACCCACCGACATTTTAACTCCCCTTCGCAGTAACAGAGTCTCTGAACCAAGAGCTAGAAAAGAGCAGAATCCAAGGAGCCGCTTTGGGGGATCCCTCTGACACTGTTCCCAGGGCAGCACATTCCCCCAGCAGCGCGGGCACCAGGCAGAGGCAGGAACTGGCTTTTCCTCTCCCCGCTCCTCACCTTGTCCCAGGAAAGTCAGTCTGCCCCGGGGTGCTGCAGGGAATGGGGCTGGGAGCCGGGAACCTCCCTCCCCACTGATCGCTCCTGCCAGTCTCTCCCCGTCTCCCTCCCGTGCCTCCCCTCAGGCTGGGAGATTCGGGCCCTGGCCCGGCCTGAGGCGTTCGCTGTCCCGGAGCTGGCTCGGCTCCTGCAGGCGCTCAGGTGAGCAGAGCCGGGGGCGGGGGCGGGGGGTTGGGAAGAGCAGCAGCTCTGGGACTCGCAGACAGGAGGGGACGCCTATCTAGGGTGACTAGATAGCAAGTGTGAAAAATTGAGACTTCTGGGGGCGGGGGCGACAGTGGATATAGCTGCCCATATAAGACAAGACCTCTAATATCTTGGGACAGGTCAGATAATATTAGGACGTATAGTCACCCTATGCCAACCTCCAGCCCTTTCACCCAGGTCTCTCCCCTCACCTGGAGTCTGCGGCTCAGGAGCTGGTGTCGGCAGAGCCTAGGGCTTGTTCCAGCCCCCGGAGAAAGTCCCCCCGGCTGGGCACAGAGGGGCGCTAGGGAAGGGCTCTCCCCGCACACAGCCCGCTGGGGAGCAGTAGCTCAGTCTGGCTTTTGGACACTACAGATGAAGCAGCAGCTGTGACCCAGGAAGCTCAACCCCGGATCTGCTCAGTAAAGAGGTTGCAGTAATCAGCATCTTCCCTTCCTTGCAATAGCCAGAGCCCTCTGGTGGCCACAGCTCAAGAGCCCTAGGCACAGACGGGCTGCATGGCAGGAATCCGGCCAGACACCTGCCTGCGCCTGAGCAGTTACAAACCAATTTTGGAAATTGGAAGGGAAACAAAAAAAAAAAAAAAAAGGATTTTTTAATTTTCTTTTTGGGTTGTGAAATTTTCCATCCATAGTGTGACTGAAGATGGTTGTGTGCCATGTTCAAAATATGAGCTTTCTAAAAAGGATTTCTGTAACCCACCATATATATATGTACCTATATTTTAAAATTCCACATGTGACAAAGACAACCAAGTTTTAGGCTTGACTTCCCATCCTGCATTACGTTAAGCATGTGAATAAGTAAGTGCATATGATTTGCAGATGATACAAAACTACTCAAAATAGTTAAATCCCAGTCAGACTGACAGTTGAGAATGGATCTCACAAACCTGGTTGACTAGGCAGATGGCAGATGAAATTCAGTGTTGATAAATGCAAAGTAATGCACACTGGAAAACATAATCCCAACTATACATATAAAATGATGGGGTCTAAATTAGCTGTTTCCACTCAAGAAAGAGATCTTAGAGTCATTGTGGATAGTTCTCAGAAAACATACACTCAATGTGTAGTGGCAGTCAAAAAAGCGAACACAATGTTGAGAATCATTAAGATAGGGATAGATAATAAGGCAGAAAATATCATATTGCCTCTATATAAATCATGGTATACGTCTTGAATAGTGTGTGTAGATGTGGTCACCCCATCTATCTATCTATCTATCTATCTATCTATCTATCTAGGAATTGGAAAAGGTTCAGAAAAGGGCAACAAAAGTGATTATGGAGAGATTAATATGACTGGGACTTTTCAGCTTGGAAAAAAGATGACTATGGGGAATATGATAGAGGTCTATAAAATCTTGACTGATGTGGAGAAAGTAAATAAGGAAGTGTTATTTACTCCTTCTCAGCACAAGAACTAGAGGTCAACAAATGAAATTATAGGCAGTAGGTTTAAAAAACAAAAGGACGTATTTCTTCACACAATGCGAGTCAACCTGTGGAACTCCTTGCCAGAGGATGTTGTGAAGGCCAAGACACTAACAGGGTTAAAAAAAGAACTAGATAAATTCATGGAAGATAGGCCCATCAATGGCTGGTAGCTAGGTTGGGCAGGGATGGTGTACCTAGCCTCTATTTGCCAGAAGCTGGGAATGGGGAAAAGGGGATGGATCACTTGATGATTACCCATTCTATTCATTTCCTCTGAAGCACCTGGCATTGGCCACTGTCAGAAGACAGGCTACCGAGCAGGATGGACCATTGGTCTGCCCAGTGTGATGGAGTATGACTACCCCAAACTTAGGGTGACCAGGTGTCCTGATATTATAGGGACTCTCATGATTTTTGGATCTTTTTCTTATATAGGCTCCTATTACCCTCCACCCCCTGTCCCAATTGTTCACATTTGCTGTCTGATCACCTTACCTGCACTAGGTGAGAAAGGGTTAACCCCACACTGTGGGTGGAGGAAGTTCCGCCCCTCAGACTGTGGTGGGCACGTTCCAACTGCTGTTTCAGTATAAAAGGGAGCAGATTAGTTCAGTCTAGGCTGAATGCTGAGGAGGAAGGCTGCTTGGTGGAGGCTCCAGCCCAGGAGCCGGTACAGCCCTTGCCTGTGGGAGCTGGAGAGTCCAAGAACTAGACTAGAGACCGGTTGTCAATGGCTGATGATCTGGAATCAAAGTCCCAGGGAGTTATCTTTGCTGAGGGCCTGGAGACCCCAATGTCATATGGACCATGACTTCAGGAAGCAGGGTAGGAAGTGGTCCAGGGAGGGAGAGATAGTTGTAACCTCCTGCAAAGCAGCCTCTGCCTGTTGCAATGTGATCCCCCCTGACTGGTTGGCTGACACATTTGCTACTAACAGGGCCATGGGCCAGGAGCTGGTGGACCAGGGAGGGTTCAGATCCTCCCCTCACAACTGTAACCACCCCTGGGTTGTGGTCCCTGGCCACTAGACCACACAGCCCTGCACTCCAGGACCACTATATTGACTCTGGCCACTAGACCATGCTGCCCTGCACTCAAGGGCCGCTATATATACTCTGGCTGCTAGGCCATACCACTTTGCACTTGAGGGTTGCTATATTGACTCTGGACACTAAGCAGCACTATCTCGAGTCCGAGGACATTCTGGTAGACTGTAACCGTGGTGCTATCACACCCACGATCAACACCAAAGAGGGATGGGGTGTTCATGCACCACCACACTACTATGGGCATTCTTATTTTCTTAAGTCTTTCCTTTTATGTCTTGAGTGTGGCCTATGGAAAGCACCATGACTGCTCAGCATGCATGTAGGAATCGCTGGGTGGGGATCTGGCCTGTTATACAGGAGGTCATGGTCCCTTCTGATCAGTGATCCCTTCTGGCCTTGGAATCTATGATAACCACTGTAATTACATCAAACCAATTTACCTTGGATTACACGTTAAAAAACAGAAGCTTTCCCCAGCTGATAGCTGGGAATGATCTTTCTGCATCATGTTATCAACTGTTGTGATTTTATTGTGTCTCACAATATGTAGAGTTTATTTTGCAGCCCCAGCTCCTGAAGTCATGTCCAGCACATGCTGATGTGTTTGCTGGACCAGAGCCTTATATAATGATGACTATGATATATTTATATTGCTGGTAAGGCTGTCGATTAATTGCAGTTAACTCAAGCGATTAACTCAAAACAAATTAACCCAATTAAAAAATGAATCATGATTACTCAGTTTTAATTGCACCATTAAACAATAATAGAACGTGCCAGATATGCTAAAACTTTCGTATGCCCCTTCATTTTTCAGCTACTATATCAGAGGAGATGCTTCCATGCTGATACTTGTTAAAAAAATAATGCATTAATTAAATTTGTGACTGAACTCCTTGGGGGAGAATTGTACATCTGCTCTGTGGTTTCACCTGTGTTCTGCCATATATAAAACTGTAATGGCAGTCTCAGATGATGACCCAGCACATGTTGTTCATTTTCAGAACACTTTCACAGCAGATTTGACAAAATGCAAAGAAGATACCAATGTGAGATTTCAGTGATAGCTACGGTACTCAACCCAAGGTTTAAGAATCTGAAGTGCCTTCCAAAATCTGAGAGGGATGAGGTGTGGAGCATGCTTTCAGAAGTCTAAGAGCAACACTCTGAGCAGCAACTACAGAATCCAAACCACCAAAAAAGAAAATCAACCATCTGCTGGTGGCATCTGACTCAAATGATGAAAATGAACATGTGTCAGTCCGCAATGCTTTGGATAGTTATAGAGCAGAACCCATCATCAGCATGGAAATGTTCTCTGGAACAGTGGTTGAAGCATGAAATACTATTTCTTTATCTTTCTACAGTGCAAATATTTGTAATAAATAATATAAAAGAAGCCTTGTACACTTCGTATTGTGTTGTAACTGAAATCAGTATTTGAAGATGTTGAAAACATCCCAAAATATTTAAATAAATGGTATTCTATTGTTTAACAGTGCAATTAAAACTGATTAATCATGATTTTTTTTTAATCTCACAATTAAATGCAATTATTTAAGGGTTTGACAGCCTTAATTGCTGCAGTACCTAGAAGCCAGGGCCTCATGGTTCCATAGACTATACCGGGGTTGGCAACCTTTGAGAAGTGGTGTGCCAAGTCTTCATTAATTTAAGGTCTTATGTGCCAGCAATACATTTTACATTTACAGGGGCTGGCTGACGGAACCCCAGACTGGCAGCGTGGGTGGCAGATGGAACCCCAGACTGGCAGCAAGCTAAGCCGCTCAGTCCCTTGCTGGTCTGGGGCTCCGTCTGCTGGCTCTTTCCAGCTGGGGTCCCAGCTGCCGGCCTCACTCAGCCTGCTGCCGACCTGGGATTCTGTTCATCCAGGCAGGCAGCTTGGGCCTACATCTAAAACTTAGGTGAACCTAGCTGCATTGCTCAGACTCCTGAAAAATGTCACATCCTGTGTGATGTAGTTAGGATGACCTACCCGCAACTGTAGATGCAGCTCGTCTGATGGAAGAGTTCATCCATCGACCTAGCTACGGTCACGCAAGGGGGTAGATTAACTACAGTGACAGAAAAACCCTTCTGCTGCTGCAGCATGGTATTACAGTAGCACAGTTTCAACGCTGTAGCTGTGCCACTGAAGTGTCAGTAGTGTAGACAAGCTCTTCAGCTCTGATTCCACAACCACTTGCATACTTTTCTTTACTACATGTGTCTGACGAAGTGGGCATTCACCCATGAAAGCTCATGCTCCAATACATCTGTTAGTCTTTAAGGTACCACAGGACTCTTTGTTGCTTTTTACAGATCCAGACTAACACGGCTACCCCTCTGATTCTTAACTACAGTGAATCAAAGTTAAAACAAATGAATCATTGCAGGATTGTGGCCCTTTCAGAGCAGCAAAAGAGAAAAGGAGGATTTTGATTTTTTAAAAAAATTCCTTTCCCTTTACACCCCCACCCTCACCCCACTGCCTATTTTTGTTTTCAGCATGCTACAGCTAATCTAGTCACCTGTCAAAGGTTAATGGAGGCCCCTACATGTGAGCTGATTTGCAGCTGTCACAGCTGATTATTCCCGTGGGTACTGAGCACCCACTATTTTCTTTTCTATGGAGCACCTATGGAGTCAGCGCCTATGGCAAGCAGGGACTTTCTTTCCCAACTGGCAGATTATCACTAGTAGCGTTGAAATGCCAGTAGTGATCCTGGGTCCCAGCCTATCCCTTGCTCCCCTGGCTCATGAAGCCGTACACCGAGCACCTCAGCAACACCAAGGAGAGATTCAACCACTGTCTTTTTTGAGATGGGGTGACCACATCTGCACGCAATATTCCAGATTTATATACCATGGATTTATATAGAGGCAATATGATATTTACTGTCTTGTCTATTTTAGTGATTCCCAACATTCTGTTCACTTTTTTGACTGTCACTGCACATGGAGTGGATGTTTTCAAAGAACTATCCACAATGACTCCAAGGTCTCTTTGAGAGGTAACAGCTAATTAGGCCCATCGTTTTATATATATATAATTGGGATTATGCTTTCCAATGTGCATTACTTTGCATTATTAACACTGAAGTTCATCTCCCTTTTGTGGCCCTGGTCTTGAGAGATGCCCAAGCTCTGCGGACTCCAGTGACGGCTTCTGAGTCCTGCTGGGTCTAGAAGCCAGCCTGCAGTGGTTGGAGTCAGCAGCACCCAGCCTATTATAGAATCATAGAAGATGAGGGTTGGAAGAGATCTCAGGAGGTCATCTATTCTTCCTCTGCAGAGTGGGGACAGCTGTGTCCTGGACTTCCCTAGTGTGGGATGCTGGCCCCAAGGGGGCAGCACAGGCACCACAGTTACTTCAGTAAATGGGCTCCTTGCTGCACTGCCTGCTGGTCTCTATCATGCTCTTCTCCTTCCCCTCTGAGCAGAGCAGGCACACAGCCTGGGGCTCCACTGCCCCAAGTGCAACAGACCCCCTGCCTGCCCTGCCAAGAGGATTTTGGGGGAAGAAGGTGATTTTGTGGGGCCCCCTATAGGGCTTTGGGTGCCTCCCCCAGGCTTGTGCTGTAGGGGGAGCAGAGACCAGTGACTGGTGCCAGGGCCTGTGCAGAGCAGCTGGCTCTCTAACTGACTGGAGAGGTGGGCCTCTGCCTGCTCTGTGCCCATTTAACAGAGTAGGGGAAACTGAGGCATGGTGCCGCTAGGCCAGATCCTGTAGGGGATGAGGAAGTGAATGCTTAAAATGTTAGTATTAGTCCCCAGGACCCTGTTCCCCACCACCAGGCCCAATGGCCTCAATGGTCAAACCATGCCTCAAAAGTGGCAGCTAAGTATGATTTCCAGGGGAGCTGAAAGGGTTGGAATGTGCTATGGGTCCTGCCTTACTGGGATGGGGGATGGTTCAGTGCTATGGGCAACGCCACAGCACTTCACTCTGGGGATGGGGGTGAAAGCTGCCCCTGGAGGTAACTGCTCTGCTGGTTCAGCCCTGGCAGGGTTTGGACCAGGAGTGGGGAGGGGGAGCTCTGAATGGCTGCTTGCTCTGTGGGGTGTCAGGGGCTCTGTGTGAAATCAGCTGTTGGGCGGGATAAGCCCTCCATCAAATTAGGCCTGAATAAAGACTGGAAGTGGTTGGGTCATAACAAAACCTAAACCTAATTTCCCCCTACTCTTACTCACACCTTCTTGTCAATTGTTTGAAATGGGCCACTCTCATTACCACTACAAAAGTTATTTTTCTTCACTTGGTATCCTGTTGTTAATTGAATTACCTCATTAGACAGACCTCACACTTGGTAAGGCAACTCCCATCTTTTCCTGTATTTATACTTGCTCCTGTATTTTCTACTCCATGGAGTGGTGAGTTGGAGCCAGTTCCCACCAGTTTGCAAGAACAGTTGTTAAATTTAGAAGCCGGTGTAGAATTGCCTGTTAAAGGGGCGGGTGGCTGTGCACACGCCCCACCCCTCAGTTCACTAGCATAGTTCAGTGACCTCCCACTTCCTGTCAACACAGACTCAGCAGCAAGGCATGTGTGTGGCTGTTCAGCGGCTGGGCTGCAGGGATCTCAGTGGGCCTGGGTGCCGGGTACCAGGGAGTTAGGCTGCAGAAATCTCAGTGGGGAGGGAGCTGGGCTACAGGACCCGGCAGGGTGCTGGGTACCAGTGAGCTGGGCTACAGGGGATCCCAGCAAGGCAGGGAGCTGGATGCCAAGGAGCTGAGGTGCAGGGATTTCAGCAGGGCACATTGCTGGGTGCCGGGGTGCTGGGCTGCAGGGATCAGAGGCACAGGGTGCTGGGTGTCAGGGAGCTACATTGCAGTGGTCCCAGCGGGACAGGGTGCTGAGTGCCAGGGATCTGGGCTGCAGAGGTCCCAGCGGGGCAGGGAGTTGGGTGCCAGGAAGCTGACTGGAGCTCTGCAGGGATCCCAGCAGTGCACTTGCCCCTAGTACTCCTCCCACCATGGCTGGGTCCGACCTAGTGCAGGAGCTGCAGTTGGAGGTTACCTGCTCCATCTGCACCAGGTACATGGAGGTGCCTGTGATGCTGGACTGTGGGCACAACTACTGTGAGGACTGCATCAGCCAGCACTGGGACAGGGTGGAGGAGGAGGAGGAGCCGAGGCAGTGCCCCCTGTGCCGCCAGTCCTTCCGACAGCGCAGCTTCCGCCAGAACAAGTCGCTGGCCAACATAGTGGAGATCGTGCAGCGGTTCCCCTACCAGGATAAGGCCCAGGATGTGCGCTCCACATCCAGCTCCACCATGGGGAAGGACCCCCAGGAGCAGCAGGTAAAACAGCGAGAACTCAGTGCAGCCAGAGGGAGGGAGCGCCCCCACAGCTGGGTGGTGCTGTTCTGTGCCCTGAGATCACCAGGGGAAGGCTGGTGGCTGGAGGGGGACCCAGTGGCAATTGGGAGGGGTCTCACCTGAGCTTGGAGGGCATGGATTAAATTGCCTGAGGCATACCCTGACATCAGGTCCCCTGCAGCCCCACACCATGATCCCAACCCCCACTTGGAATGGGGCAGCCATGGGGCACTACCCATCCAGCCGAGCAGCTGGGATGGGGTTGCTATCTGGTGCATTCCATGTTGTGAAATCAGCCCAAGACTCAGGGAGTTTCCCATTACTGCAGCCACTTACAAGCTGGGGCTGAGAAAGGAGAGGCTGTGCAGAGTTTCACGGCTAGTTAGCACTGAACTTGTGTTAGCAGGGTAAGGGGAGCAGTCCAAAACCACAGGCAAGGAGGTGGGTAACCACACAGACAGAGGGGTTTGTGCAGAGATCATGCAGGAGGGCAGAGGGCTGTGTGTGTAGCTTGGTTAGCTAGGTAGAGCTGGATGGAGATCGGAGAGCTAAAGGGCTATGGGGAGATGTGTGGAGACTGGAGAGACAGGCAGAGGGCAAGTATGAAAGACGGATAAAGCAGTGTGACGTTTCTTGTTCCTTCTTCTGAAATGCTCTGCATTGGCCAATCTCTGAGACAGGAAAAAGGGCGGGATGGGCCCATGGGTCTGATCTGGGACAGTAAGGAGGGGGATGGGTGTGTGTCGGGGCAGATACCAGGCTAAATGGGCCACTGCTCTGATCCTCTATGTTGTTTCCTAGGTACATTTTGCAGAGATTGCATTTCAGTCCCATTTCTATTCAGTTCACACTTCATGTCAAAGAGACTGGGAACAGAAACTAGCAAAACCGTGTGCTGGTCCCCACTCCTTCCTCTTGGGCCTCAAATCGTTCCTCAATGCCAGGGACCAGCCTCCCCTTAGCTGCTCCTGTGGCTTTGTGTAAATACCAGCTCCCTGCTCTGCTGTCCTGGTTCCCTTCCCAGCACACAGTGGGGAAGTGAGGTTGGATTCCCCACTTTGAGCTCACCTGGCTCTGATCTCACATGTTGATGGCCAGGAATGGGAATCCAAGAGCCCAGGGGGCAGCTGGGCTTGTGGTGGGGAGCTGCATGGAGCTGAGAGCCTTGGTTCTCAGCCCCCCCGCCCCACACGCTGCCCCTCCTTGGTCGGTGGAAGTGTTCCTGGTGAGGACATGCACCACTGACAGAAGGAGGGCAGTGTAGACATGAAAAACTGCGGTAATTACTGTGGTGGCTGTAAATCAACCTAACATAGGCTGACTTTTGGGTGTAATGTAGACATGGCCTATGTTGCTCAGGGGTGTGGATTTTTCACACCCCTGAGGCTTGGTCAGTCTAATTTTCTAGTGTAGACTAGCTCTGAGGTTATGTCACCACTGCAATTAAAAACACATGGCTGGCCCGTGCAAGTGTAACCCACACACCTCCTGAGTATGATGTTCTGTCCCATCTAGTGGCACCGAGACCACTTAGAGAGAGATTAATGAGCCTGCTCTACAGCCTTATCTAAGTGCCAGGTGTCTTTTAGCTCATGCAGTAGAGGCTCGTGCACTAAGCTTCAGAAGTCCCAGGTTCGATCCTGCCCACTGATGACCAGGGTCTGTCAGTGTTACACAAGCTGGCTCGGGCTACAGGGTTGTTTAATTACAGTGTAGACATTTCGGCTTGGCCTACAGCACAGAGTGTAGGACCCTGCAAGGAGCGGGGGTTGCAGAACTGGGGCTGAAGCCCCTTAGTCCGAGCCCAAGTCAGCTGGCACAGGCCAGCTGTGGGTGTCTAATTGCAGCGCAGACATGCCCTGAGAGGCTATCCCAAATTGCATTGCACTTTCAGCTTTCCCTTTGAGACCTCTCCATTACAGGACAGACGTGATCCTGGGTTGGAGGTGCATATATAAGGTCTGCAGCAATGTTAGTGCTGTGAAACCCAGGGTGTGGCAGGGATTGGATTGTAATAAGAAAAGAGTAAAAGAACAAAAATCTGAGGGGGACAAGGCCCATGAGAGGTGCGAAGACCAAGGAGGAAGAGGTGTTATTTGTGGGGTGGGAATAAACTAGAAGGTATGGCATGAAATTAACAATGGGAGAGTTTATTGTTATGCATGTTACAGTAGCACTTAAAGCCTCATCTGAGATCAGCACCTCCCTGTGCCAGGTGCTTCCCAGACACAGTGAGAGAATCTCTGCCCAGCTGAGATCACCTCCAGCTAGAGATCCCAGGGACTCTCTCTGCCTCCAGTGCTCAGTGGGATCGATTTGTTCACTAAGCAGACTTTCCTCCCCCTCCAGGAGAGTTTCAGGCAGTGTCTGGAGACTCTGAAGAGGGACCTGGAGATCGTGCTGAGCCTCCCATGCGATGGAGAGATGCGAGAGGCAGGTGGCCCTATCACCCCATTAGCCACATTCAGCTCCATGACTTCTGTGACAGCAGCCCTGCATACCCCAGGGCTGAATAGCGCACACCTGGGCTCATGGGTCAATCTCTGTCTGGGTTAGGCACTTGGCATTGTAGGGCCATGAGGGTGTATCTACACTGCACACTAAGCCAGGCCTCTAATGCAGGGCTGAATGCAATCCCCCATTCTGCCCACGTACAAATCACTCTGACTTGAGTCAGCCAGCACTCAGATCCTGGGTCCTAGCACCATGCTAGGGGGTGGGTCAGATCCTGGGTCCCACTGGTATCCAAGCACTGTCATTTTGCAGTACTTCTTGCATCCCTCCTGTTCCCCAACCCCCTGCCCTGAGCTCCCTGCTGCACCCTGCACCCCTTGCACCACAACCCCCTGTCAGACTCTGCACCCATCCTGCACCCCAACCTCCTGCCCTGAGCCACCTCCTGCAGTCCGCACCCCTGCCCTGAGCCCCCTCCTGTACTCCACACCCCTCCTCTACCCCAATCCCTTGCCCTGACCCCCCTCCCACACTCTGAACTCCCTCCACACCCCAACCCCCTGCCCTGGTCCTGCATACAATTTCCCCACCCAGATGTGGCCCTTCACCCAAAAAGTTTGCCCACCCCTATCCTAGGATCACTTTAGCCTTTTGCTCCACAGCATCATCCTGGGAGGTCACACTGGTTGCTTATCCACCATCTCCTCCTTGACCCTTTCCAGGTTCCTCCCCTGTAGCCCTTGGGCCTCTGAACTCCCAGTTTTAAGCAGATTGGGCAGCTCTGGTTACGCCCTGGTTTTTCAGCTGTGTCCTAGGACCTCTCTAGAGCTGTGTCCCCAGTGCAGCACTGAGACCCCCAAGCAGGCGCTGCTGACAACTCACTATCTGCCTTGCAGCACCTGCTCCACTTCCTGCAGGATGGGCAGCAGATGATCCTTCAGAAGCTGCAGGAGATGGAGGAGATGAATGGCACAAGGGAGGAGGGGGAAGAGAGGAAAGAGGAGCCAGACCCAGCGCAGCAGGTGAGATGGCAACACAGAGTCACAGCCCAGATCCAAGGGACAAGCCCTCCTGGGGAGACCCCCAGCTCCCTCTAGGGCTGCCAATGTCTATTCAGAATCGTCCCCTGGAGTCTAATGCAATGTGTGGACAGGGAGGGCTCAACAGAGGGCCTCGCAGTCAGTGCTGTCCCCAAAGCCCCAGTGAGGCACTAGGGGGCCTGTGTTGCAGGGACAGAGATCAGCATGGGGTATTCCACTCTCCTTTGGCAGTCAGAGCTGGCCCCAATGCCCCAGAGTAGCACCAGGGGGCCTCTGGTGCAGAGAGCAGGGCAGGGGGTGCTCTCCATGGCAGGTTGACCCCATGCTTTGGAAGCCATTAGAAAGGCAGGGCCAGAGGGAAGGGAAGAATTTTATTTAACATGAGAAAAGGAAAACCTACAATGTAACCTGACTTTCTTTCTTTCTTCTCTCTCTCATCTGGTTCAGGATGAAAATATCACCTTGAGCAGGTAAGGACTCTCCCCTTCTCAGACAGAACAATCCCATAATACATGCAACCCCTAATGACCTTCATAAACCAGAGATCTGGCTATTTATTTTTGGTATTTATAAAGCATCTATCACTTTGGTATCTATCTATCCAGATGCTCCAGAGGAAGGAAGAGGTAGATAGATAGATAGATTGATAATGTGATGTGAGCATGTGGACATAGTCTTGACTGGCTGAAAGCCCTTGATGCAGGCGCTTCTCCTGCCCTTTGGGGTTTCTTGAGCTGTGGATGCCGGGATGAGATAGGTGGTGCTGTCTCAGCACTCCATGATGGTATAACAGGGCAGACAGAGCAATGCCCAGCCAATTTTCTATCACAAATTTGAGTGAGGTGGATTACTGTCAGTCCATTGCTACTTGGAATTTTCTGGGCAGCACCATTAGCTGCAGAATCTGGAGACCTGCCCCTGGGAATGAGGACTACACTCTGCTCATTGACCAGTCTTGTTTTCATGAATCAGACAAGGTGTTGGGAGAGCTTGGAAGAGCTACTTCTTGTGGGTGTCTGAGCCCAGTGAAAGCCCTTGGAGGAAGGCCTTGAGGTAATAGCATCTCATTGTATAGGTGCTTCTCTAAGCTATGAGTAGGGCCCTACCAAATTCACGGCTATGAAAAATGCATCATGGACCATGAAATCTGGTCTCCCCCTGTGAAATCTGGTCTTTTATGTGCTTTTACCCTATACTACACAGATTTCATGGGGGAGACCAGTGTTTCTCAAATTGGGAGTCCTGACCCAAAAGGGAGTTGCAGGGGGATCACAAGGTTATTTTAGGGGGTTCGCAGTATTGCCACCCTTACTTCTGTGCTGCTTTCAGAGCTGAGGGGCTAAAGAGCAGGGACTGTTGGCCGGGGCCCAGCTCCTAAGGCAGCGGCCCACCAGCAGCAGCACGGAAGTAAGGGTAGCAATACCCTACCAGGCCACTCTTATTCCTGCTCTGCTGCCTTCAGAGCTGGGTGGCTGGAGAATGGCGGCTGTTGACTGAGGGCCCAGCTCTGCAGGTAGCAGCGCAGAAGTAAGGGTGGCAATACCATACCATTCCATCCTTACTTCTGCCCTGCTGCCGGCGGCAGCTTTGCCTTCAGAGCTGGGCTCCCTGCTAGCAGCCACTGCTCTCCAGCTGCCCAGCTCTGAAGGCAGCACCGCCACCAGCAACAGCACAGAAGTAAAGTTAGCAGTACTGTAACCCCCCTACAATAACCTTGAGACTCCCTCACAACTCCTTTTCAGTTCAGGACCCCTACAAGTACAACATTGTGAAATTTCAGATTTAAATAGCTGAAATAATGAAATTTACAATTTTTTAAATCCTTTGACTGTGAAATTGACCAAAACGGACCATTAATTTGGTAGGGTCCAAGCAATGAGCCAAATCCTCAGCTGGTGCAAATCAGCACAGCCATATTGACTCTAGTGGCATAATCCTGATTGACACCAGCAGGGGATCTGACCCCATCGACTCCAATGGAGCTACAGCCAATTCCCACCAGCGGGGGGTCTAGCCCCATTGATTCCAATGCATCATCATCATCATCACTCCCATAACAACATTGGTCGTTGGGGCACCGTCATTAATGAGCAATCAACCAATTGTCTCCACCCCTGACGATTGTGTGTCAGTGCTTGAGTCTCCACAAAGTCCATTCCTGTCCACTGTTTTATATTGTCAGTCCATCTCTTCTTCTGTCTACCTTTTCTTCTCTTCCCCTGTATTGTCCCTTGGAGGATGATCTTGGATAGGCCAGATGATCTTGTTACCTGGCCATACCACGTCAGCTTGCACTTCTTCACAATCATCAGGAGGTCTTCATATGACCCAGCGCATTGGATGATGATGTTGCGGACCTCTTCATTAGTGAAGTCATCGAAATAGGAGATGCCCAGGATTTTACGGAAGTATCTCATCTCTTCTACCTGTATTTTCTGTTCTAGTTCTGCCGTAAGAGTCCATGTCTCACATGCATAGAGAAAAATGGCAATGACCAATGCATGCAGCAGTTTCAGTTTCGATTCGAGGGAGATGTTCTTATTCCTCCAAATTGGCTTGAGCTTTGCACTGCTGCTGCTGTTTTCACAGTTCTTGCCTGAATTTCTGCCTTGGATCCTTCATCAATGATGATTGCCCACAGACACTTGAACTGTTTCACTGTCTCCAGCTCTTGTCTACTGACAGTTATATGTGAGCTGATCCCATCACATCTGTTTGTTATCAGCTTGGTTTTCTGTGCACTGATTTCTATGACATATGTTGCAGAGGTTTCATCCAACCTTTTCACAAGGTTGGCAAGTTCATCTTTGTTGCATGCCAGTCCATCAATGTCATCAGTGAACCAAAGATTTGAGATTGTTTGCCCCCTGATGCTGACTGTGCATATCTGATCTTCTAGGGCATCGGTCATTACGCACTCCAAGTAGATGTTGAACAGTATGGGTGAAAGAAGGGAGCCTTGCCGGACTCCAACAGTGGTGCGAAACCACTCTCCTATTGTGCCATTGATGAGAACTGCACTGCTGGCCTTGGCATACAGTTGTTTAATGGTAAGAATAAGCTTACAACCAACATTGTACTTCTTCATGGTTGCTCAGAGAGTTTTGCACCATACTCTGTCAAACGCCTTCTTGAAGTCAACAAAGACGTGGTAGATGTCCTGCTGGTGTTGTAAGTACTTCTCACATAGACCACGAAGGTTGAAAATCTGTTCTGTGGTACTTCTTCCAGCATGAAAGCCAGCCTGTTCTTCAGCGATGATATTCTCTGCTTGTGGCTTCAATCTGTTCAATATGACTTTCAACATATCTTTGCTGGGATGTCTAATTAAGCTTATGGTAGGGTGACCAGATGTCCCGATTTTATAGGAGCAGTCCTGATATTCTGGGCTTTGTCTTATATAGATGCCTATTACCCCCCACCTCTGTCCTGATTGTTCACACTTGCTATCTGGTCACCCTAGCTTATGGTCCGGTAATTTTGACACAATTGCAGATTGCCTTTCTTTGGCAGAGTGATGATTAGTGACTGTGTCCTTGTGGAAGGCCACTCACCAGTCTGCCAGATCTTGTTGCAGATCTTGGTAAGTATATCTATTGCTGTTTCTCCTCTGAATTTCATCATTTACAGCTGGGATGTTGTCAATACCTGTAGCCTTTCCATTCTTGAGTGATTTCACAGCTGTCTCCACTTCCTCATGTAGTATTGGAAAGCTGTCCTCCTCTGTTGAATCTGGGCTGTCTAAGACACTAGGATCTCCATTTGTCTGGTGATTGTATAGCTCAGAGCAGTAGTTTATCCACCTATTGATGATGTCCCTTTCTTCTGTAAGACTGTTCCCTTCTTTGTCTTGAATTGCATTAGCTTTGGTCCATCTTTCCGTCATCGGATCTTTTACAACCTGCAAGGCTCTTTTGCTATTTTTATTATTAATACACTCTTAAATTTTACAGCATTGTTTCTCAATCCATATCTCCTTGTCTACCTTCATTTCTTTCTTGATATTTCTGCCAATTGCTCTGTATTTATCAGCTCCCTCAGTGCTGTTCTTATCTCTCTTAAGTTCTCTTCTAACGTCACACATTTGTAGTTTTTCATTTGCGACCATGGTTTTGTCTTCTTACGATGTTTCCCAAGGATGTCCATTGCTGCCTCATTCATTACAGCACTGAAATTGTAGGTCGTTGTTTCTACGTCTTCCTCTAGAGCAGGGATCTCAAAGTCAAATCACCACGAGGGACACGTGAGGACTAGTACATTGGCCCGAGGGCCGCATCACGGAAACCTTTTCATACAACGATACAAAAGTGTAGTCAAAAATGAAAAAAATGAAGAGTAATATAGTCTGCTATTAGAAGTCAATGTATTAAGTTTTTTAAAACTGTAATGCGAAGAGGGGTTTTAAATAAAATATAAACACTCAGTAATGCACTGCACTCAAATGACAAACCATGCATTTACTTTTAGAATTACTTTGGTTCAAGCTCCCCCCCTACTTTCCCTGCCCCCACTCTCCCCCATTCCATGAGGCCCCACCCCTGCCCCGCACTTCCTACCCCCTCCCTGCCCATTCTCAACCCTTCCCCAAATCCCTGCTCAGCCGCCGCCTCTTATCGCCCCTCCCTCTCCTGAGTGCACTGTGTCCTGCCTCTCCCCACTCCGCTCTGACCACAAAGTCTAAGCACCGTCCAAACAGCTATGTGGCAGTGGGAAGTGCTGGGAGGAGGCAGAGAAGCAGGGTCACAGTGCTCTTGGGGGACAAGGGGAGGACAGGGGAGAAAGGGAAGGGCAGGGGGTGAGGGGAGCTGCTGCTGGTACGAGTTGCGCCTTGGCAGGCCACAGGATAATCCATGGCTGCATGTGGCCCGCAGACCGTGTTTTGAGACCCCTGCTCTAGAGCAGCAGCAGGCATATTTTCCACTAATCATTGCTTGGAATTTACTCTGAAGTGTTTCAGCTCTGAGCTTTCTCCTAGTCAAACTTGGTTTGTGAACTTGGCCTGACAATTTTTTTCCTTAATCAGTAGAACTCTAAGCGACTCGGAAGCGGACCTCGAGAGTCATTGATCCAGTCCCTGCCCTCATGGGCAGGACCAAAATACTGGTCTAGAGCAGCCCTGATAGACATTTATCTAACCTACTGAAATATTCTCCGAGATGGAGATCCACAACCTCCCTAGGCAATTATTAGTGTTACTACCCTGACAGTTAGGAACTTTTTCCTAACTGTCCCAACTAAATCTCCCTTGCTGCAGTTTAAGCCCATTGCTTCTTGTTCTATCATTAGAGGCTAAGGTGAACAAGTTTTCTCCCTCCTCCTGATGACACCGTTTTAGATACCTGAAAACTGCTATCATGTCCCCTCTCAGTCTTCCTTAGGCCCTGTGTGCATGCCTGTGTGTCTGGGTATATGGGGGTACAGGGTGGGGAATGATGACCGTATATGTACCTGGAGAGCACCTATGCAGGAGAGGAGTTCTCCAGGTGTCCCTAGAGAATTTTCCTTAGCTGCAGCCAAAAATGTAGCATCACAAGGTCGTGATCACTTCCAATATCAGCACTGGGAAAGCTCCTTGTTTTAGCCCGGTTAATCCCAGAACAAAATCGGTTTTGCACCATTATGTAGTTGATCTGGCTGTGAGGTAGACCATTAGGTGTGTGCCATGTTGATTGTCTTGTCTGGGTACTTTATGTTCTCCTAATGTGTTTGCAAGAACCAGATTATTATAGCTAGCAAACTCCAAAAGTCTCAGTCCTCTCTCATTGGTTACCACATTACAGAAAGGGCCACAATAATCTTGCCAATATGCCTGTGTGTCAGTACCCACTTTAGCATTCCAATCTCCTTGTACAATCAGGATATCTTTCTTGTGTACCTTATCAATGATGTCTTGGAACTGATTGTAAAAATCTTCAATTTACTCATCGTCATAGTCTGTTGTAGGGGCGTAGACTTGTACCACTTTGATATTAAATGGTACTGCCTTTAGATGGATGGAAACAAGCCTGCTGGATATTGGGCAGCATCTTAATACTGAATTCTTGATATCTTGTGCACAAGAAATCCTATGCCGTTGACATGTTTGTCCTCTCCACTATAATAGAATATATGGCCTTCTTCCGTTAGTACCTCTCCAAAGTTCTTCCATCTGACCTCAGAGATTCTTAGAAGGTGCCAGGTGTATTGTTCCATTTCGTACA
The DNA here is from genome assembly GCF_003597395.2 of Chelonoidis abingdonii. Lineage (NCBI taxonomy): Eukaryota > Metazoa > Chordata > Testudines > Testudinidae > Chelonoidis > Chelonoidis abingdonii. Next base: position 4,621,338 of record NC_133781.1, read on the forward strand.
TGTGTTCTTTCAACCTCCCTATTTGTCTCAATGTCCTTACATTCCATGCGGCTATGGTGATGTTATCTCTTCCCTGGATACTCTTTGTTGGGGTTACACCAGTAGCATACTTGTCGCGTCTGCCCTGATGGGAGATGGATGGCGCGGTCATTATTAACCTGGGCTGTGATCAACCCGTTATGGACATTGTTGACTTGCTCATCATTTGTCTTGAGCAAATTTCTAACCTGGCAGAGCCCATCCGTCTCCAGGCAGCACCCTTTTAGTCGCCTCTTACGACATGCAGAAGGAGCAGTGGGCCTATTCTGTCCCCGAACCCAAAGTGAGGGTTCAATGATTCCAATGCAGTGACTCTGATTTACACCAGCTGGGCATCTGGCCCTGTGTGCATGCCTGTGTGTCTGGGTATATGGGGGTAGGAGGTGGGGAATGATGACCGTATATGTACCTGGAGAGCACCTATGCAGGAGAGGAGTTCTCCAGGTGTCCCCAGAGAAGTGAAAGGCTGAGGCAGAGATGATGCGTGCCTGCTGATAATAGGGGGCACAACCCTGGAACAGCTGAGTCATGCCCCTACCCCTGCCCCCAGAAAGCAGTGGCTCCCCAATCCCAGAAAGCAGCAGCCCCTCCCTGCAGCTCCCAGCTTTTTTCTTGCCTCTCCTGGTAGAGTTAAAGCAGCTGAGTCCCCCTGCCCAGCACAGCTCACAGCTCACTGGCTCAGCTGCTCCGCAAGGAGGGGGCCCAGCCACACCATATGACTGAGCAATCTCTGGGGGCACATGACCCCCCATGCCCCCTCCCCACATCACCTCTGGTCTGAGGCATGTCTACATTACAAAGTTTTGCTGACACAAGTTATGTCGGTATATAGCTGCCACAGTTAGTACATCACTTGTGTATGTGCATACTAGGCTCCTTGCCTGGCAGTGCTCGTACTCACCAGCGGTGCTTGTGTCGATAACACAGTGCACCATGTGTAAGTATCCCAGTGTGTCATGTGCCACCATCCAGTGCACTGTTTTGGATAGTTTTGGCAATGCATGGTGAGGCAGAAGTGAATTGTACATGAGTGACTGAGAGCAAGTGGTCAACTTCCCATAATGCAATGTTCTCCATCACATACTATCATCTCTATCCCATAAGTTTTGCACCTATTTTCAATTTCCCAATAAACAAACAAGAGACTTGCCACTGACTGCCATCTCCCACAGAAGTATGGAGCCTGCACAGCTGTGCACTATTATCATGAGCGTTGCAAGCACAGGACACATGATCTTCTGCTATTTGTAGAACTGCAAGAAGAACCGCAAGGAACATAATGATTTCCTGTTGGTCAGTTTGCTGTGGGACATAACAAGAACTAACTCAAGGTTGTTGCTGGAGTTCATGGAGCAGCTTCAGAGGGTGGAGCACAGCTTCAGGGCCCAAGAAACAAGCATTGACTGCTGGGATTGCATTATAATACAGGTTTGGGACAATGAGAAATGGCTGCAGAACTTTCCAATGCATGTGTGATGGGATCCCAGGGATACAACCTGAACCTGTGGTACCACTGTGCCCTCTTAACACTCCAGCCTGGGCTGTCTCACACAATGCCATGCAGTACATCTCTCCAGGTGCTGTAATCACTCAGTCATCAATATGTGAAGACGCAACCCGGCTAAGTTGCATGAATGCTCTCGAAACTACTCATGAACTCTATAGAGAAACACCAGCAAATCTCCCCAGCCTTGCATCCCAGTAATGTACTGTCTTATGCCGCTCAAGACTCCTTTGGACAGTGCAAGAAACAAAATACAGAATCATAATCTAAATTCTACACTTTAACAGACTAAGCAAGAGTTGAATCAAACAGCTTTTCTTACCCCACTGGATGTTGCAGACAGGTTACAGTTCTTAATACACAGGCTGAATTTCCTCCTCAGCCTGGGACCAGTCTGCCCAGTTCAAAGTCTTTGTCTTCCAGATGATCTTCCAGACGTTGAGATGGGGGAGGAGAGATGCCAAGTGGTGATGTCGTCAACCCTCATTTATACATTCTCTCCTTGCTGTGACATGGGGGTTAGGTAGTCCCCATTGTGTATGTGCCCTCTCTGAGGGATCTCTAGGACAGTGGATTCTTCTTGATGGGCCATCAACACATGTCTGGCTGGTCCTGATGTAAATCTCTGTTGTCAGTCACTCCTTTGTTGCCACTGAAAGGCTAGCTGTGGGAATTTCCCATTTACCTCATATTTCAGTAACACACACACAGCAATAATTTATAACGTCACATACAATGATAGTGCATACAACCCAATAGGATATTGATGTTCAACAAATCAAGACTTTCTAACTGATACCTCACAAGGCATGCATTGTACAAAACATATCATAATCATATCACAGTGGAGAATACGGAGGTTCCATGGTGCTATTTTGAGGTACAGAGTGTCACAGTAAGGCCACATTTCTGGATCTATGTGCTGAGCTTGGCACAGCACTCCAGCATAGAGACACCAAACTGAGAGCTGCACTGACAATGGAGAAATGCACTGACAATGGAGAAATGAGTGGCAATCACACTGTGGAAACTTGCAAAGCCGGTTTGCTACTGGTCAGTGAGAAGTCATTTTGGAGTGGGAAAATCCACTGTGGGGGCCACTGTCATTCAAATGTGCAGGGCCATTAATTGTCTCCTGCTATGCAGGACTGTGACTCTTGGCAACATGCAGGACTTAGTGGATGGATCTGCAGCTAAGGGGTTCCCAAGCTGCAGTGGAGCAACAGACCCTATTTTGCCCTCAGATCACCTTTCCACAGAGTACACCAACAGAAAGGACTACTTTTCCGTGGTCATGAAAGTGCTGGTAGATCACCAGGGATGCTTCACCTACATCAGTGTTGGCTGGTCATGGAAAGCGCTTGACACTCACATCTTTAAGAGCACAGGACTGTTCAGAAAGCTACAAGCAGGGACCTTTTTTTCTGATCAGCGGATTACCATTGCTAATGTTCAAATGCCAGTATTGATCCTGGGGTCCTAGCCTACCCCTAGCTTCCCTGATTCATGAAGCTGAACACGGGTCACCTCGACAGCACCAAGGAAAGATTCAGCTACTGGCTCAGCAGGTGCAGAATGACAGGTGAATGTGCTTTAGTAGATTGAGAGGGCGCTGGCATTGTTTACTCACCAGACTGGATCTCAGTGCGAAAATATCCCAATGGTTATAGCTTCCTGTTGTGTCCTGCATAATATCTGGGAAGCAAAGGGGAAATGTTACTGCAGGGGTGGCGGTGGAGGGGCTGTCTGCTGAGTTTGAACAGTCAGACACAAGGGCTATCAGACAAGCTCAGCGAGGCTCTATACGGCTTGGGGAGGCTTTGAAAGGGCACTTTAACAGTGAGCCACGGTAAGGGGCTGTGGTGGACTGTGCTCAACCTAGCACTGCAGTTTGGGGGCCTGTTAGGAACTGGGTGGTGCTTGCTGCACATCTGGGCACATCTCACTACTAGTGAAGCTATTAACATTGGAGTGCTTGCTGTACATTTGTGATGACTGCATTGATCCACTGGGTTGCAGGGGCATGCACAATGGGGGCCAAACAGGGCCACAGGCCCCCACAATCAGTGGGGGCAGAGAACTCCTCTGGAGCCAGGGGCACAGAGGGAGATCTAGCTCCTCTGGATGCTGGGGGAAAGTGAGCTCCTGGCGCTGCGGAGGGTGAGGAGGGAGAGCCAGCTCCACCGGCCCCAGGGCCATGGCAGGGAGAGGCAGCTCCTCTAGCCACGGGGGAAATGGAGATCCAGCTCCTCCGGCTGCAGGGGGCAGGGGGAGCCAGCTCCTCCGGCCGCGGGGTGTGGAGGGAGGCAGAGAAAGTGGCCCTCCAAAAGTGGCCAAATTTTTATTCCTGTGCACGTTCTCGCTAGGTTGTCAGTGCAGTGCACAAATCACCACTTTCCCTGCCAGCAGGCATTATACATCATGTGTAGTAAACTAGGAATCGCTTTCAAAACAAAAGAGTTTTATTCACCAACGAAAACAGCTCCCAACACTCAATCTGAAAAACTTAACAGTAAATACATTTTAACTTAAAAAAATTAGGGAGCCATAATAAATAAACCAGAGGAAGAAACACTGATGTCCATTGTAGCTACATCAACGATGGCTCTCACAGGTCAGCTCTGGTTGTTCACACTTTCCCCAGCACGGAGTGGTAGAGACAGGCATGCTGGCTATGAGAAATGGTGAGGGGGCTTGTAGGGAGGTGCTATGCTGCAGTTCTCCACAGACTGCAATGGGAGTCGAGCCCAGGACTGTTGGAGCTGGAGGTCCACAAGAGTCTACAGCATCTGTGTTTGCTGACAAAGTAGCCCCATTGTGCTGGTGCTTCTCCTGTCCTCTTTTTCCTTCTCCATACAGTCTGCAGTGTTCACCCTGGAGGCCCTCTCTTCAAGGTCTGGTGCAGCACCAGCTTGCAGGATCTCACAGAACGTATCCTCCCACATTCTCCTTTTTCTCCTCCTTATCTGGTCAATTGTTCCACACATGTGGAGGGGGAACCCCTCAAGGCCACAATGGTAGCAGCTGCAGATAAAACACACAGAGATACCATTGCCAGTATAGTAGGAACGGAAAGTGAAACCAAACATTCAGAACTGCCGCCTTTCCTTGCTCCCCTAAAGTGTTACACAAGACAAGCTTATAAAGACTTCTGCTTTGGTGTGCTCGTGCACAGCGCACTCACTGCATCAGATGTCATGAGTATGACCCACCAGGGTGATGGAAACGAGGAGGAAATTGCTCAGTTGCATGAAACTATGAAATTAGGGCAGTGGCATTGAATACTGGCACCATTTTTTGCAGTTGTTGTTGGTGGTTTAACCTGATATCTACTCCTTAGGGTTACAAAGGCACAGGGAGCACAGCTTCTGCTGCTGGCGCCTCAAAGTCACGCAGGTACATCTGTTGCTAGCCAGTTTACGGCAATGGTGCCTGCCAAAGTTATCACCAACTGATTTGGGAAAGTGTCCTACAATGGAGGCAGAAATTAGGCTGCCATCCCTATAAACCTCCATGGACATTTCATTGAGATCTCTCAGGAAGATTCAAGGGACATCCTTGCATACACAAACTGCTACATGTGGCCTCCTTGACTAACTCTACAGAATGAAAATGAAAAGCAGACAGAAACTCTGGAGAGCTGCTAGGTGGGCTCACCAAGCTGGACAATCAAGAAAAGGCATTGAAAAAATTTGAGGGGGTTTAAAGGTGGTGGGGGGCTTCCGGACTGTGTGACATTTGGGCAGTGGAGTTCACCATTGTAACCAGAGCGATGAGTATGCGGCATTCTGGGATGGTTGCTGGAGGACTGTTAGGGTGAACATAGGTAACACAGTGTCTACATTTCTACTGCATCAGCCTCCATATATCGACCATAGATCAACACCACTTGGGAAGCTGGTGTTACTGTGCTGGCTTAATGGGGTGCTTACGCCAGTGGGGAACACATTTAAGTGTAGATACATGCACAAATGGGTTGATGTAAGGCAGTTAACACCATCCTAACTTTGTAGAGTAGCCGAGGCCTGAGGCTGGACAAAGGCCCATTCAGGCTGGATAGCAACATTCATGATGATTGTTCCAAGGGAAACCATGGGAGCCCAGTGGCTTGGTATGCTTTACATCACTCTCCTAGTGTCCTGTGGCTCAGTGATCTCTAACTACGCCTCTCTTGGTGGGTTGCAGGTCTGACAGTGAGAAGTCCTCGAAGCCCCGCTCACAGTCGCCAGAGCTGTGTGACTGCCGGCTGCCCCTGCTGAACAGCGTCCAGAGGATACAGATGATGGGTTACAGAGGTGAAGCAGGAGCGAATCTCATTCCCTTTCCTCTCGCCTCTCTGGCTAGGTCTATGCATGACAGCAAGTGGGGCGAGGTCCTGCAGGTCTGGTGTAAATCGGCTGGATGTTGCTAGCTGTGGTGATTTGCACCAACTGTGGACCTGGCCCAAAGAGAATCACAGGGCTACAGGCTGCACCATCAAGGGTCTCTGTGGAAGGAGATGCAGGGAGATGGATCCATATGGCATGCTGTACCCCAGCAATCACATCACGTTTCCAATGTCAGCTGAATGGTGGGGAAAGGCCCCTTCACCCACAGTCCCGGGGACTAGGCCTTAGTCCACACAAAATGTGGGGCATGGGCAGTGTCAGGGTGAGCTTCCCTCATGACGTCCCACCTTGGTTCAACCTTCAGGATGCGTGAGAGGGTTACAGGACAGTTTGGCTTCTGGGACCCAATGGAAAAAGAACTAAGAGTCAGATCCGGAAAAAAGGACTGAGTCACATTAAGGGGGGATATGATAGAGTTTTGGGAAAAAGAATAGTGTGGAGAAATTGAATAAGGAAGTGTTATTTACCCCTTCACATAACACAAGAGCCAGGGATCACCCCATGAAATTAATAGGCAGCAGGTTTACAACAAACATAAGGAAGTACTTCACATAACTTGTGGAACTCTTTGCCAGAGGTTGTTGTGAAGGCCAAGACTATAACGGTTCAAAAAAGAACTAGATAAGTTCATGGAGGACAGGTCCATCAGTGGCTGTTAGCCAGAATGGGCAAGGACGGCGTCCCTAACCTCTGAGTGCCAGAAGCTAGGAATGGGCAATAGGGGATGGATCACTTGATGATTTCCTGTTCTGTTCATATCCCTCTGCAGCACCTGGCATTGGCCGCTGATGAAGACACGATACTGGGCTTGATGGACCATTGGTCTGACCCAGTATAGCCATTCTTATGTTCTTATCCACCTGCTTGTCTCACCCATGCCGCTAAAGCTGTCAATGGGAATGGCTTCAAGTCACTGCCAGCTCCTCCACGCTGGAACTGACACCTCAGAGGAAAGGTCCTGTATCCCATCAACCCCAAAGTCAGCCAATGCCCCCACTCTGGGGCCAGATCACAGCTAGCAGGCCCTGGAGGGGAAATTCCCTGTGTCCCTACCCCCCTGAGCCCCATAGTCCCCTGTCACCATACCTCTGTGGGTCACAATTGACCCAAATTCACGACAAATTGTTAAGCAATAGGGCAACCATACCCCAAATCTGGTGGTTATTCTCCCATAAGATATACCAAACTAGCAACAAAAGTAAACTTCTGTCTCACCACACTAGATAACAAGAAATCAGAAAGGCAGTCTCCTTAGGCATTCCAGCCCTGGATTCAACACGTAAACACTAGACTTAATGATGAGTGGTTGTTTAAAGCCAATTTCATCAAACAAAAGGTTCTTTTGATCCCAAAGGACCAGCCACACACCCAGGTCAATATACAGTTCAGATCTTACCCAGTAATCATGCTGTTGCCAATCCTTTAGTATCTAAAATCTAAAGGTTTATTTATAAAAAGAAAGAAAGAAAGCTGAGAGTTAAAATTGGCTAAAGGAATCAAATACATACAATAATTGCAAAGTTCTTGGTTCAGGCTTGTAGCACTGATGGAATAAACTGCTGTCTTGTTAAGTCTCTGATTGCTTCCAAATCATTGGAAGGTCCTCAGTCCTTTGGTTAGAATGCTCCCATTAATATAAGTCCATAGACCAGAGGTTTGAGCAGAAAGGAGGCAAAATGGAGACGTTTCCAGCGCCTTTTATAGCTTCTCTCAAGTGAAGGGAAACCCATTGTTCTCACTGTGGAAAATTACAGGTGACAAGATGGTGTTTGGAGTCACATGATTTCACTTATTCGTAGCAGGAAAGTCCATTACGTGTAGATAGATGTCTTCCATTCTGAGTTAAGTATTCTTTAATGGGCCATTCAACTTGAATAGTTCTTTCACAATGTGCTGATGGGTGCTACCCGAAGCAAACATTTGAAATCCAGGTATAGGGCAATACTCATAACTTCAAATACAAAAATGATACATGCATACAAATAGCACAGCCATATTCAGCAAATCATATCCTTTCCATAGACACTTTACTTGATATACTTTATAAGATTTGTTGCAATTATATATTAGTGGTAGCAACAATGATCTACATGGTCATATTTTAATCAGATAACATCACATCCCCTCTCCCTGGAACCTGTGCAGAGCTGGCAGCCTCTAGAAAGGAAAGGGCCCATGTCCCATTCCCCACATCCCTTGAGCCAGCCAGTTCCCCAGCTCAGAAAACTGAAAAACTCAGTATGTGATATACATCTAGCAGGAGTAGATAGGGACATCTTATATTTTCTTTAAGTAATGTTTCTCTTCTTGCAATAATCTGATTTCTTCTCTTTCCCCAACCCAGTTGCACACACTCCCTTTATCATCTAATCTAATCTAATCAATCTATCTATCTGTCTAATCACACATTCTTTTTCTCTCTTTCCAGTGGAGGTGACTCTGAATCCTAAAACAGCCAACCCTCAGCTTGTCCTGTCCAGTGACAGGAGGAGTGTGCGTCTTGGAGATGAGCGGAAGGACCTGCTCAACTGCTACGAGATTCGACACAGTTCCTTGCGTCCTGGCCAATGAAGGGTTCTCATTTGGCAGATATTACTGGGAAGTGGAGGTGTGGGATGCTGGCTGCTGGGCTGTGGGAGTGGCCAGGAAGTCAGTGAAGAGGAAGGGACATCTCAGACTCACACCTGAGCATGGGTTCTGGACTGTCGAGATGCACATGGGCAAATACTGGGCTCTCAACACCTCCCCGGCCCTTGTGTACTGCAACGAGAGGCTTCACAGGGTTGGGATTTACCTGGACTGCACGGAAGGGCGGGTGGCCTTTTACAATGCTGAGTCCTTGGCCCATCTCTACACTTTCACCACCTCTTTCACGGAGGAAATTTTTCCCTTCTTCTACACCAAGGACAAGACGACCCCACTGATCATTAATAGGTCTGAGATTGAGGGATGGATTCCTCTGACTGAACAGACACAGCCTAGTCCAGCCTCCATCATTTGACTTGCATGTGCCTTCCACTGTCCCCGGCACAGACAGAACATGAGCATGTCGCTCACATCCGCTTTGCAGTCAAATGTCCCATTTTAATGCCATTGAAACACTGCCTTTGGTTTTTTTTTTCTAACTGAAAGTTTGTCAAAGTGAGTGGAATGGAACATTTCAATTTTTCATTTTGAAGTTTTTCATTTTAAATTTTTAATGTCCAAATCAGGAGAAAACATTTAGATTTTATCAGATGAAACATTTTGATTGACCTAAACCATGTTTTAAAAATGCTGTTTTGCAAGAAATTTCAGTTACAAAAAATAATTCCAATTTGGAGTGAAAATAAATTTTGAAATTGCAGAATTTCTCATGGAAAGGAAATTTCAGTTCTCACTCACAGAGTGCTAGACTCTTCTGGTTTCTAAGCCTTTTGGGGTGTGTGTGTGTGTGTAGAGCAAAAGGAATTTGCTAACTCTTTGCTTATGGCAATCCTCTGCGTATCATCCCAGTATCATCCCAGTTAATCTTTACACGTATGTAACCCTTCTTAGATGCACGTAGGCAAAATACCTAGGAGAAAGATGTTAAACAGATCCAACTTATCTGCAAAAGGAATTCAAGATTCCCCCTGGAGCTAGTCAATTACCCAAGGAGCACGGAAGACAGGAAGACGGGACCAAGCTTTTATTCTCGGTCAGCTGAGCGGGTGCTCTTTCTTGGCTAGTGCCAAAGGAAGAAGACACACCTTACTGCTCAGAACAGCCTTTATATACTAGGTTACAAATCTTTCGTGCAAAACTTCTGTTAGTCCCAACAT
>NC_133781.1:4641925-4688415 GCF_003597395.2 Chelonoidis abingdonii
GAGCCAGTAAGGTGTGTCTTCTTCCTTTGGCACTAGCCAAGAAAGAAGCACCCGCTCAGCTGACCGAGAATAAAAGCTTGGTACCCGTCTTCCTGTCTTCCGTGCCTCCTTGGGGTAATTGACTAGCTCCAGGGGGAAACGAGCCTATTTGGCTAACATGTGTGCAACATTTTAAAATAATTATGAGGAACAGAAGCCTATTATTTTTCTTTTAAATGAGATGTGAGATTCTTTTGTAATCACAGGACTCTAGGAGCTGGGGCTTTAAGGAGAACAGAAGTTTTGCCATGAAATTGCTGGACTTGTCTTAGAAACCAGAAGATTAATAGAAAGAACTCAATTTTGTTATTCATATTTTATATATTTTTATATAAAATTATTTTTAAAAAATCTCATTGTTTTAAGCCAGTCTCATGATTTCAGTGTGTATGTCTTCTAACAGGTGGATCTTGGACACTGTGGGGTTGGTGATGCTACCATTCCCTTGAAACCATTGCACCATGGACCAACCTGGCCTTGCCACAGCAACAATGCCTTCGTCGTCATGGCAACTGTGGCCTCTGTATGTGAAAAAACCCTCACCATACATTAACCCCAGAAAATAAACATGAGTTGGGGGGTGATTTTGACTCTTTTGTTTATTTATTTATTTTTAATTAACACCTAATTGTTTTTACTTTAAAAAAATGGTTTCTTCCAGCTAGCTCTTTCCCCCGGATAAAGATGGCACAGTCCTCACGGATCTCTGATTGGCTGCTGAGCCCCACGTGGTACATTATCTCTCCGACGCCAGCTTTAATATGCGAGCAGGCAAGTCCCTGGCTTCCCTTCTAAGGAAAGAACGTCAGGGCGGGTGGATCATGTGGCCATACGGGAGCACCTATGGGCGCTGCCATATTATCTTCCGTCGTTGTCGCCACCATCTTGCATTACGGCAGGAGCGGAGGGCGAGGTAAACAGTTGGTATCCTAGAGTCCCCGGATGTTACTTGCCCTTCCTCTGGGTCGTAACCCAAAATGGCGGCGCCCACCGTAGATGCAGAATGGCGGCGTTCATGTGTGACTACTAGCTCTTTCACTTTGAGATTATTTATTTACCTCGATGAGAACTGAGCCGAGTGATCTCTCTGATCCTCCTGGCGTGTATCGCTCTCTCCCCTCCCGGGGGCAGCTTGAGGGCAGGAACGGGGCGAGATGCTCCGCACCTGGAGCCGCCATGTTGTACGGCAGATATGCGGACGGGGAAAGGGGTGTCTCGGAGGAGCGGCTTCCGGTTCCGCTTGGGCTTGTTGGATTGGGAGGGGGCGCGCTGGAGCTAGTCGCTTATCCTGGAGAATAGGAGGTAAATAGAACAGTTCGCCCCCAGCCTGGGGGTGCCCGCCCCTGTGCACCGAGCTGAGCCACCCTGGGGGCGGGACCAGGGCCCGGGGTGCATGGGGGAGGGGGTAGCGGGGAGGTTGGCAGGGGCAGGGTGCATTTGGGTGGGTGCAGTTTGCGATAGGGAACGGCGGGGTGCACTGGAGGAGGGGTGGTTGCATGGGAGCGTTTGGCAGGGTGCAAGAGTGGCAGGGAATGGGCAGCTTGCGTTGGGGAGGAGGTTGCTGTACTTTGCATTGAGGTGGGGCTCCTGACGGGTGCTGTTAGATAAGTGCTGGCTGCATTGGGAGGAATGGGTGCAGGGAACATGGGGGTGGGTGCAGTTTGCCTTAGGGAAGGGGCAGTGGTATGGTTGGGCGGATTGGGGCAGGGAGAGAGCGCCATTGGATGGGTGCTGGGTAAATTGGGAGAAGGTGGGGGTGACTGCTGGGTGCATTGGGGAAGGGGCAGTGGGTTGGCTGCTGGGCACATTGGGGCAGGGGGAGAGGGCCAATGTGCCCAGCAGCCATCCCACTGCCCCTTCTCCAATGCACTCTGCACTCACCCCAATGCACTCAGCACCTGTCCAATGGCACTCTCCCCCTGCCCCACTGGATTGGGGTGAGTGCAGGGTGCATTGGGGAGGAGGTGGTGTGGGCATAGGGGACATTGGGGTGGGTGCAGTTTGCATTGGGGACAGTGGGATTATTGCTGTGCCCATTGGGGCAGGGGGAGAGGGTGGTTGGGTGCATTGGGGCAAGTGCAGGTTGCATTGGGGAGGAGGTGGGGTGGGCACAGGGGACATTGGGGAAGGAGTAGTGGGATGGTTGCTGGGTGCATTGGGGCAGGAGGACGGGGCAGTTGGATTGTGAGGGTGCAGGGTGGATTGTGAGGTGGATGCAGAGTGCTTTATGGGAAGTAGCAATAGATGGGGCAAGGATGAAGTGGGAACCTGGTAACTCTTTTGTGTCATTTGAAGGTGACAGGGTCCCATTCTGTCTGGGGTGTGTATGTGTCTCTGGTGAGGTGGGTAGTGTTGGTGCTGACGAGGGTCCCCCTTACTCGATTGGTGTCTGGTACAGAGAGTGGTGCCTGATTCACTCTCTGCTGCTTATTTTCTAGCCTCCTCTCCTATCTCTACAGATGCAGCTGGAATCCAGTTCTCCAGGTTTCACACTCTGAGCCCCTCGGGGACTGACTCTCATCAGGGTCTTGCTAGGGCTGACAGTGGAGGGTGGAGGTGTGTCTGGCTCTCTGCCACTGGAGATTCTTCTCCACCCCCTCGGTGAGCCTCCTTCCTGGCCTTTGGTCTCGGTCTCAGATTGCTGAGTCCCCATGGTCCTGATTCTCTCTTTTCCGGGGGACCGAGCTAGCACATTGCCCCATCCTTTGACTGAGCAGCAAGACGTGGTTCAGACGCTGGTACGAGGAGGGACGTCCATCTCTAATATCTCCTCCAGCACCGCTGCAGTGGATCCCTGAATATCTTCTCATGGTTTGTCACTCGATGCCCCAGCCACTCTCCAAGCTCCTGCTGTAACCCAGGGCTGCCGCGACCATTCCCAATTCCCTATCTGCTAATGGCTCATGTGTCAGTGTGACCCAGTGGATGGGCCCACCATTAGGATGCCTGCGTCCCTGTGAAGGTTCTGCCTGTGGCCTGCCTGCTGAGGAAGACCTGATATCGCCAAGGGGAGGAGTGTTGTGGGGGCCCCACCATGGGGGACTCAGATCAGTGGCTGGTTCTGGGCATGAACATGGGGGACGGGCGCCAGACGCCTCCTGGAGAGCTGCGGACACCCACGCAGGAGGGTGAGGAGCTCAGGGCTCCTATCCCCGAGGATGTCTGCAATAGTGACGAAACCAGGATGCCGTCTATGGACCAGGAAGATGTGGAGGAAGAGCTGGACCCCAGGATACAGGTGAGGGCTGGCTGGACCTGGCTTCTTCTAATGCCACTGGTCACTGCTGGCCGGGGGGAGCTACACATTCCCTTGGGGTCCTGCTTCACAGGGGATGTCACAGCCCCAGCTGCAGAGCTTGACTCTTTAGCTCGAGCTGTGAAGACTCTTGCTTGTAGCACTGGTTCAGTCCCTGGTGTTGGTTAAAATGGCCCCCTGTCCCCAGGGCCTACCTTTGTACATACACTAGAGGGGCAAAGACTTGTGTTGAGGTGTGTAGTCCCCATTACAGAAGGCAGTAACCTTTCCTTGGGGGATTAGTTTGGGTGGTAAACTGGTGCAGGTTCCTGTGTGGATACTTGTAATCCAGTTCATAACATTTTATCTTAATCTGATTCTTCACTGAGTGCTTGTCTACATGGAGAGTTTGACCAGCAGAGCTATAGTGAAATAATTATCATGCTGTAGCTAAGTCAATATAACTTCCTGTGTGGGCATGCTATTCTGGAATAAAAATGACTTTCTTCCAGAAATTTGAGAGACAAGGTGGTGACGTAATATCTTTTCTTGGACCGACCAAGCATTCAAGATACATGCAGCTCTTCAGTTCTGGGAAAGGTACTCCGAGTGTCACAGCTAACTACGAGGTTGAAGGGATAGTTTAGAATATGTGCAATTTACACTAAGGAGCCATTCAAGGTGAAGTGGCCTGTTAACACAGAATAACAGAAGTTGTCCAATAAAAGATATTACCTCACCTCCCTTATCTCTCTACAACAACACTCATCCCAGAATAATTACTTGCGAGTAAATACAGGAAACTGTCACTTTTATTTCTGGACTAGCATGTCCTCATGTGAGGGTACACTGGCGTAGCCATAGCTGTAGAATAGTAGTATAGCTATGCTGGACAGCTTCCCTGTGTAGACAAACCCTGAATTAAGTTAAACCGATTTATAAAACATCTTTGAATTGAATTAAGGCTTTGTCCAGATCAGGATTTAAAGGTGTCCTTTGATCCTGTTATCTCACTTGATCTAATTAACACCTCCTGGGACTCCAGCACAAAGCAGCTGTAACTGCAGCCCATGCTAAGCTGGCCAAGTTAAAAGCCTTCCTAGGATCTTGGTTGTAGGGCTGGAAGGGACTTCTGGAAATCCTGTAGTCCAGCCCTTGTAGTCTGTCCACGCCTTAGAGTAGGGACTGTCTTTATTTATGTGAGTGTACAATGCAGCCCCTAGGGGCTACCATAATGTATGTGACTCGGGTCGCTATCAGAGATACAGGATCCTTAGTGCAGGGGCCCATCCTGCTACCTCAGGGAACAGCAGAGCTTGGGTGCTATTACTCAGCTCTGATCATCAATAGATCTCAGAGCGCATTAGGTCTCTCCCCCAGGCCCTCATTGTCTCGCATCTCAATTGCTGCAGCATCCTCCTCCCTGGCTGGGAGCGGTCCCATCGTTTTACCCACCTTACATCAGAACACTGCTGCAAAGGTCATTTTCCTGTGCCCCTGCCACCCCTCTCTGTGAACTCCCCATTGGCTCCCCTTTGCATCACACACAAACCGCTTGTCTTAGGGCCATGAAGAGCCTTATCTATCATCCCTCCCCCCCCTCCCCCCCCCCAATCAAGGTGTGGAGCCCAGCCTCTGTTCTGTCAGTGACACCAGCCTTCATCACCCATTTGGTAGATTTTCCCAGCGGCACCTCCCTGCTTCCTGCCATGCCACTCCTGTCTGGAGGAGGGGGAGCAGCAGCTCCCATAAACACTCACAAAGCTACCTCACTGCCTTCCTTCAAGTGCCTCCTTTGCCACGATGCTCAATATTGGCTAGGAGCTGCGGCTGCTATCACGCTGATCAGAGGTGCCTGTTGTCTCTTGCTTAATTGGGACCACATCTACGTTTCTGCAGGTGTTGTACATGGTGCCTGGCACGATGTGGTCCTGAACCATGACTGTAATACATGTTGTGTGTCAGACACGCATTGCCATCAGAGAGCATGAGTCGCTGGCACAAAGCCCTGTCCCGTCTCCTCAGAACAGGTACACACAATGGCCCCCACCTCTGATCTAGCACTTTTCACCAGCAGATCCAAGTGGATTACAAATGTATCAGCATTTCACAGATGGGAAAATGAGGCACAGAGAGGCGAAGCGACTTACCCAAGGTCACCCAGCAGGCCAGTGGCACAGCCTGGAATATGCTCTGTGCACTAGGCCATGCTGTGTTGTTCATGGTGCCATCCCTCACAGCTGTGCCGGGAGCAGAAGCGTTGCAGGGAGGGGCTCTCGCAGACAGGGAGGGGAGACCCGTCAGGGTTGCGCTGTCCCGCTGAGCTGAGTGTGGCGTTGGGGCGGGTCCCTGAGCCTCATGCTCTACCTCCTCCCTGCAGGAGGAGCTGGAGCATCTCAACCAGGCCAATGAGGAGATCAATCGGGTGGAACTGCAGCTGGATGTGAGTGAACACTGGGCTCCCTGCAGGGCTGACCGCCGCACCTCGGACTGAGCATGACCCTGCCACGACCAGCCTTGCGTTACAACCCTGTCCAGGCCCTGGAGATACTCTGCAGATCCCACCGATTGTTTCCGTGCTGGGCCAGTGAGCCTGGCTGCTCCTTTGTGGTGGTTGCAGCCCTTACTGGGCATTGTGACCCTTTGAGCTGCTTCCGTAGCCCCTGCACTTTCCTGCGAAGCTAAGCAGGGTTGGACTGGATTAGCACTTGTGGGGGCTGGGTGGCTCTCTGACAGTCTGTCCCAGTGAGGGACCTGCGCTGCAGGGTGCAGAGTGGGGCTCAGTTGGGGGTGCTCTCCCTTGGCAGTCACTGCTGGCCCCAGTTTCCCAGTGTGACGCTAGAGGGCGTTGTGTTACAGGTTGCAGGGCGGGGAGCTCAGCAGGGGGTACTCTCCCCTGGTGGTCAGTACTGGCTCCAGTTCAGCATTAGGGGATGCTGTGCTGCAAGGAGTGGGGTGGGGGCTTAGCAGTGGTTGCTCTCCCCTGGCTGTCAATGCTGGCCCCAATGCTGCTGCTGTCCTCCCCGCTGCAGGAAGCCAGGACCACATACCGCAGGATCCTCTCTGAATCTGCCAGAAAGCTCAACACCCAGGGCTCCCAGCTGGGGAACTGCATTGAGAAAGCACGTCCGTACTATGAGGCCCGTCGCCTGGCCAAGGAGGTGTGAATGCTCCCCTCTGCCCTGCCTGAGACATGCCAAAATCAAACTCCTGGGTTCTGTCCTGGCCCTGGGGAGCAAGTGGTGTCTAGTGGGTTAGAGCCAGGGGACTGGGAGCCAGCACTCCTGGGGTTCTATCCCTGCTCTGGAAGGGGGTGTGGCGGTCTAGTTGTTAGAGCATGGGGGCTGAGAGTCAGGACACCTGGGTTCTATCCCTGCTCTGGGAGAGGAGGGGGGGCAGGAGTCCCTTGCCCTGCACGCGTGCGCTCTCTGTGACTTTCCTTTCCTTTCCTCTCCATGCAGGCTCAGCAGGAGACGCAGAAGGCAGCGCTGCGGTACGAACGGGCGGTCAGCATGCACAACGCCGCCCGCGAGATGGTCTTTGTGGCAGAACAGGGCGTCATGGCCGACAAGAACCGGCTCGACCCCACCTGGCAGGAGATGCTCAACCATGCCACCTGCAAGGTGAGAAATCGGGGTGGGGCTGGAGCTGGAGGTTGTACTACCCTTGTAGGGGGGAAACACACCACCTGCAAGGTGAGACTTGGTGGAGAGGCAGTGGGCTGTACCAAGCACGTGGGGGGGTGGGGGAACCATGCCACTGGGAAAGTCAGACATGGTGACTGGGCCAGGGAGCCATATCAGTCACAAGGGCCAGGGGAATTATACCAACTACATGGAGGTGCTGCTGATGCTACCTGCTAGGGGAGAGCTGGGGGACCACACTGGCTGGGCACAGGGGGAGGAGGATTTGCCATCTGCACGGTGAGAGCAGGGAGCATGGAGCTCAGGGGCATGGTAGAGGCAATAACCAAATGATCACGCCACCTGCCAGAGGAGAGATAGGGATGCCACAAGGACCATACCAACTTCAAAGAGACTGGGGGAGTGGTAGGTTGCACCCCCTGGGGGAGGTGACAGCCTGAGTCCCTGTTGGGGAGGGACGGATGGGGACGGGTGATGGAACTGGATGTGCTGTGCGTGGGAGGGTGGGGAGTGGATGTAGGTGATTGAGATCTGCAAGGCTCTGTGTATGTGGGGTCACAGGCTGAGTGGGAACGGGGGCCTGCTCTGAGCTGTGTGTCGTCCTGCTCTGGCTGCAGGTGAATGAGGCGGAGGAGGAACGGATGCACAGCGAGCGGGAGCACCAGCGCGTCACTCGGCTCTGCCAGCAGGCTGAAGCCAAGGTGCAGAGCCTGCAGAAATCCCTCAAGCGTGTCATCGTAAAGAGCAAGCCCTACTTCGAGCTCAAGGCCCAGTTCAACCAGATCCTTGAGGTGAGGCATTACAGCCCCATTGCGATCCCGGGAGTGCCGGAGCACACACATGCATGCCCCTGCTGAGATTCTGGCATCCCCAAGGGGGGCCGGGGCACATGCATGCCCGCCCCTGCTAAGACCCCGGTGTCAGTGCTTTGGGGGCCGAGTGTGTGTGCGGCTTGGGTGAGACGTACCCACCCCTCTGAGATTTCACAACGCCCTGGGTGGCATGTGTTCCTGCCAGCCTTTGTTGCTGCTTCCTACCCAGGAAGGGATGGGTTTTCTCCTGGCTGCTGTCCTTCCCTGGCTGTGGGGCCCAGAGCAGGGAGAGATGTCAGGCTGTGATTGGGTTTGGAGAGGGGTGGGGTGTGTGTGTTTGTGTGTGCACACGTGCAGATAACTGTGAGGAAGAGTGTGGGCGGAGCTGAGCATGCAGGGGGTGGATTGAATTTATAGGATGGAGATAGGGGGTGTCTTTCTATCATGGGTTTGGTGCACCCCCCATCCTCATCCCCAGGAGCACAAGGCCAAGGGGGCTGGAGTGGGGAGGTGGGATGGGCAGGGAGGGTTTGGGGGTGCTATGTGGTGCCAGAGGGATCTATGTAACTGCTGATGTCCTCCAACCCCCAGGAGCACAAGGCCAAGGTGACGGGGCTGGAGCAGCGGGTCTCCCAAGCCAAAATGCGCTACTCAGTGGCGCTCCGTAACCTGGAGCAGATCAGTGAGCAGATCCACGCCCGGCGGCTGCAGCGCCTCATCCAACGCCGGGCCTCGCCAGTCGGGGCAGAGGCAGGGGCTGGGTTGGGCGCTGAGTGCCCCCCTACGGACACGCTCTCCATGCTCAGCTTGCAGACCATTGCCTCTGACCTGCAGAAGTTTGACTCGGTGGAGCATCTGCTGGGGCTGTCGGATGCCACCAGTCTCAACAGCGATGAGCTGGAGGAGCAGGAGCAGCGACGGGGCGGACAGAGCCAGTTCAAGCACCACCGCAGCGTCAGCCTCTAACCCACTTCCCTGGCCCTTCCCCTCGGCGAGCCCAGCCGGAAGGGGCTGTGCCAGCCGGGCAAGGAGGGAATGGTGTGGCTAGACACTGCGGCACTGGGGGGTGGAGGCAATAGCCTTCCACGAAGCACCCCGACTTCCTACAGGGGGGCCCAAAGACACTGCACCTCCTGGGGGCATTGCTCATCCTCTCCTCCCCCTGCCCCATGAGTGCCCTCTTACACTACACCTCCTAGAGGGCATTGCTCATCCCCTCCCCCCAGGCGAGTGACCCCTGACACTGCACTGGGTGACTCTGACACTACACTTCCCAGGGGGTATTGCTGTACTGACACAAGTAGCATGGAGGCTGCTGATTCCAGCCAGCAGGGCTTTCTGGGTCCCCTGCAATAGGGCTCCATGCTGGAGCCAGGAGCAGACACGGGCCTTTGCTGGAGCAGTGTTACCCGCAGACCCCACTCCCAGCATGCACTGATCAGAGCATCCAGTTCCCTTGAGTGCTGTGTGCTGACAGCCAGGGTCTCCCCAGAGCAGAGACACAAGCATCTCTGGTTTTATGCACACTATTGTGGTCTGCTGCCTTCGCTGACCTGGTTTCCAGTGCTGCTACACATCCTGGGCTGGGGGAGGGGGAAGCAAAACTAGCTGCTGTCTGACAGACTACATTCCCGAGGGGGGGAGGGGGTTTGGCAGGCCCTGACCTGGGGCTACTGCATATGTACATGCCGGGGGACAGGGCGGGAGCTATGATAACTACAGCCTAGTTCTTGTCCACAACCAGAGGCTGATGAGGGGTGCTGCTGAGACATAGAGATGGCCTAGAGCCACTACCCTCTCCTAGTGCATACACAGATTGGGCCAGTTCCCTCTGCCTATCCTGTGGAGCCTGCAGCGCTCACTGGGTGGGTTGCTTGCTCACCTCCTGCAATGTAACAGGGATGCTCCTCTGAAAATTTTGGTGCCTGGTAGCAGAGATTACAGGAGCAGCCAGTGCAAACTGTATAGCCTTCCCTGCATTCACAAGTGGCTGGGCTCAAAGATGCCTGGAGTCTGTCCTGTGAGCAGAGCACCTTCACCCAAAAGGTGGCCAGGAGCTGATTCCTTCCCCCACCAGCTGGTTCACTCTGGGGAGCTCCTTGTACTCTTACCTAACCCTGTTCCTCCAGATTTCCTAAGTCAAATCTTCCTTTATATTGAGACAAATAAGTGTCAAAGCTGTGTGGAAAGTAATTTGCACTAGTTGGTGTGGGGATGTTTGGTGTTGGTTGGGAGGGGGAGCTTCTTGTGCATATCCTCCATCCCGGAGCCCATTCTGGGCTCATCTGTACCCCCTGTGGTCTCCCGGGAGCTGGGGCTGTGTCCTCTCTCTGTGATGGATGCCCCTCTTAGCGGGGGGCTGTTGCTGCTGCTGTGCCCTGGTGTGGTTTCACTCTGCTGTGGCTGTGATGATAACTGCTGGTTTGAGACAGCACAGTGGATCCGTATGAGTGAGCGGCTGTGCTGCATATTTTATTTAAAGTAAAGATGCCCCATGAGATTTGTCTGTCTCTGTGTCTCATGATTCAGTGGAATCCTGGATTGTCCACACTGCAAAAACACAATATTGTAGCCAGTTCCCAGGACTCTCATCTGACCTGGGTACAACACAGGGTTTAGCTTTGTTCTTGCAGTGACTGTTTTTTTGTAACGATTTAGCACTGTTTCAGCCTTGGAGCTTCATACTTGCTGTACAAACTGCAAACTCAAGGATTAACTCCACTAGCTGGCAGGAGGAGTTGGCTGTTATCCACTAGAGGGAGATATTGAACAGTTTGCCAGGGTGTTAACATTTCACAGCAGTCTATTTTTTTCTGACTGCACTGCACTGCACTGTCAATTTCTGTGTACTGAGGAAATCTTTGCAGCCATCTCAGAGTGCCTCAGCAGACTAAGGGTTTATCTGTACTGGAAATTTTGCACTTACACTGATGTAACTCCCTTTGTGGGCACTCTTGTTCCAGAATGAATGGCTTTTTTAATTGCCTGTCACTCAGGCCTATAAACTCCCTATCAACTTCAATTCAGATCTCTGTCTAGGACAGGTCCTCACATCTAGGCTCTGTCTGTATCTTGCCAATTCTGCTTCACATCTCTTAGATCCGGTCTTCACTATCCATCCAGACAGCTACAACTCGCATCCAGGCTCTTATGTCTCATCATCTCATATCTCAGTCACGACAACATCCTTCTCTCTAGCCTTGCCCAATGCAGTTTTGCCTTGCTTGGGTCCATTCAGAATGCCACTGCAGAGCTCATTCTCCTAGGGTGTCATTTTGACTGTCACCCGTTCTTTGAATCCCTCCTCTGGCTCCCCCTCCTCTATCACATCAAACATAAACTTCTCATCCAGGGGTGCTGTAACTATTTGTATGGGGTGCATTGAACCAAACTGGAAACCCTATGTGTGATGGAAACCACTTCATACCAGGGGGTACAGAAGCACCCCCCATACCTATAGTTCTAGCACCTATGTGCTCATCTTCACTTTTAAGGCCCTTCATCACCTATCCCTGCCCTACCCATCCCCTCTTGTTCAATATCAAGCTGTGGATGCTCCTCTCCGATCCACCCATGCTGCATTAACGCGCTACATTTTCAAACAACTTTTTGCTTTCCCCCAGGCTGCCCCACCCGCTTGGCAGGAGCCCCCATCAACACCCGAACAGTGACCTCATTATGTGGCTCCAAATCCCACCTTAAAACTCTTTTTTGCCAAAATGGTTACAAAAAAAATCCTTGACTATGATGCTGCTGGTGTGCTGAGACCATGGCCAGCCTTCTGCTCCCCTGTCTGTGTGTATCCATCTCTTGTCTTATACTTAGAGTGTAAGTTCCTTGGGGCAGGGGCCCTCTTTTATTCTGTCTGTGTACAATGCCTAGCACAGCAGGGGTCTGGTCCATGACTGGGGCTCCTAGGTACTACAGTAAGAACACTAATAATGAAGCTCCTCTCTGTCACGGGGCATTGCTGAGACAGCCCGGCTGCTCCAACAGAACTGGACTGCAGGTGGGTAACAAGCACATTTTTGGTGGGCCCAGTGACTATTACTGGGGTTGGGCATTAAAGGGCACATGGAGGGAAGGCTCTTACCATCCTATACCTGTAATCTCCTCTAGCTCCCCACAGCTGTTTTCATCCCTCTATCCCTTCTTCCATCTCTCTGCTCACCTGCCCTGCCCCTGGGGTGGATTAACTACACAGACACTAATACAGCACCCCCCTATATGCCACTATATTATCATGCACAAAAACTCTGCTGGTTACAGCTCAAGCTGCTCACATGTAAAACCTTCCAGTCCAACCTCTGAAAAGCAGGGGAATGCCCAGTTAAGGGAGGTGTTTTCAGCATGACAAAATGCCCACACATTATGTTAACCTAGCTTCTTGACAGACTCTGTGCCATCGCATGGAGCTCCTTTTGCCTCCCATTGTACCTGTGTTTGCAGTGCACATGCCAAATCCCCCTTGCACTCTGAGCGAAAACCGTAATTCTGATCTGAGCAATATCCCCAAGTATCTAATGCAGACACTTGTGAGCGGTGGGAAGTATATTGTTACCCTTGTTGACAAAAGCAGCTAGCCAAAAAATGGGGGGTGGAAGGGAGAGGGAGGTCTGAAGGTGGTTCTAATTAGGAGGAGCAACTGGGTGATTGTCAGATATTTCTTTGATGCAATTTTATTTATTAACAAGGAATGTACAAAATCCTGCTTCCCTGAACACAGGAGGAACCAAACAACATGGGCAGTGTCTTTTCTTGCAGCTCCAAGCCTCTGTCAGTCAGCACCTCAGCACAAAACCTTTCTCTAGGCTCCTCCCATCACAATACACTGTGCTTCTAAGTGTGTCCACTTGGCTTTCTTCCTGCTTCTTTCTCTCCCAAACACCCTCCTGCACCCCAACCCACTGTCCCAGCCCAGAGCCTAAACTGCCTCCCAGAGCCGTGGGTGGGTGGGCGGGCGGAGATGGAGGACTTGGACCCGTTCTGGGCACCACCAAAAATTATACAAACCTGCTGCCCTTGGCCTGAGTAGTGTGTGTTATAATCACATCAGCAAAAAGAGTTAGATAGTGCCTTAGCCATGGTTATAAGCAAACTTTTATATCGTAAGAATTTGTATGGCCCTTCTTAGCATAGTACTTGAGCACCTCACAACATGTGTTCTGTATTTGCCCTCCCACACCTCTGGGAGGCAGGAGCATGCTATTATCCCCATTTACAGATGGGGATTGAGGCCCAGAGGCCCAGCTGCACAAAGGTACTTAGGTGTCTACACTTTTAATTTAGGTTCTGAAGTCCCAGTTTCAGACTCCACTGCAATCCACAAAACCCCTGCTCAGTTGCCTCCGAACCCTGTAGATGCCTGAACTTACGCACATTCAGTTTTCAGGGTAAAAATTCCCTATGTATCTAAGTTTCTGCCTTCGGGCATCTTCACTGCTGTCTTATGGTAAGGATCCAGATGCTTGTCTCCCACCTTGCCCCAGTGTATTCCATAAATGGGGGGAAGACAGGCAGAGGAGACCCTGTGTTGCCTGTGGGGCCAGTAGGCATAGGCAGCTTCTGAGCACTCCTTCAGGATTGGAGCTATTCAAAATCCAGCAGGAGGAAGAGAAAGAGAGGGGTGCACTGATGATGCCTACCTTATAACTTTTATCCTAGTGGTTAGAGCACTCGCTGTCATTCAGTTGTCCCCTTTTCCTGAGGAGAAGAAGGGAATTGAACATAGGTCTCCTACTGCTCATGTAAGTGCCCTATCTACTGGGCTATGGGATATTCTGTTATTTGGGTGAGAGGATAAGGAGAGCAGTTCAAGTGTTATCAGGCCAGTAATAGAGGCTGAGAATGACTCTATAGCCCAGTGGTTAGGGCACCCACATGGGCAACCCAGAGTCCAGTCCCCCTGCTCCACTGACTAATTATTTATACACAGTGGAACAGAGTCAACAGAAGACAATAAGCCCCCTTCAGAATATCCCATAGCTCAATGGTTAGCGCACTCTCTTGACTGATGTAGGAGACCCCCATGTTCAAATCCTGTCTCTAAATCTGACAGAGGGGAGAATTGCTACTGTGAACTCTGGAACTTTTAGTGCAGGATAGCAGATCCACAGGGCCAGTTAGTACATGGCAGAGAAGTGCACTGTAGATTCACACTCTGGCTTGCTGTGCAAGTGACTCACCATGTGACAAGCCCTAACAAAATCTTCATTACACTCATGTTTCCCGTTTGAGCAATGCCAGTTTAAACCAGTAGCAACCAGTCCCACTTCACAATGTCCCAGACCCACCAACAACCAGATATGCATCCCAAGTACACAAACATATGAGGAGCACTCCTACCCCTCTGCTTTTGATCAAATGCACCCACCACCATGTACAAAATATACAAATAATACAAATCTAAATATGCAAAAGGTCCAACTCTGAAAACATGCTTACTCCACAATAGCCCTCCTGCTGCAAAAACTCTGAGAAAAGAGTTGAGCCATTTGCCATACCCCAATGATTAATGAACTAGGAGGGGCAGCATATACAGTATCTAAATCCTACATGTTGGGGTCTAACATAACATAAACCTCACCCAAATCAAACCCACACCAGCCACCTGGGCACCCCAGCTGCATAATCTTTAAACATGCAAAATATGAGATAGACTGGCTGCCCTCGCTGGACCTCAGACCTAAAACCTACAATAGCTAAATTCCCTCAACACCAGGATGCACAAAGGTGCATAAAAACCAATTGCAGTACATCAGCAATATTGTCAACAAGCCTCTCCAAAATAGGGCAGGATTTTTTTTAGAAAACTTTGTAAAAGATTAAATCTTTGCATTTAAAAAAAATGATGATTTTGTTCAAAGATTGAGTACTAAAATTAAAAAGGTGTAATCTTCCTACAGTAATTATAACAATTGAATACGAGTTTCAAGGAAGGTTTTCATAAAGCTGAAGCAAGATGTTTACCTGGGGAGTTTCACTCACTCTTGATCACCAACAAACTACCTCTATAGAAACCGCAACAAATGTGGGGTAAACCTGACTCTGAGTGTCAAAGGCTTTGTGGATGGAAATGTGTAACTCAGTTGCAGGTGGCATAATCTAGTCAGGGATGCTCTTGCCATTTGACAGCTGGGAAGGGATTGGAATTAGTCAGAACAGGAGAATATGGTGTAAATCAGGGCCTTTGAACCTTTCCAGACTACTGTATCCCATTCAGGAGTCTGATTTGTCTTGTGTACCCTCAAGTTTCACGTCACTTAAAAACTACTTCCTCACACAATCAGACATAAAAATACGAAGTGTCCTAGCACACTATTACTGAAAAATCGCTCACTGTCGCAATATAATAATAAAATAAGCCAATTAGAAAATAAATATTGTATGTACGTTTCAGTGTTGTTGGCTATCCCTCCATTCATATTTCAGTGTATAGTATATAGAGCAGTATAAATAAGTCACTGTATGAAATTTTAGTTTGTTCTGAGTTTGCTAGTGCTTTTTATGTAGCCTGTTGTAAAACTAGGCAAATGTCTAGATGAGTTGATGTATCCCAAGAAAGACTTCAGTGTATCCCAATAAATATATTTAGCCCTGGTTGAGAACCACTGGTGTAAATAATCCACAATTTGTCCACCTGCAGAGAGAGAAAACAACAGTGAGCAAGTGTCCAAAAAACAGAAGGAGGTAGCAAATGGTGTCCATGAAGAGGCTCACACTCCCAAAGATGGGATTAAGCAAGCATCTCTGGACCCAATAATATATGACATCAATAACACAACAGTGGGTACTGAGCACAACAAAGTACAGACTAATTATTTAGTGTAAATATTCACACTACTATGGAGAAGTCAGCTAGGTTCAAGGTCCCATCCATGAGTGCTTTGCGAGAATGCTTGATCCTTTGGATAGAGGCTGAAACTTACTCTAGGCATTTCAGCCACCCTGTTATGCAACAGATGGTGTGGAGGAAGGAGAGGAAAAAACAGAAGGAAATTTCTAGAGCTCAGCAATAATCAGAATTTCCATCCCACAGGAAATTCTTATATTTCAACATTTTATTTGTTCTGAACTGGGTTGAAAAGTCAAAATATTAATATTTTATGCAAAAAATGTCAGAAATCTTTTGATTCAGAAATATCAAAGTGTTTCAGTTTGAGTCATTTCAATATTCAACTGCATCTGCCTATGAGTGCTGCAGTTTCTCATGGGCATAGTTCCAATGGCTCACATCCTCATTCTTCCATATGGGGTTGATTCCCTGGCTGAACTACATATCCCATGATTCACCATGCGCAGAGGTGAGACAATAATGCATTATAAGAAAATTAGTCCCACCAAGAGACCTGGCCACAGGGAAGAATGGCATCATAAAAGACTGGAGTTACAACTCTCATGAGGCAATGCAACACTGCAGGGAAACATAGCCTTATGTTGAACTGGTTCATAATGAAATAATGGTGCAAGTTTGGAGTATTTTCGACACATTTCCTCAGCTATTGGCCCCCTTAATAAGAAGTTATCATTTCCATCAATTTCCTGGGTGCAGATATAAGATATATTGGTCTGTAATACTTCAGATCATAATTAGAAACTTTGTTGAATTTAGGTACAAAATAGGATCCCACCAGTCCTTGGGAACAGTGGCTGTGTTTAATGGCAGATTACATATTTTTGTTAGCAGCTCAGCCTCAGCCACTTCATACTTAATCTCCTTCAGAACCTTGGGAAACTGCTAGGATAAGCTCACTGTAGTGTTCCAGGCCAGCATTAGTCATGACAGATTGGATTTGTGCTGAAAGCTGGAAACAAGCATGTTCGGTGCATACATCAGGTGTGTGATGCTGAAACTGGGGTGAGGAGCTGGGAACAGGCATACTCAGTGCATGTCACAATGCAGGCACCTGAGCACTGAGATGGGCGAAGAAGAATGAACAGATAGTGAGATCAGGGCCGGCGCTTCCATTTAGGCGACCTAGGCAATTGCCTAGGGCGCCAGGATTATTGGGGGGCGGCAGTTTGCTGGGGGGCGGGGGTGGCAGGCGGCTCCAGTTGACCTGTCGCAGGCGTGCCTGCGGAGGGTCCACTGGTCCCGCGGCTCTGGTGGACCCGCTGCAGGCGTTCCTGAGGACTGTCCGCTGGTCCCGCAGCTCTGGTGGACTTCCCACAGGCACGCCTGTGGCAGCTCCACCAGAGCTGCGGGACCAGTGGACCCTCCGCAGGAACGCCTGCAGCAGGTCCACTGGAGCCGCAGAAGCAGCGTGTGGGGTGGTGAAATGGCCGTGCGCCTAGGGCGCCAAAAACACTGGCGCTGGTCCTGAGTGAGATGAATGGTGCATTTCACCTCTCTGAGCAGCCCATGCTTCAGACTGATATGCAGAGTCCCTTCCTCGTATACTAGGCCCAGATTTGGGGTATATACTTGATCTTCATTCTCCTGGCCCTTCCTGTGCTTAATTGCTGCAGGCACGCCTCATACCCCCACCACCTATCCACCTCCCCATAGCCCTTCCCAGCTTAAAAGGAGTATGGAGTGAGAATGAGGTTGTGGGAACTGGCAGCTGAGTGGTGGAGAGGTGTGCTCAGGAAGTCCCTTGGTTTCTCCTCTCTTCCTAACCATACCCACCTCACTATAACCACTTCCTTAAAACAGAGGGGAAATTCCTTGCCAGAAAATTTGTTAACACTCAGTTAAGTTGCCCAGCATTGCATGGATTTCTTCCAGAATGGTCTACTTCATCTACTCTTAAATCTCTAACACCCAGGAAATAAAGCCCCCCATGCCACAGCCTAAACTTTGCCTTTTTTGCCTAATAATAATTTCATAACACTCCAGATAAAACTGAGCACAGCGGGGCCAAAGCACATGAGTACTATAGGAAAGACCTATAGTGCACTGTCTTGTAGACCATCACACTGCTACAGATCCCCCATGGAAGAATAAACCACAGTAGCCCTACACTTGGACACTTTACATAAGTCAGCACAGAAATGACAGGTCCCTGATTCCTCAAGTGACAGATACACCTCTCTACCTCTGACAGGGTGAACATCAGAACTGGACACAGTATCCAATGATGGTCTCACTAATGCCATATATAGAGGTAATGCCACCTCCCTGCTCCTACGCACTACTCCCCTGCACATACATCCAAGCAGCACAGGGTCTCTTACCTACAGCATTACATAGGAGCTCACATTCAGATGGTTTTCATCACAGAGCCAATTCCTCCAGAATCAGTGATTTCCAGGATATAATCCCCCATCCCGTAAATGTGACGTACATTCATTCTTTCTAGATCTTGAATTTAGATGTTTAAAAAAATGTTGTTCAAATGAGCTTTAGCATCAATGATTTTATATCTTCTTTCAAATCATTGACAAAGGTTTGAAATAGCATTGGTCTGAGGACAGATACCTGTGGGACCCCACTAGAAACACCCCATTCAGCGTGGGTGGCAAGTATAATAGGCCATGGAAGCCTTCCCTGGTGCAGCTGCCATTGACCTGCTGCTGGACACCTAGGTCATGGTGGCCCCGCCTCTTTCCCTCCCTGCTCCACCCTTTTCCTGAGGCCCTCACCGCCTGCTGCTGCTGCCTACCTGGTAAGCCTTCCTCCTCTCCACCCTCTCCCTCTGGAGGAGGGGTTGGGGAATGAGGATTGATGCAGCAAGCCAGCAGTGGGGCGGGGGGAGTGGCGGAGGTGAGCGAGTGTGTGGGCAGGGATCTTGCTGCAGGTGGGAAGGTCTGGAGGGTGAGGAGTCAGGCAGGTGCAGGAGTCTTGCTGTGGGTGGGTGGGTGGCGGGAATCTGGCAGGGGGATTGAGAAGGCAAGCAGTGGGGTCTTGCTGTGGGCAGGAGGTGAGGAAGCAAGTGGTGGGCATGTGGGGGTCTTGCAGCAGGTTGGGGGGTCTGTGGTGGGGGAACGATGAGGTGAGCCACAGGTGGGTAGAGAAGGTTAGGAAGTGAGCAGTGGGTAGAGATCTCACAGCCGGTGGGGGAGTGATGAGGCGAGCGGTAGGCAGGGGAATGAGGAGGGACCTGGCAAGCCAGCGGCAGGTGAAGGGGTCTGGCAGCAGGTGTGTGTGGGGGTGTCTGGTAGGTGTGTGGGGGTCTTGTGGCACAGGAAGTGAGAACAGTCTTGCCAGCAGTGGGGGCTGTGCAGGAAAGGGGCCTGGTGTGGGGTGAGGGTGCAATGTGGGTGGGGCCCAGGGCAGAAGAGGCTTGACAGGGAGCTAGCCTGTCCCAGGGGAAGCTTCATCCACTGCCTGTGCCATTCAGTGATGATTCCCCATTAATTAATGCATTTTGAGATCCATAACTTAGCCAGTTTTAAATCAATTTAATATATAGCATATTATTTGTGATTGGAATTATTTCCAAGGCACATCATAAAGGCTGACTTGTGAGAGAGGACAAAAGATGAAATCAAGAAGTGATTTCTGTAGTTTTGATTGTAAACTACTCTCCAAGGTCATAAATCTCTTCCAGAATGGAGTCTGATTTTTCTTCTGTTTCTCTTCTAGGTAGATGTAAAGAAAAACAAGGAACGATAGGTTTGTGAGTTACACTGTGATGTGAAGAATGAAATGCCCTTGTGGGAGAGTCCTAAACACTAAATCCCATCCTACCTGTTCTCCATAGACCTAGGAGTGTTTAGCTGTTTTGTAGAGTCATTTCAATCCACTGGGAAAGTGAAGAATGAGGAGAGGTGTCTCTAGCTTCTTCTGCAGGAGCTACAGGGTAGGTCTGCACTCCTCCACATTCTGAGCTGGGTTGCTCCCTTTTCATCCCTGTCTCCAGCTAGAGCATGCTCTGGAGGGGTGTGGCTAGCTGGACCCAGTATTGTCCTTTAACCCCTTCCATCCAAATGTGGTATTTGTATATCCCACCACAGACAGGGAACTAATGATTTTATTAAAGTTTTTTATTGGAATGTTTCACTGAAAGTGCATTGCTAGAAGTCACATTCATTAGATCAGAAATGGCACAATACCTGACATTGTTTACCAGACCCCACTCTAGTTTTTCCCTTTTAAGTTCTAGTAAATTTGGGTGAGGGAGATCCATGGATCAGCTCTCAAACTGAGGCTGAAATGAGTAAACCTTTCTGCAGCTCTCATTGTAAAAACCGTTTTTTTCTCTCACCTCAGTGGATGTGACTCTGGATCCAGTCACAGCCCATCCCTGACTTGTCCTGTCTGAGGATCAGAAAAGTGTGAGATGTGCAGACATGTGGCAGGATCTGCCCAACAATCCTGAGAGATTTGATATTTCTGCTTCTGTCCTAGGATCTGAAGGCTTTACCTCAGGGAGACATTACTGGGAAGTGGAGGTGAAGTCTGGGGGACACTGGGCTATTGGAGTCACCAGTGACTCTGTGAGGAGGAATGGAAAGATCCTCCTTAAACTGGAGGAGGGGATTTGGGTTCTTACCTCTTTGGAGACACTTCCGTTTCTGCATAAGACATCGAGGAAGATTGGAGTTTATCTGAACTATGCAAGGGGAGAGGTGACATTTTATGATGCAGAGAACATGGCTCTGATCATCTCTCTCACTGCTGAATTTACCAGGAATGTTTTCCCTTTCTTCCACTTCTGGTCTAAATACTCCTATATGAAACTGTCCCCCTGCAAGAGATGAATATTTCACTGTACCCACAGAGCAGTTTAGAATAGAAATGCTGACTTCAACTGATCATTCATAAAAACCAAGTTATGATTCCAGGGTGTAAGTCATCAGTTATCTGAGCTCTAACTTTATATTTTACTTTTCACACAGGCACAGGGCAGCTGTGTAAATTAATTACTGTTGGCAAAGAAGATTTATAGCTTTATGTAAACGCTATGCAGCCAGGGTACTCTGACTGTCATCCACAGCTTCAATGTTAGCACAGCCGAGGCCTGGTCAATATAGTTATGGCGCTCCCAGGTGTGAATTTTTAACACCCCTGAAT
Organism: Chelonoidis abingdonii; assembly: GCF_003597395.2. Taxonomy (NCBI): domain Eukaryota; kingdom Metazoa; phylum Chordata; order Testudines; family Testudinidae; genus Chelonoidis; species Chelonoidis abingdonii. Next base: position 4,662,614 of record NC_133781.1, read on the forward strand.
GCTTCTATTGACCTAGCTACTATAGCACAGGGAGGTGGATTAATTACCTTGACAGAAAAACCCCTTCTGTCACTGTAGGAAGCATTTAGTCTATGGTGCAACAATGGTGTAGCGATGGCTTTGTAATGCCTGTACTGTTGACATGCTCTCAGCCTCCTGCACCCCTGCCTGAGCACTGCTGTCACCACCCTGCAGCATTTAGGGAGCTGGCAATGAGGGTCTAGTTTGGGCTTATGATAAAATTGTTTAAAACACTGGTTATTTATTTAATTTCTTGGATTGTTATGCTGGAAGTCACCAGGTGGCGGTGCTACACACGGTGTTCTACCTTTTTTCCTTTATATGAGAGCAAATGCCCCATATTTGAAGGAATGCTGCATTGTTACTGGTTATGTGATGCCACTGCTTTGTGTGGGAGCTGCTACAAACAGCAAGAAGGTTTCTTGTTTCCTCTAATCAGTTTTGTGGCAGGTTGAGATTGCTGCCCAAGTAGTTTTCCTGGGAGCAGGTTGTGATCTCTGTTCAGTGACTGGTGTGCGTAGTGTCAGTAAACCAGCTAAACGTAAGAAAATACCTAGACTCTACATCTGTGATTTTTCCTCCAAGGGGAAACCAACCTGGGAAGCCCTGGATTCTGTTACTGCTCACCTGAGGGGTGACACTCGTGTAAAAAATGAACACTCATGTCCGTGGGATGACCATATATGGCTTAATATCATTATCTAAATTCAATTTTCCCCCTTCCCCCCGTTTTCCACTTTGTCTGAGACACAATCTGCCAACTGAAGTTTCCACAGTTTTGCAAGTTCTCCAAGACACTATTTCTTGCATGATTTCAAGGTGGAGGCAACTCACACTATTTAACATCAAATTCAGGGATCAGTTATACAAAGGTCACAGTTTTAACCACTGTAACATACCACCCTGCGTATACAACTGTGACAGGTTTCCTCGTGGTGCAACCTGGAACTGGGATACCTCTGAGCCCTCTGACTTACCACCCTGGGTTCCCTTACTCACTGTGATGCTGTGACAAGCTGCAGACCTCCCAGTCCTGCACTCCCACAAACATTCACATGGCACAGACACACCCAGCTACAGTTACATGAGGGGTTCTCCTCAGCCACTCATGAACTAACAATAAAGAGGCTCCAGCCAACTTTCCCCCACTCCCAGCTCCACAGCCTATGACCCTAGAGCTGTACAGTCTTGCCCTGGTCAGAAAGCTGACCAGTGTAGATTTATAACTCAATCTGACCCTCCCGCAATGTGGAAAGAACAATGCTCCAGTTATTGTTTCTGAACAGATTCCCCAAGCACTTCTAACAAAATGCATTGCTTTAGGTAAAAGATATAAAACAAATTTATTAACTACAGAAAGATAGATTGTAAGTAGTGAGTGTATAGATCAACATAGATTACCCAAGAAATTAAACAAAAAAGCAATCTAAGCTTTATAAGCTATGAAGTAGTGTCTCACCCTGTTAGTTAGTACAAGCAGGTTATAGTTTTTGCATACACAGGCTTGAATTCTTCTATCCCACCTGGGACCCCCTTCCCCAGTTCAGTCTTTCTTCCTCAGGCACTTTCAGGTGTTGGCTTTTAGGGGAACTGAGACCCAGTGATGATGTCACTTCCCCTTTTATAGTTTCTTCCATGGGCAGAGAACATCTTTATTTCAAACCAAGCTCCCAGCACAGTTTGTGGAAAAGCATAAGCAATAAGATAGAGTCCAGTATCACATGATCTAGTCACATGCTCTTGCATGCTTTGATGAGTACTAGCAGCCATTACACATACTCTGACTGAAGCATCCACAGAAAAGAGCATCAGGTGAGGGATAAACTTTTCCCATGGCCCATTGTTCTTGTTGATGGGCCATCGCCTTAAATAGTTCATTCACAATGTGTTGGCTATACTGGATGTAAACTACTTTGTGGGTGTTACTCAGGACCAAACACATTTGAAATACAGGTACATAGTCAATATTCATAACTTTAGATAAAAAATGATACATTCATACAAATAGGATAATCATATTTAGCAAACCATAACTTTTCCATTGACACCTCACATGACATATTTTGTACAAGATGCATCCTAATAATATCATAATTATATTAGTATGGTGAATATGGGATGCAGAGTGTCACAGCATGCTATTTTTTTCATATATTGTGGCTGGGAATGGAAACATTCACACATCTGTGTACTAATCCCAGAAAAACTGTTAAAGTGTAGCTATGGTTGAGAGAACAGATCAGTAATTTAGGTCACACTATGGGTATGGCTACACTTGCAGCTGTACAGCGCTGCTGCGGGAGCACTCCCGCAGCAGCCCTTTGAAGTGCAAGTGTGGTTGCGGCGCCAGCGCTGGGAGAGAGCTCTCTCAGCGCTGCAGGTACTCCACCTCCCCGTGGGGATTAGCTTACAGCTCTCCCAGCGCTGGGGCACTGTTTACACTGGCGCTTTGCAGCGCTGTAGCTTGCTGTGCTCAGGGGGGTGTTTTTTCACACCCCTGAGCGAGAAAGTTGCAGCGCTGTAAAGCGCCAGTATAGCCAAGGCCCATATTACAGGGCTTTTGCAATAATCCGCCAAACAAAACATTCTAAACCCAGAAAATTCACAGTTTATGTGACACAGCAGCAGCCTCAGCAGATACTGAAGCAGAGACGGGGGTTGGGAACTGGGGGCCTAGATGGGAACATCCTTTTTTCTGCAACCCAGTGCCATGTGCAGGAGTGATACCCCTGGGGCACTTGGATCCATGCAGTACACCCCTTCCATCCAGGCAAGAGAAATATTCCAGGAAGAAACCAACCCCCTGGATCAAAGAAACTCTCCAGCCAGCAGAACAAATTCAGAAATTAGTTTTGTATCAGGGGCCTCAGACACTGATGATATGATCAGGCTGCTTTGCACAATGTCCACTCCAGGCATCCTGCTCCTGTGCAGATTCCTGTTTGCTCCTCCTGCCCCTCCCCCTCCAGTATGGTCCACAACTCCTTCCCATCACAGTCTCTCCACCTCAGCCGTAATCCGTTAAGGGGTGTATTTAAATGTGCATATGCCTACACACACACGGTACTCTTTAATATGGCCAATTTCACAAAGCTGAAAAACACATTTATTTTTTGCGTCTCCTCACAGCACAGATTTAGGTGCCTATCTTCAACAGAGTGTGTGTGTGTGTGCAGGGGCTTAGGACATCCCCTCGCCATGGCATCTCCCACTGGCTAACTTAGGCAGCTTCCCACCTAGTGTGCTGGCTTTTGTGGATCCCATCCTTAGATGCCTGTTTCTCCCCAGTCATTGTATAGGGTGCCTAAACGTCTAGCTCATGCTTTGTGGTTTCCAATGATTTTTAAGGTACCCACAAGTTAGGTGTTACTACGCTCACAGTTGTGTGACAATTGTGGCTGCCCAGTATGCCAAACCTCCAGGGTGCCAGCAGCATGCCAGGTGCATCACAGTTTGGGGGCAACTCTGCAAGTGCTTCAGCAGTTAGGCTTTGTAGGTGCTAGCCCTGCTGGGTCCCTACTCAGATAGCTACTCAGAGCACTGGCTAAGGCAAAGGCTATTTTACTGAGGCTGGCAGGACAGGGAGGGTTGCAGATCCATTGTGTACAGTGGATCAAACAGTTACAGGTCAAAGGGAGTAATAACAGTCCCTGTTTGGGTCCCTGGGGCCATCCAATCAAGAGTCAGGGCTCTCCAGACTTGGTCCTGTAGTGCCTTCTCCAGTCCAGTCTCTATTCCCAGGGTTACCTTATTTCAGGTTCCCCAAAAGAGGACACTGCTGTGGGGGAGGGTACAACCATATCTCTGTTTATTTTCAGCAAATATCTACTAAAAATATAATGCTTTTAACATCCATTACGTTTGTTAAATGGTTCAGTAAAAAGGGTGTTCATCATAAAACATGGATGGTCCGTCTGGTGATTAAAGCACCAAATCCCCTTAAACCTCAATCTCCTTTGAAACCTCTAGCCATAAATCTGTCATTGTGGCAAGAATCACCAAAGTGAACTCCACCGTATGAATTCAACCCATTGCTTCTTTCTCCATAGCCTTTTTTTTAGCTCTTGCCTTCACTCCTTGGGTCTCAAAAGTGATCTGCATTTTAGTTGGGAACAAAATGGATGATTCCTTTCCCGCCTTCCAACAGCCATTTGGGGACAGCCCAAAGCTCTCTAAGTGGCATTCTGACTTCAGCTGGACTGATGTCTGGGGGCAGCAGGATGGGGGGAAAATACATTCCTTTCAATAAAACCTCTTCCCCTGATCTCCTTGTAAAGCTGTGGTCTCAGTCAGGTCCTTCAAGTATGAAATGGAAATTAGAATAGTGTGGCCAGCTGGGTTTTGCGATCCCTGAATCATCTGTAGCAGTGGTCCCCAACGTGGTGCCCAAGGGCGCCATGGTGCCCGCCGGGGCATTTATGTGCACCTGCCTAGTGCCCAACAGGGGAGAGATGTAGGAGACCCGTGCCTGCTGGGGACAGAGTACTCCAGGGCTGCGGGCGCCGGTGTTCTCTGTACCTGGCAGGCGCGGGGCAGCAGCTTTTCTCCGGCTTTTCCAGGGTTGCAGGCTGTGGGCGCCAGTGTTCTCGGTCCCCAGCAGGCGCGGGGCCACAGCTTAAGCTGGAGAGAAGCTGCAGCCCTGCGCCTGCCGGGTACAGAGAACTCTGGGGCTGCAGGCTGCGAGTGCCGGTGTTCTCTGTCCCCGGCAGGTGCGTGGCCCACCCAGTGCCCAGCATGGGAGAGAAACCGGGGCCCTGGGCCTGCCGGGGACAGAGAATTCTGGGGCAGCAGGCTTCATTCTATGTTAAAGGAAGAATAATAAATATATTTGGACCAGCAGTTCAACAATGTTTTACTTTTTTAAAATAAGTAAGATGAAAACTGTTTGTGATATTTATTTTGTAAAAAATCCTTAATTATTCTTACAGGTAGACAAAAAAGAGCAAATTCACATGGTAAGGTGAAAGAGTAATTGCCAAATAATTTAATTAATACATTTTACATGCAAAATTACCCTTTTTATCTTATAGATTCATATATTATATAATATTAAATATGATTTTTTGTATTATTTAATGTACAAATACAAAATAAGCCTTGAAAAATTGTTGGCGCCCACCACACTCTTCTGAAAACATGAATGTGCTACTGGCCACAAAAAGGTTGGGGACCACTGATCTGTGGTGTTCAGTACACTCATATAAAATTGTTCCCAAAATCAGTTTTCAGGGTTTGAGGAACAAATGGTTCTTTAAAAGAGATTAAATCAATTTATCCTTTGTTGGCAGCACACCAGGGACCTAGTAATTTTTAAAACTAATCAGGTTCTTGTGTCTTCATCATTTACCATTATGTTTAGCTAGAATTCCAGGTGAAGTCGCTTTGTGACATGGGTGCCCCTCTCTGTAGCCAAATTCTCCTACATTCATCTATGCCAAACGCAGATTAATATTAATCACATTGACATAAATGGGAAGTGTGAACATCCAGCACCTCTACAGCTTTGGCCCCTCTCTTGTACTTAAAGCACTGCACAGGATCTTTTCAGGGGGAATAAGGCAAAACGCCACATTTATTAGTAATGCATGTACTCATTAACACTGTATCATATGCATATAATTACAATTATGCACACACACACACAAACACACTCTGTCTTGTTGTTGTTACCAATTAGTTGCTCCCCTAACTGCACTGGCTAGGTGAGTTAGATGGGGGAGGGGGTGGAGCCAGGCTTCTGCCGATTCGGATCGATGCTCCCATGTTGACAAGAGGAGACCCGAGGTCCTTTGCAAGACACCTCACATTTATATCAGCTTCCCTCTTATGCAAATCTGTACCAGATTCAAAATCTGTGTCTGTGTCCCTTGGTCCTTTGTCTTGCTTTCTTCTGGGTGTTGTTCCAATGCTGCAAAGAGGGTGTTTTCAAAAGAAGGTGCTTGCTTCTAACCCCAGAGGCCATCAGTATGTCTGTTTGTCTTTAATGAACCCACTTGACATGTTTTATTGTCCTTGGGTCTGGCTTCCAGACTCTCTCCAAGGGTTGAGGCTGTTTGGAGGTGCTGCCTTCCACACCCTCCTCATTCACACCTCGTTCATTCAACAGGTCAATTGATTAGGGAGTTGCGGGGCGGGGGAGGAGATCTTGTTCTACTGCTTGCAAAAAGACTTTTTTCTTCTATCTTATTCTATCCTTAGGGGCTATAACATTGTACCAAGAGCAATGCAAAGTTTCTACATGCGGCTTTGATACAGTTTCCATATACCAAGACTCATCAATACAAGGTTTCTATATGAGACTTTGATACAAACTCTCATGAAAACAGAGGTCACACATGGATAGACCCACTACAAGGCTATATGAAGAGGCACAATGTAAAGTCATATGGAAATTATCAGAAATTTATCTACATTCTCCCCCTTTTGACCTCTCAAGAACAGTTCTTGAGTGGTCACCATATAAATCTTTTGTATCTGTTGCAAACAAACCAAACAATCATAATCAGGTGAATATAACTAAAACCATTACAATTGACTAAACACCAGATATAACAAACACAAATGCAAACAATCATAATTATAATAATTGGGAATACAATAAAACCATCACAATAATTGAGTACATTGACAAACAAAATTAGGCCCAAGTTTAATGCTGCAGTAGCCATCAAACAATAGAAGTCACTGAGTCAGGACCTTCTTAAGCACACATGACAAATAAGATTTTGTAGGAGTACCACAGTTGTCATGCAAGTGTTGGGGGTGGGGGGTGGGGGGAGAAAAGCTCCAAGTAACTAGGCAATATGGCGTGGGGTCAGAAGTTTACATTCTTAGGCCTGCTAGCTAGCATGAGTACATGTGATCATTTATTATTTTCTTTTGTTCTTTTGTTCATGGTACAAGATGTAATCGATTGGGGGGGGGTCAGTAGTTTCTGGGTAGAGGATACAGTTAATTAAAGGATCCGGTAGTTAATGAATTGAAATTGGAATGAATTTAGCACCTGTGGAACCTCTGTAAACAGTAGGGTATAAAAGACATGGCAAAGGCTAGTGAGGTGTGCTTGATTTGAGATTTGTATCTCCTAGCACCTTATTTGATTTCAAATAAAGAGATTCCACTTCTCCATCCAGTGTAGTCATTGGGATACGCACACCGGGCAAACGAACCCTAACTGTTGCCCCCTGCAACACAAGGTTAAACTGATTTGGACTTAAACTATCATTTAGTTGCAAAAAATGTTGCAGAATCCCCTATTTTTACCAGTTGTTTTCAAGAGGTTTTGGGACCTGAAAAGATAGGGCTCTGCATCATGGGCCAAGGTTTACAGGCTAATGGGGCCCAAGAACTTCCCTCAGGGCTTGGGAAAGTAGAACAGAGTGCATAGAGGAAAGTGTGGAATTAATAATACAAGCAAATATAACTTACAATACAATGTATCAATACAAAAATTACACAAAAAATGTTTTGGAGAACCTAACAAAAAATAAACCTGATGCATTGGGACCAAAGTCTTTTGGGACAGTAGGATCAGAGGGTGTGGTAGATAGATGTTCTGTTGGAGATGGAATGTGGTGAGGTTGAGATGGGGGAAGTAGAGAGAGGAAGGCATTTGCCCTGTCTAATGTAGTAACCCTCTCTCTCTGGACCCAATGCTAGCGGATAAGGACTGGTTAAGGGGAGACTACAATGGGTCGTACTGAAGGGTGAACTGTCAGGCTGGAAGGAGGTTACTACTTGGAGTTCTTCAAGTACGGTTTGGACCAATCTTATTTAACCTTTTTTACTGACCTGCACAAAAAGTGGGATGTGCTAATACAGTTTGCGATGACACAAAGCTGGGGGTAATTGCTAACACAGAGAGGACTGGATATCATACAGGAAGATCTGGATGACCTTGTAAACTGGAGTAATAGTAATAGGAGAAATTAATAGTAAAAAGTGCAAGGTCATGCATTATGGATTAATAACAAGAATTTTTGTTATAAACTGGGGCATCACTTGGAATAACAGAGGAGAGAAGGTCCTTGGAGCATTGGTTATTCACAGGATGACTATGAGCCGCCAATGTGAAAAAAGCTAATGTGGTCTGGCATATCATCAGGCGAGGTATTTCCAGCAAAGATAAGGAGGTGTTAGTACCATTATACAAGGCACTGGTGAGACCTCATCTCGGAATTTGTGTGCAGTTCTTGGTCCCCATGTTTAAGAAGGATGAATTCAAACTGGAACAGGTACAGAGAGGGTACTAGGATGATCAAGGAATGAAAACCTGTCTTATGAAAGGAGACTCAAAGAGCTTGTGCTTGTTTAGCACAGCCAAAAAGGTTGAGGGGGGATATGCTTCTCTTATAAAATACAGAGGGATTAATATTAGGGGAGGGAGGAATTATTTAAGCTTAAGTACCAATGTGGACACAAGAACAAATGGGTTAAATGATACTAGGAAGTTTAGATTTGAAATTAGATGAAGGTTTCTAACCATTAGAGGGTGAGTTCTGGACAGCCTTCCAAGGGGAGTAGGGGGGCAAAGACATATCTGGCTTTAAGACTAAGCTTGATAATTTTATGGAAGGATGGTATGATGGGATAGCTTAATTTTGGCAACTGACTTTTGATTATCAGTAGGTAGTATGCCCAGTGGGTCTGTGATGGGATGTTAGATGGGATGGGATCTGAGTTTACTGCAGAGAATTCTTCCTCGGTGCTGGCTGGTGAGTCTTGCTCACGTGCTCAGGGTTTAGTGATCGCCATATTGGGGTCGGGAAGGAATTTTCCTCAGGCGGATGGCAGGGGCCCTGGAGGTTTTCGCTACTTCTTCTGACAGCGTGGGGCATGGGTCACTTGCTGAGATCCTCTGAGCTTGAGGGTTTTTCAAACCACAATTTGAAGACTTCAATAACTCAGACATAGGTTAGGGGTTTGTTATAGAAGTGGATGGGTAGGATTCTGGGCCTGCTTTGTGCAGGAGGTCGGACTAGATGATCATATTGGTCCCTTCTGACCTTAGAGTCTATGAGTCTAGCACAGGACACCCACCAGAGGCAGACACAGAACATGCAACACAGAACACAGACTTTGTCATGACACTATTACCATGGTATTTCTGTAACTCTTCAGCTGGTACCAGCTCTCCTGATGTTCTGGTTCGGAGGCTGAAAGATAGAAGCTTAGAAACAAGTTAGCACAGTGCTCTCACTGCAGCAGACCCTGCTTGGTCTCTGCCACAGTGTGTCTGGTACTTGGGGCTGCACAAATACTTATTAAGCAGTGCATTTCTTGTGAGTTTAAATTTTCCCTTTCTCCCAGTAAAAGGCATTAATACTCCATCTAGGAAAATTTTCCTGTTTTAAAATCCCCAGCCACTTTGCCATGGCCTGGAGATCTGAGGCAGAAGCAGGCACTGTTGTTAACTGTTTCACTCTCACCATCCTCCCTCGTGGTGGTGACTGTTCTTTTTGTTACTGCTGCAATGGCATTTTGGCCCTGGGAGGAGGAATCTACTCAATTATCCCCTTCCCAATCTCCAGAGGGGTCCCAAAAGTCTGCCTCTTCTGGGGTCTCAAATGTCCCTTCTTCTGATATTCCTGCTGCTGTAAGATTTGAGAGTGCTGTTTTAACTTTCTGTACCCATCCTGTGAACAGCAGATTTGAGCCATCAAAGTGGCCAAACTGAGAGCTACTGTGAATCTCTGAGGCGAGCAAAATCTGCCATTAAGTGCAGGACTCACTAAGGTAGAGGAGGAACTTTATCACAGATTATTATATAACAGTGCACAGCAGAGAGGATTAGTTTTGATTTAGTGGAGTTAATAGGAAATTTTATAAGTGTCAAAGTTCAGAAAGCAGTTTGATTAACCATGGTATTCAAATTACAGCTAGTCAAGCAGGTTGAGGGAGTGTTCTTAGAATTAACAGGCAGCTAGCAGGAAGATCCTGGTGATTGAATTAATTGGCAGAAAAGAAAGAGATTATTAAACATAATTCTGTATACCAATGAGTAAACACTGTAATGTTCAAGTGTAGAAAGAGAACTATCACAAAGTACCCTACCTTTGGTATTTAAAATAGACAAAGACAAACTAGCTAAGTTACTACCCAAGGGTGAAATTAAGCTAGTGTTGAATATAAGGTATTAACACATTTGATAACTTTTGCAATTAAAAATACATGACACAATTAAAATTAGAATAAAAGTATTCTAAAGTTTAGAACATAAATATTGAATAAAGATGTTGAAGTTAGAAGATAGTTTTTCCTCACTCTCACATAGAGTGTAATGTTATAAGGGAGAGAGGTCTAAGGCCTGATCTACATTAGGAAATTAGGTTGGTAAGACTATATCACTCATTGGTCTGAAAAATCCTTCCCCTCTCAGCTACACATTTAAACTGATCTGACCCCCCAGTGTAGAAAGTGCTTGGTCGAAGGGCAAAATCTCCCATTGACCTAGCTACCGCCTCTCCAAGAGGTGGAGTACTATGCCATCGGGACATACTCTCCCACTGACGGAGTCAGTGTTTTCACTGAAGCACTACAATATTTTTCATAGTTGGGTGGAAGTTGTTAGGCTTATATGACTTTGGTATTTTCCAAGAGTTCCTACTGTCCCAAGAGTCTGGATTTATGGAATAGATTGGAACTCCAATAGGTTCAGTGTTCTAAGGAAACAATAATTATGCTCTGAAAGAAGAAATTTTAACTTCATTCGAAGTGCATAAATTTCCTATGGAATTTTAGCAACAAGCATGGATTTCCTAAATCCTTTTGCAGTTTTTACTAGGTGGAATTTCTCACTCTGCCTTCTGTTGTTCAGTGTGAAGTCTCCTTCATGGTGGGAATAGGATTCTGTCTTCAAGGAAACTTAAAGAGTCAATGGAGGAAGGGAACTGGACTCAAGTCACCCACCTTATAGGGTGGTTGTCCAAACCACAATGCTGCAGAGTCATTTCAACTCTCTCTCTCTCTCTGGTCAAGGGCCTCTTTTGGTATTTATATCCAGTGGAACTGTTTCATAAAGAGTTACTGAGGGATCTCTCTATCAGACTAACCCATAGTTCTGTGGCCAGGGCACTCACATGAGAGGTGACAGATACCTGCTCAAATCCCTTTGTTTCATCAGGTGGAGTGGGGACTTGAAGTTGGGGAGGTCTTCCACATCCTGGGCAAGTGCCCTAATGATGGGGCTAAAGGTTATGAGTGAGATCCTCCCTTCCCACCACAGCTGTTTTGTGTGGAGGTAGGCAGCCTCTGAACACACCAACTGGCTTGGATGCCATCAGCAGAAGTGTGTCTAACTTCCCCAGTTCATGAATCAGAAACAGAGATAGGTGCCTATCTCCATGAGATGGGCAGGGCTTAGGACATACCCTTCTCACTGACATCTCCTACCGATTAGCTTAGGCAGCTCCCCATCTAGTGCAAAGGCTTCTGTGAATCACATTCTAAGATTAATTCTCTTCCCCTTCATTTTAAAAGGAACCTGGATATTTAACCTGGGCTTTGTGGATCCCAGTGTTGTTCCTGTGAACAACCTAAAAGTTAGGCATTATAATTATCTGAGTGTCACAACGCATAAATCCCATGGTGGATTTGGGCCTAAAACACTATCAAGAATAAATGAGAAGTCATAGCATATAACATAAAGGTTGTTCTAGATCTATAACACCTGAATGGAGCATGATCAGTGTTCAGAGCTTCTCAAGAAGTTACAATCTAATCCCATCCTAGCCTCTTGCTCTGTACAACTCTGTCCCAAGAAAGTGATTTCATTTTTCTGGTTTAATAACTACCCATTGCATATCCTCACAACATGGCTATTCCAGCCTAGCCTGATGCTCTGAAAATCATGGGAATTGGAAAAGATCATCTCTAACCAGGACATTTCTATGATGCATGTCCTGTGTGGAATTTCTTATGAGGTTTAGGCTCTGCCAGAAGCAATTCCCACAGTTGAGCCACTTATAGGGTCTCTCTTCCCTGTGGGTTCTCTGATGTGATAGAAGATGTGAGCTCACACTGAAGGTTTTCCCACACTCCTTGCATTCGTAGGGTTTCTCTCCTATGTAGATTCTCTGCTGTTGACTAAGAGTTCAGCTTCAACTGAAGATTTTCCTTCAGTCAGAGAAGATATAGGGCTTCTCTTCTGTGCGGATTGTATGATGCGTAATAAAGGCTGAGCTCTTACTGAAGCTTTTCCCACAGTCCATACACTTGTAGCGTCTTTCTCCACTGTGGATTCTCTATTTGAAAGAGTTTCTCCCCCATGAGATTCTTTGGTGAATAATAAGGGTTGACCTCTCTGAAGCTTTTCCTGCACTAGGGGCATTCCTAGGGTCTCTTTTTTGTATGGGTTCTTTGATAGGAATAGAAGCTGTGAGCTTTGACTGAATCATTTCCCACACTCACTGCATTTGCAGTGTCTCCTCCCATGTTGATTCTCCAGTGATTAGTGAAATTTGAACTCTGAAGTTTTTCCCATAGTTGAGGTAGTTATAGCATTACTTTCCTGTGTGGATTATCTGATGTTTAATAAGGGATGAGCTGTGACTGAAGCGTTTCCCGCAATTCAGGCAATTATAAGGTTTCTCTCCTGTGTGGATTCTCTGATGTCTAATAAGGTGTGAGCTCTGACTGAAGCTTTTCCCACACTGGAGGCATTCATAGGGTCTCTCTCCTGTGTGGGTTCTCTGATGCGATAGGAGGTGTGAGCTCACACTGAAGCTTTTCCCACACTCATTGCATTTGTAGGGTCTCTCTCCTGTGTGGATTCTCTGATGAGTAATAAGAGTTGAGCTCCTACTGAAGTTTTTTCCACACACAGGGCACTCATAGGGTCTGTCTCCTGTGTGGGTTCTTTGATGTGATAGAAGCTGTGAACTTTGACTGAAACTCCTCCTGCACTTGGAGCATTCATAGGGTCTCTCTCCTGTGTGGGTTCTCTGATGTGACAGAAAGTGAGAACTCACACTGAATCTTTTCCCGCACTCACTGCATTTGTAGGGTTTCTCTCCCGTGTGGATTCTATGATGTTGAATAAGGGTTGAGCTGCAATTGAAGCTTTTCCCACAGTCAGGGCAATTATAGGGCTTCTCTCCTGTGTGGATTGTATGATGTGTAATAAGGGCTGAACTCTGTATGAAGCTTATCCCACAGTGCAGACACTTATAGGGTCTCTCTCCTGTGTGGATTCTCTGGTGAATAATAAGGACTGATTTCCAAGGGAAGCTTTTCCCACAATCCCCACAAGTGTAGGGTCTCTCTATAGTGGAGTTTCTCTGTTCAACAGTTCCTTTGATTTTCTTGACCCGTTTGCTTCTGAGAGTAGATTTAGCCTGTCTCTCCCCTGAGTGGTCTTCCTGCTGCCTCTCTGGCCTGTGCTGCCTCTCACGGATATCTGGCTCCTCAGGATTCTGGGAAACCTCCTTTTCAGCTCTTCCAGATACCTTCCCATGTAGATCAACTTGCTCAGGATCTTCCTGCTGAGGATTCTCCTCCTCATTCTCACTCATCATGCCATCACCTTCTGAAAGAGAGAGAGAATCCAGACAGGAGTCAGTCTCAGTGCTGAGGGGGAAGGAAATGACAGTAAGGGGAACAGGAAAGGGGACCAAAACCAAATAATTGCTAGGGAGATTAAAAGATCAGCAGCTGAATCCTATTAACCCCTTGTGATCTTAAGAGCAACCCAATGCCAGAAGGCCAGGGGCTTCCTATAGCAGTGAGTTTCAGCTGGCCTGGCCATCTCATGCAGAACAACTCACTATTGCTATACAGTAACTCCTCACTTAATGTTATTCTGGTTAATGTTGTTTCATTGTTACGCCACTGATCTATTAGAGAACATGCGTGTTTAAAGTTGCGCAATACTTCCTTATAATGTTGACAAAGCAGGCATCTGCCAAACAACTGCTTGCAGGAAGAGCAGCCCATTGGAGCTAGCTGGGGGTGGGGGTAGCTGACAGCCCCCCATCAACTCCCCTAAGTTCCCTGTGCGGCAGCTGCCCAGCAGTCTATCAATTGCCGGGCAGTTCAGGTGTACCTCCCCTCACTGTTGTGTGCTGGTTCTGCCCTCTGCCTTGGAGCTGCTCCTGGGAGCCTCCTGCTTGCTGTGCAGGGGATGGAGGGGAAGAAGGGTGCTGATGTCAGGGTGTCCCCCTGTCCCTCGCTCCTGTATCCCATCTCCACAGAACGGGAGCAGGGGGCATGAGACAGGGCTCAGGATGGAGGGAACTTGGTGGCAGCAACTGCTATCTCAACCTGCTGATCTACTTAAAAAGGCAATGTACTTAGAGTGGGGTCAGCATACTTAAAGGGGCAATATGCATCTCTCTCTCTCTCACACACACACACACACGCTCATGGTGTGTATCTCTGTCTCACACACACGAAGCCCCAGCACTTTGGAAAGTGGAGGGAGTGGTGTGCTCCAGTGGGATAGCGTAGGTTCATCATCACCTTCAGTTTCCGCAGGGAATGTTTACAGCCACTGCCATGCATCTATTGTGTGTCCTCCCTCCATCTGTGCTGCCTTGCGGAGTGTGAGACTACATTAACAACATTGCGTTAAACCTTGAGGGCTCAGCTGAGTGCTAGTTCATCATTTGGCAGCAAGACATTCCCTGGGACAGGTCCATCCTTAGGATTTATGTGGCCCTATGAAGTATTATTAAACTGGTGCCCCAATGCCCATAGCAGCCCAGGCTCATAGCCGGGTGGGAGGGAGACTAGATATGAGTCAGCAAAGGATATCACGGCAGCGGAGAGTCACAGTTCCCTGCAGAGACCTCCGTATCCTTTTGTTCACGCAGAATATGTGGTGCTGGTGCATTTGGCTCTGTGAATATGGTCCCTTCCTAAGGAGACTGCAGCGTGTGTTGGGTGTGCAGAAGCTGACCTGCTCCTACCTGCTGTCATGGGCAGTGGGTGAAGCTGCCGCTTGGGGAGGCTAGCTCCCCAGCCCACCTCTTCTGCCTGTGGCCCAACCCATACTCCCCCCCAGGCCATTCCCCCACTCCGCCCAGGCCCCACCCTCTCCCTCCTCTCTTCCCTCCCCCTCCCTGCTCATCCCCTTCCAGCCAAATCCCTGAACCCAAATGAAGCAAATGACATTTGAAAAAAAACACTCTTCTGCAATTTCTCTCTAAAGGAAATGGAACATGTTTTCCACTGCAAGCCAGATGGCGAAGACTCAACATGCCATAGGCACCTAATTAAAAATACTGGGAATTTGGGAATAAAAAATGTCAGTCACAGGATTTTTGATATGCCCTGAAGTTTGTCAGAGATTTATTTGCAAAACTTTTGTAGTAAGCGCAAGTCAGCTGTCCTGCTGAATACATTAAATATTATGGAATACATGATGCAGCTCTTCTCTGTTTCACATTTTCTTAATCATATTTCTAAGCCAATTTTATATTTTAAATGTACTCTTAAGCCTTCATAAAGTAATCATTCCAGATTACTACATATTTAACTCACTGAAACAAAGACATTATTTTAAATTAATCAGTCACATAGGTTTAGTGAGTTCATAACAATGTTCATTGCTTTTAGAAAAAGGGAACACTAATTTACTGTGTGATCTCCATAACAATAGACATGTTTATGAAATTTCACCAACTTTAAAAAATATGTTTCTAAAGATTTTAGGCATAACAAAGGATTTTATGTCTTACTCAGGTACTGATTTTGCTGGAGGGGTCTCTTAAAGCTAGTTAATCAAATAGTCAGAAGTAAAGAAAGGGAAACTTGTTTGCCCAGCTATCTGGAAGGAAAGGGAAGCTGTCCCTTTAAGGGCTCTCTTCAACAGCGGGGTGAAGGGAGAAAGGGATGGACAGAAAGGACAGGAAGACTTTGGAAGCAAGTTTTTTGCACTATAGTAATTAAAATAATGAGGAGTACTTGTGGCACCTCAGAGACTAACATTTATTTGGGCATAAATTTGTTAGTTTCTAAGGTGCATCTAAAAATCTATGCAAGGATTTCTTTAGAGATGTGATTTTATATTCTTCAGCAACACACTAATGAAATATTTGTAAAGCAAATTTTAAACTAAGGTTCCGTAGACTAACATATTCTAAGTAAATATTACAGTGGTGCACAACTGTTTTTGTCAGTAAATTCAGAAACTGACACTATATACCCAGGGGTTGGCAAATGCCTGTTAAATGGCTTCATTAACACTTGAATGGCTCTTTGAACAGTTTCAATGATCAGTTTCAATGTTGTGCTAATAGGTCTGGCAGGCTGGAAGGCTTTTTCACTTTTAAGTTACTAGATCCCCTTTGGAGGAAGACTCATCAGGCTGCAGCAGCCATCTGTGGTGGATGCCTGCAAGAAGGATCAGAACAAGGATAGGAAGAGGCGGGAGGGTATACACCAAGACCCAGGGGTGCCCCAAAGTTTTGGGTGCCCTACGCAACTGCATATGCTGTGTATGCCTAAGGCTGACCCTGCCCTGGGAAATATCCCACCCTTTTCCATCCTCTGACTCCACCACCTCAACCAAGCTTCACAATCATCATTGCTGTGTACCGTATTAAACTGTTTGTTTAAACTTATACTGTAAGTGTGTATAATATATATATTATACATACACACACACACACACACTCACAAAAATCTTTTGTCTGGCAAAAAATTTTTCCCTGGAACCTAGTGCCCCCCCACCCCCATTTACATTAATTCTTATGGGGAAATTGGATTCACTTAACATTTCGCTTAAAGTAGCATTTTTCAGGAACGTAACTACAACGTTAAGTGAGGAGTTACTGTAATCTGTATCTAAAAGGTGTTGTGTACTATGGCACTGGAAAACTAACAACTCGCTGATTATTAATATTCTTGTGTGATGTATGTACCACAAAGGACATGATAGATATACACTAGAAATATGTGACTAAAATATGTTTAATCTGAGCATATAAAGGCAGTTGATGAACAGGTTTTTTCCCCACACACAGAGGCCAAAACTTCAGACCAGTTATGGCCAAATTCAGTGAGCTATTCATTTGAATTTGAGGTTGCAGGAAGATCATTTGCACTGTAAAAATCACCAGCTGGGGGTGGAGAGAAGAAGACAGAATGGCATCCAGACCCAGCAGGGAAAGGAACTTTGTCTGGACTTAATTTTCAAGGAATTTTGTAGGTTTACTGGACTATAAAAAGAAAAGGTATATAATCACATAGTTACCATTCCTGTGCAGATCACAGAATCATAGAATATCAGGTTTGGAAGGGACCTCAGGAGGTCACCTAGTCCAACCCCCTGCTCAAAGCAGGACCAATCCCCAACTAAATCATCCCAGTCAGGGCTTTGTCAAGAATGACCTTAAAAATCTCTAAGGACGGACATTCCACCATCTCCCTAGCAGTGGTGAGCTGGAGCTGGTTCGCATCGGTTTGCAGGAACCGGTTGTTAAATTTAGAAGCTGGTGTAAAACCGGTTGCTAAAGAGGTCGCCTGGCTTCCTCCACTGTTGGAGCCCTGGGGTAGGGCTGCGGGGCTCTGGGGGCTATTTAAAAAGTCCAGGGCTCCTGCTGCGTCTAGCGTCCTGGCCCTTTAAATAGCCACCAGAGCCGCGCTACTACTCCAGGGCTTCGGCGGCTATTTAAAGGACTGAGGCAGTAAAAGCAAGGGAGCTCCGGCCCTTTAAATAGCCCCCACAGTCCTGGGACAGTGGGGGGCTCCAGGGGCTATTTACAGGACTGGAGCTCCAGCTGCCTCTGCCACTCCAGTCCTTTAAATAGCCACCAGAGCCGCGCTACTACTCCAGGGCTTCGGCGGCTATTTAAAGGACTGAGGCAGTAAAAGCAAGGGAGCTCCGGCCCTTTAAATAGCCCCCACAGTCCTGGGACAGTGGGGGGCTCCAGGGGCTATTTACAGGACTGGAGCTCCAGCTGCCTCTGCCACTCCAGTCCTTTAAATAGCCACCAGAGCCCCACCGCTTCCCCAGGGCTCCAGCAGCTATTTAAAGGGCTGGGGTGGTTGAAGCAGGGGAACCCCGGCCCTTTAAATAACCCCAGAGCCCCGGGCTGCTGCTGCTACCCCAGTAGGGGAGGAGTAACTTGCGGGTTCTGGGGGGGCAGTCAGGGCAGGATGAGGTTTGGGGTCGGACGGGTGGGTGGGTGGGTGGGAGACAGGCACGTGAGGCTTGTAGTGTACTCACCGGGTGGTTCCCCAACAGGTCTTCAGTGGCACTTCGGTGGCAGAACCTTCACTCGCTCCGGGTGAAGGACCTGCTCCCAAAATGCTGCCAAAAACCCGGAGCGAGTGAAGGCACTCCACCCACGCCGCTGAAGTGCTGCTGAGGACCCAGTAGGGAACCGACTCTTAGGATGTTGGGACTCATCACTGCTCCCTAGGTAACCCATTCCAGTGCTTCACCACCCTCCTAGTAAAAAAGTTTTTCCTAATATCCAACCTAAACTTCCCCCACTGCAACTTGAGACCATTACTCCTTGTTCTGTCATCTGGTACCACTGAGAACGGTCTAGATCCATCATCTCTGGAACCCCCTTTCAGGTAGTTGAAAGCAGCTATTAAATCTTCCCTCATTCTTTTCTTCTTCAGACTAAACAATCCAAATTCCCTCAGCCTCTCCTCGTAAGTCTTGTGCTCCAGCCCCCTAATCATTTTTGTTGCCCTCCACTGGACTCTTTCCAATTTTTCCACATCCTTCTTGTAGTGTGGGGCCCAAAATTGGATACAGTACTCCAGATGAGGCCTCACCAATGCTAAATAGGAGGGGAATGATCACATCCCTTGATCCGCTGGCAATGCTCCTACTTATAGGATTCTTACTTAGGATTCTTCTGTCTTGTTGAACCTCCTCAGATTTTTTTTTAACCCAATCCCCAGTGTTCTTATATATCTGGGAAAAGTGGATCTTTCAACCAAGGGGGATGAAGTCTCTGAGAACTGAATATAGGTGAGAAACCCACTTATATAAAAATTGTAAACTGTTGAAATTAAACTTTAGTCTTAGAAAGCACATTTTTAAGTTTGTTTGTTTGTAACAATTTCTATCTTTATCCCCTGTACTTGAACTAACTTCAATCCTATCTCTTTAATTGAAAAAACTTTTTTATTTTTTATCTAAACCAGCTCAGTGCTTGGACTGAGATAGGAGGGTTTGTCAAACACCAGTGAAATTAATGAGCTGCAGTGTATTGTCTCTTTAAAGGAGCAACAAACAATAACTTCAGTGAGCATTCTAGGAGCAGTCTGGGCACTGCAGGGAGACAGTTTTCAGGAAATTCAGAACTGGAGGGGTGTTGATGTCACTTTGCAAACAGTAACTGGGCAGTGGAAGTCAGGCTGTGACCTACAGGCTTGTCTGCTGGATGTTGGTGTCTGGGCTATGAGCCACAGTAGCAGAGCATTTAAGGCATCATAGTTGTAGGACAGGCAGTGACATAACTTCTTACTGGTCTGGGTTGAACCCCAAAATGTCACAGCCTCCCAAACCCTTCTCCAGAAGACAGAGATGAGGGAACCCATCCTTCCTCCAAATCCTCTGAATATAGAGGCTGAAGGGTCAGACGGGCTTGATGAAAATTCATACGTGATGTCTGCCATGAGGATACAATAATTGGTCTCTTAGTCAGTTTAGATGAATCCTCACCTGTGTGGCCATTCCTCAGGATCTCCCCTTCCTTGTAGCCCTGGAGCTCAGGGACCCACGGCTCCTCCCCTTGTTCCAGCTGGGAGATCATGTCAGGTTTTGCTGGCGGAGTAAGGAAACAAGTGCTGATCGTGTTTATTAAAATGAAACTGTTATTCCTTCCAAACTGAGGATCTGAATAGTCCACCCAGATAGGCTCCTTCCTCTCTCCTACCACCCTATAGGGACTAGGCTATAAATCATAAAAGGTCCCATGACACACTGTTCTGGAGCAACAGCTCATCCATTCTACCTAGAGAATGACCCTGCCTTATTCCCGTGGGGAGCTGAGGAGAGTTGCTACACTCTGAAGGTATCTGGGATACAACTAAATTCTTAATCACTGTCAATTCCCGCCCCCTCACATAACGCATATCCCTTCACAAAACAAGCCACAATTGGAAGATGTTACATAGACTGTGAACTTTTTGAGGTAGGGACTGTCTTTCACTATGTGTCCATGTACCACCTGGCTCAGAAAGGCTCTGATCCTGACTGGGGCTTCTAGGTACCTTCCCAATGCAAGTTGTTCAGAAATAAACAGAGGTAACACCACCCATGGCCTGGAAAGAAGATCAATAGACACCTGCCCCCACTGCAGTGCAGTGCAGAGAGCAAAGAACCTCTTCTCATGAGTCATGATAGACTAGGACTAGGGCAGATCCATGGTGACCAACGGTCACTCAGCCCTTCCCCATCACCCAGGAGATCTGCTTTGCCCCCATAGCTGCCAGTCTGGTGGACATCAAAGGACTGGTGATGGATCTCATCCCCTCAGGTAACACCACAGACCCAGAGAAAACAGCTCTGGAGATGGAGTAGCTATTCTCATCCAACCTGGCCTCAAACTGCAGAATCATAGAAATGTAGGACTGGAAGGAAACTTGAGAAGCAATTAAGTCCAGTACCCTGTACTCATGGCAGGACCAAGTAGACCTAGACCATGCCTGACAGGTGTTTGTCCAACCTGTTCTTAAAACCCGACAATGAGGGGGATTCCATTAGCCTCCATTAGTAACCTGTTCCAGTGCTTAACTATCCTTATAGTTAGAAAGTGTTTTCCTGATATTTGACCTAAATCTCCCTTGCTGCAGATTAAGCCCATTATTTCTTATCTTACCTTCAATGGACATGGAGAACAATTGATCCTTGTCCTCGTTACAACAGCACATTTGAAGATTGTTATCAGGTCCTCCCTCAGTCTTCTTTTTTCAAGACTAGACACATCCATTTTTTTTAAACCTAACTTCACAAGTCATGTTCTCTAAACCTTTTATCATTTTCAATGCTCTGCTCTGGATTCACTCCAGTTTGTCCACATCTTTCTTAAACTGTGGTGCCCAAAACTAGTTAACATCATACTCCAGCTGAAGTGTCATCAGTGCTGAGTTGAGTGGGACAATTACCTCCAGTGTTTTACATACAACAGTCCTGTTAATACAGCTCAGAATGGCATTAGCCTTATTTCAACTGCATCACATTATTGATTCACATTCAATTTGTGATTCACTCTCACGCCAAGATTATTTTCTCAGTACTTCTCCCTAGACAGTTATTTCTCATTGTTTATTCGTACTTTTCACTTGTCTTTACTAAATTTCATCTTGCTCATTTCAGGTAATTTCTTCAATTTGTCAAGACTGTTTTGAATTCTAATCGTGTCCTTGCAACCCCTCCCAGCTTGGTGTCTTCCACAAATTTTATTAGCAAACTCATCACTTGACTCCATCAGGTCATTAATGAAAATATTGACTAATACTGGACCCAGGACAGATTACTGTGAACCCCCACAAAATATGTCTTCCTTATTTAACAGCAATCTATAGGTAACTATTATTTGAGTAAAGTTTTTCAACTAGGCACCAGACATTCACATAGTAAGACACAGTCCCTGTCCCAAAGTCTAAAATGACAAGACAGACAGTGGATTATCGTCTCAATTTTACAGAGGGGGAACTGAAGACCAGAGGGAATAAATCTAGGACTGTTAAAAGGGCCCAGGCACCCAAGTCAACAGGGCTGGATGTGTAACTCCCTGGGACCCTTTGAAAGCCACAGTCTGAGTGACTTACAAAAGCTCAGACAGGGAGACTATAGCAGAATTTAAACCAGGTCTCCTGAGTCCCAGTATAGTGTCTGAAACACAAGAGCAGCTTGCCTCACTTTTTGTACGCTGGTGACATACTCCACAGAACACTTCCAGACCGTAAAGTACTTCACAAACCCTCACTCAGCCCCATAACCCAGCCCCTCTCACTGTGAGAAACCAGCACGTCACTGATACCAACCACGGCCAGCAAGAGACACCAGGAACAACATCCTCCTTCCCGGGATTCAGCACATTGGCACAAGTGGTAGCTCGAGGCATGAACAGTAGCACTCTCACACTAGTCTATGCCCTTCATGATTGGTAGAAGAGTCAGGAACATCTGGGCCCTCCCACCAACACAGTTGGGCAGAACATGGGCAAGATGAAGGTGAAGGATGTTTGAAAATGTGGCCACTGGGGATTTAGGCAGAGTTGAGTCAGGAGAAACTTGGCCATCTCTGAGATGGCAGATGGGTCAGATGCCCCAGAGGATGTTACTAGTCTCTAGTCAGTAGAGAGTGACTTTGTTTCATTTGAAAACATTGGTTAAGGGAAGAGCAGCAACATTATGTCCCTGAATCTTCTGTCCTATGAGAGGGGATGTGGAGGGGACAGTCACTCACACACACAATTTGAGTACTATAGGGGCTGATTCCCCTGTAATCTGGGAGATCAATGAAAAATCCTGCACAGAAGTCAACCCAGATGCTTCAAAGACATTCCCCCAACAGCTTCTCTTACCCAAGAGGACAGGAATCCTTACCCAGTGAGGTCACAGTCTCATAATTCTCCTGCATGACATCCCTGTAGAGGGCTCTCTGACCCAGGTCCAGCAAAGCCCACTCTTCCTTTGTGAAATACACAGCCACATCCTCAAAGGTCACCAGCTCCACTCCAGCCCTTTTCTTTCCCCATCTCTCAAGGAAATGACACAACCTGAAGCAAAATGTGGATGTTATTCTGCAAGCTGTCTGGGTTAGAAGGGTGACTGGGGATGTTTTGGAAGGAGATTTGGTCTGTTTCACACCCCTGTTCCCCCAGGTTCTTTCCCTGTAGACAGATGTTCTAGACTGTGATTCTGGGGAAATGTTCTTTAATAGCTTTTTCAAACAATAGCCTTTTAAATCCATATTCACTTTTCTCAAAAAGTGGCCAGTTTCAAAAATGCTAAGCCTGCAACACTGGGTTTCAGTTCTGAGTGCCCAAAGCTACTGAAATCAGTCCACTTACTCTGGAGCCTGAATATGGATTTATGTGACTAAATTTAGGCTCTTGTTTAAATACAAGATTCTGACCACCATCACTTAATTATACCATGGATCCAGCCCCCTCCCACCAAGACTAAACCCAGAGACTTTTTTCCATACTAGACATTAAGTGCATTCAGTGGGACCAGAAAGACAAATTAAAAAAACAACATGTTAAAAAAATTTGGGATGAATCTGGACATGCCTTATTTTTCCCTTTTAAAACCTGCATCGCCATGTGGTCGTGTTCTGGTAAATCACCAGTATATAATTTTAAAATGTGACCAAGAGGTAACCTTTTACTACATTTCTTTAAAAATATATATACTACGATATCCACAGGCATAGATGACTGATATCTACTGATAGTGGGGGGGGGGGTACAATTTAAAGGTTCCCCCTCCCAACAGCTTGAGTCATGCCCCCCCAGGCGCATTCTCCTCCCACCACCCTTAGTGGTCCCTCCCTGCAGCTCCCAGGTGTTAGCTCCACAACTCCTGAGAGGTGCAGGGAGCAGCTGCTGCTTTAGCTCAGTGGGGAGAGGCAGCAGCAAAAGCATAGATTCTTCCTGCAGCTCTCAGCTGTTTTGCTGCTGCCTCTACCCAGGGTCACAGCTTGCAACTGGCCAGTCCCAGGAGCTGCCTCACAGGGAGAGGACCCAGCCAGCAAATTCTGGCAGAAATCTGGGAGGGCATGGGACACCCCTGTTCCCAATGAGTCGCCTCTGTCCACAGGTTACCGGTAGGGAGATGTGTGTCCCTGGTGAAACACAATATTATTAGAGTTACTGTTTTAAAAAGTCATGTTAGCTTTAGGAAAGAAGTTACTGACTGGGGGAAATCTGTGGGAATTGAAAAACTTGTCTGGCCCATGTTTTGGTAGTAAAGGGACCAGACAGTGTTCCCTGGGTAAGCTGTGGGGGTGTGAGTATTAACAATAAGCCCCAATAACAATAAGCCCCAATAACAATAAGCTTCCAGACATAAATCCTTTAGGAGCAGGTTGCTGAGAAAAATATCTAAAAATGAAGCATCCTCTGATAAAATATGTGTTAAATGCACAGTGTTCAAAATCCAATAGAGTCAGATAGGATGTTTCTTCTATGTTAAACTCGAGCACATTATCAGAAACCCCATACACTGTCATACTAACTGGAGAGGGCAATGCTGGGGCAAAACAAATCTACTCTCAGGTTTCCAGTTTCAATGAGAGAATAATAATCTGTGCATTCCTGGTCTGAGGTCAGGTCACCACGATCAATCAAGCATGCTCAGTCTGTTACATCTTTCCCAGTTGCTTGCATGAGATCCATGTACTCCCTCATGCATTTCCATTTCTCAAAATCAGGTTGTAGAGGTTTAACTTGCACCTGCTCGTCATCCACATACAAGGCCACAAAATTAATGTCATAATATTTGAAGCTGAAAGTGCTGTTAACGTAATTACTACTGAAGGCATCATGGTCTATAAAGCCAACAATAAACTGTTTGGTAACTGCCCCCAAAAGAGGTTTTCCTGGTTACTGACATGACTGTAGCTGGAATCCTAAACACCTTCATCATGCCCACCCAGTCCACATGGTACTTAGCATTGGTGGTTGTTACAGCCTCTGTGTGGCCAAACAAACCCCTGAGTGACTTTCACCTGTTTCACAAAACGGGACACTGAAATAATGTGCACTTTATAATTTCAAGTGGCATTCCCACTCAACAGGCAAAATGTTTCTTTGCTACATATAAGTTTTATTTTTGAAGTCCATACACTTCAATTTTTCTTGAAGTGCATGGACTTCTTGCAATTTTTCTTGAAAAATTCAATCACTGTGTAAAGGTCCCAGCAAATCCAGCTTTCTGCTGATGGCTGTTAGGTCAGCCCTGAGTATAAAACCTGTTACCCACACTGTCCAAAACAGTGCTATTGTGGGCCCCTGCTGGCTCTCTCTGAAACATGCATAGCTAGGGTATGGTTGCTGTAGTTCAGAATCAATTCTCTCTAGATTCTGCGAGCGTAACAATTGTTGCTCTGGCTGATAAGACAGCCATCTAAACTGACATCCAGCTGGTTAAAAAGGGTGGTGATGGGGTAATTTATTAGGGTGACATGGCATCTTTCTTAGCGTCTGCCCCATCTTCTTTCAGAACCTTCCGGCACAGGTACAGCAATGTGCTGTGAGGTCTAGGTAATGAGCCCCAGGCATCAAAATAAAATAAAATTCTAGAGAGGGAATCACAGTTAAGGCAGCCAAAGGTGACACCTTGGCAATAAAAGCTATTCTCAATGCTGGTTTGAGCAGGGTTATTCGAAACAGATCCAGTTCTGATTTGGGACAATTCTTCAGAATTGCCCTGAATGAAAGCCATTTTGTGTTTTAAAATACATCCCTTTTACCATGGGTGATGCTCTGCTTCCTCTTGTTAAGGAGTCTTTTAGGCTTATGGCTGCATCATCTTTTAACAGCTTTTATTTTCTTTTATATATTGCCGGGAGACCCTGTACATGGAAGGCTTGATGCCGCTCTTTTGCTCCTAATCACCACAAGACCAGAACCCTCCTGTTTTATGTGCATGTCCACTTCATTCATAACAGCGCTAGACACACAATTTACATCTTTGGTTGTAATTTTAACAGCTATTTTCACGTGGGGCTTACTGATTTCTAGACTCTTTCTCAAAATTGTTACTGTTTTGTTGGTGTCACTAAGAATAATCCTAAGTAACTTAAAAGGTAAAAGGCAATAAGGATATACAGTCTTCCTGTTTAGGCCTCAGATGAGCAGAAG
>NC_133781.1:4690778-4692811 GCF_003597395.2 Chelonoidis abingdonii
GTATTCACCCACGAAAGCTCATGCTCCAAAACTTCTGTTAGTCTATAAGGTGCCACAGGACTCTTTCCTGCTTTTAAACATCCTTCAACTTTCCTGGGGAAAGCCGACTGCTTCAGAGGAGCATGTGGATCGGACAGAGACTTCTCTTAGAGAAAAGTCTATTGACAGAGATTCTCTAGGTTATAGTCAGGAGCAGAGGATGGAAGAGGATAATGTAAGGGCCAGATCAGATGAGAAACATTCACATAAAGAATCGAACACATCAGAAAAGGGCAGCCAAATAAACAGTGACAAGTTTTTAAAGTGCTTGTACACAAATGCTAGAAGTCTAAATAATAAAGTGGGTGAACTAGAGTGCCTCGTGATAAAGGAGGATATTGATATAATAGGCATCACAGAAACCTAGTGGAGTGGGGAGAATCAATGAGACACAATCATTCTGGGGTACAAAATATATCAGAAGCACAGAACAGGTTATGCAGGGGGGTGGGCAGTGGCACTATATGTGAAAGAAAATGTAGAATCAAAGGAAATAAAAATCTTAAGTGAATCCACATGTTCCATAGACTCTCTATGGATACTAATTTCATACTCTAATAAGAATATAACATTAGGGATCTATTATCGACCACCTGACCAGGACAGTGATAGTGATGATGAAATGCTAAGGTAAATTAGAGAGGCTATCAAAATTAAGAACTCAATAATAGTGGGGGATTTCCATATTGACTGAGAACATGTCACCTCAGGATGAAATGCAGAGACAAAATTTCTCAGTACTTTAAATTACTGCTTCTTGGAGCAGCTAGTATGGGAACCCACAAAGGGAGAGGCAACTCTAGATTTAGTCCTGAGTGAAACACAAGAGCTGGTCCAAGATGTAACTATAACAGGACTGCTTGAAAATGGTGACCATAATATAACAAGATTTAACATTCCTCTGGTGGGAAGAACATCTCTACAGCCCAACACTGTGGCATTTAATCTAAAAAAGGGGAACTATGCAAAAATGAGGGGATTAGTTAAACAGAAATTAAAAGGTACAGTGACTAAAGTAAAATCCTTGAAAACTGCATGAGTGCTTTTTAAAGACACCATAATAGAGGCCCAACTTCAATGTATACCCCAAATTAAGAAACACAGTAAAAGAACTAGAAAAGAGCCACTGTAGCTTAACAAGCATGTAAAGGAAGCAGTGAGAGATAAAAAGACTTCCTTTAAAAAGAGGAAGTTGAATCCTAGTGAGGTAAATAGAAAGAGGCATCACCACTGCCAAATTAAGTGCAAGAGTGTAATAAGAAAAGCCAAAGAGGAGTTTGAAGAACGGCTAGCCAAACCTCAAAAGGTAATAGCAAAATGTTTTTTAAGTATATCAGAAGCAGGAAGCCTGCTAAACAACCAGTGGGGCCCCTCGATGATCGAGATACAAAAGGAGCCGTTAAAGATGATAAAGCCATTGCAGAGAAACTAAATGGATTCTTTACTTCAGCCTTCACGGCTGAGGATGTTAGGGAGATTCCCAAATCTGAGCCGGCTTTTGTAGGTGACAAATCTGAGAAACTGCCACAGATTGAAGTTTCACTAGAGGAGGGTTTGGAATTGATAAACTCAACATTAACAAGTCACTGGGACCCAGATGGCACTCACCCAAGAGTTCTGAAGTTGCGGAACTATTAACTAGGGTTTGTAACCTGTCTTTTAAATCAGCCTCTGTACCCAACAACTGGAAGATAGCTAATGTAACGCCAATATTTAAAAGGGCTCTAGAGGTGATCCCAGCAATTACAGACCAGTAAGTCTAATGTCAGTACCAGGCAAATTAGTCGAAACAGTAGTAAAGAATAAAATTGTCAGACACATAGAAGAACATAAATTGTTGGGCAAAAGTCAACATGGTTTCTGTAAAGGGAAATCATGTCTTACTAATCTGAGTTCTTTGAAGGCGTCAACAAACATGTGGACAAGGGGGACCCAGTGGACATAGTGCACTTAGATTTCCAGAAAGCCTTTGACAAGATCCCTCTGTCATAAAT
>NC_133781.1:4693537-4696778 GCF_003597395.2 Chelonoidis abingdonii
TTCATTAGCTTCTTATAAGCAAGAGCCCTGTATTGAAGTTTCTTTAATGCAAGATTATTCGTTTTAATTTTCTTTCTTTTTTTTCTATAAAGTTTTTCTTGTTAAACCTTTGTGAAATTCTTGTTCCGGTAGGGAGGCAAAGGAAAAGCCAGGCTGTGGGCTATATTTCCTATAGGTGGGTCAGGGAAAGAGCAGACTACGGGGAAAGAGACGTAGCGAATTCGGTCTCTGTTCTCTGGTGGTTACAGTTTTCCTCGATTCCTGGAGCAAGGGGTGCAGAAGCCCAGCTGTGAGGTATTTTGCATCTCCATTGTCCTAGGGAAGCCAGAAAAAGCTGGTTCTTCCTTCACCCAGTTAGCCGGCGAGCAAGCCTGAGAAGGAGGGAGGTTATTGTCCCTGCTTTAGCATCCCAAGGATTGGCGAATCCTGGGTGTCCCACCCAGGGCGGTTGGGACACCAGAGGATGAAAGGGCGGGATCAGGCCCCATAGAATTACATTCCTGATCTGTTCTGCCACCAGAGATCCAACTATCTCTGAGCTCGGCGGCCATGTAGTTATTTCAGGCCCTACAAACTCCCAACACCTGCGATGCAAAAGCCCCAGCAGTTCTGCATTACCAAGCACCAGTCACGGGCCGCGGTACACCTAAAGTCCAGGTCTGGGACTCTGGACGGCTTAGGATTACCCCACACTCACCCTTCCACTCAACAGGTTCTTATCAAATTTAAAGTTGCGTCAGGCATCACAAGAGGAAAGGTTCCTTTCATGGATCTTTCAGAATCGTGTAAAAGACATGGAACAAGTCAGTAGAATTAATGGTAAATGCTCAAAGAATGGAGAGGCGTGAACTAGTGGTGTTCCCCAGGTCAATCCTAGACCAATCCATTCGAACTTAATTCATAAATTGAATCTGGACAACAGGGGTAAACAAGTGATCATGGTGTGCCAAAGTTTGCATATGATACTAAAACTGCTCAAGAATTAAGACCAAAGCCTGTGAGAACTTCAAAAAGATCTCACAAAACTAAGTGACTTGGGCAACAATCGCCAAATGAAACTGTAATGTGGATAAATGTAAAGTAATGCACATTGGAAAATAACCTCAACTATAAAATACAAGTATGATGGGGCTAATTTAGCTACAACAAATCAGGAAAAAAGTATCTTGGAGTCATCGTGTATAGTTCTCTAAAAATGTCCATGCAGTGTGGCACAGGCGGCTTCAAAAAAGCAAACAGATGTTAGGAATCATTAAAAAGGGGATAGAGGAATAGGACTGAGATATATTATTGCCCTTATACAAATCCATTGACGCCCACATCCTTGAATTACTGTCTACATACTGTGGTTCCTCATCTCAAGAAAAAGATTATAACTGGCATTAGAAAGGTGGAAAGGGCACTTAAAATTTAGGGGTTTGGAAAGGGTCCCCATATGAGAAGAGCATTTAAAGAGGCTATGATCTTTTCAGCTTGGAAAGAGGAGACTAGGGGGGATAGAGAGAGGTATATAAAATCATGAGTGCATGGGGAGAAGTGGAAAGAAAAGTATTTTACTTATCCCATAATACAAGAAACTAGGGTCACCAATGAAATAATAGCAGCAGTTAAAAACAAAATAAAAGGAGCTTCTTCACACAGCGCACCAGTCAACTTGTGGAAACTCCTTATCTAAGGAGGTTGTGAAGCTTTGACTATAACGCGTTTAAAAGAGAACTGGATTAAATTCATGGAGGTTAAGTCCATTAATGGCTATTAGCCATGATAGGTAAGGAATGGTGTCCCTAGCCTCTGTTGCAGAGGTGGATATGGATGCAGGCAGAAGAGAGATCACTTGATCATTACCTATTAGGTTCACTCCCTCTGGAGCACCTGGCATTGGCCACTGTCGGTAGACAGGATACTGGGCTAAATGGACCTTTGGTCTGACCCAGTACGGCCGTTCTTATGTTCTTACAGGTGCACATGCAGTTTAATGATCACCTTCCCAAAAGAAAATGAAATGTGTTTATTCTAGTCTGTCTTTATTTCAGTAGGTATGGTTCTGATGTGCTGCTTACCAATGGAAAGTTAATGGGATTTGTCACCCATGATAGTGATAAATTTGTTGGTGCTGTCATGGCTAGGAACACAGCACAGCACCGGAAGAGGGCAGTCCCCCACTAACTGATGTTCTACTATATCTGTGTACATATATGAAGAATTAACCCCCACCACCACTCTAATGTCAACAGGGTGAGGGGCTATCATGCAAGAATACTCCCAATCCTATCACCAATCCCCCTCTCCCCACCCCCAGTATGGGGGAAAAAAATTTCTGCATTTGCTTTTAACCAAGTCCTTCTGGTCACTGCTTCATCACTTGGGATCACTGTTAATAGTTTTGTTGATGTTCTCTAATAAATGCTGGGTATTTTAATAATAGCCTCGTAGTACCCGCTCTTTTATTACAAATGGTAAAGCAAAAGAAATTATGGTCCATAAGTGACCATAATGAATTTCTGATAAAGCAACATCCCAGTTAGTATAAGAACAGCATACTGGGTCAAATCAGACCAATGGTCCGCCTAGCCCAGTATTCTGTCTTCAGAGAGTAGCCAGTGCCAGGTGCCCCAAAGGGAATGAACAGAACAGGTAATCATCAAGTGATCCCCTGTCACCCATTCCCAGCCTCTGGCAAACAGAGGCTAGGGACATCATTACTGCCCATCCTAGCTAATAGTCACTGATGGACCTGTCCTTCATGAACTGATCTAGTTCTTTTTTGAACCAGGTTATACTCAGGGAGTTTTGCAAGGGAGTTCTCCAGGTGAAGAAGGAGCAAATACAGCATCTGTGGGGTAAGTGACTGTCTGTAGTGTGTGTGTGTGTGTTAGTGTTTGGGGGTTACTTGCTGTGTTCTGAGCTTGTGTTTGTCAGTTTGTTTGTTTGTTTGTTTGGTGGTTTGAAGGATCGTGTGCTGTGGCTGGCAGTTGGAGGCCGTGAGCTTCAAAGGAAGGTTTGAAAGCTCGAAGCCTCTGGTAATTGGCTGAGCCTTAATCAGTAGGCGGGGCATTAACTCAGGCCAGGGCTTTATAAAGCCGCACACAAGTGACCAGGGAGCTTGCAACCAGGGGCTGCTAACAGGGAGTTTGGGAAGGGAGGGGGAGTCCCTTGTCAGTCCTACCTGTTCCCCTGTAGTCCCCTTAAAACCTATAATCCAAACCATATTCCAAAACCCCTTTCTTTAAACCACCCTTTC
>NC_133781.1:4700940-4749158 GCF_003597395.2 Chelonoidis abingdonii
GATGGCAGGAGAGAGATCACTTGATCATTGCCTGTTAGCTTCACTCCCTCTGGAGCACCTGGCATTGGCCACTGTCGGTAGACAGATACTGGGCTAGATGGACCTTTGGTCTGACCCGGTACAGCTGTTCTTATGTTCTTATGCCTTCACAAAATCCTCTGGCAATGAGTTCCACAGATGACTCTGCACTGTATGAAGTACTTTCTTTTGTTTGTTTTAAACCTAGTGCTTATTAAATCGCCTATTATATCATATTTAAAGTATAAAGCTAGAAACAGTATTTTGAGGAAAGGTCGCCACAGATGCATTTCTAGGTAAGATGACATAAAACCCACCTTCAGTCAGTCTCCTCCTTATCACAGGTCTTGAACTTGAGACATTTTGACCCAATTGTTAAATTTTCCAGGTCACCGTTCCATTTCACCATTCCATTTCACCAGAAAATACTTGTTTCTCCCGTGCCTTTTCTTTGATAGAATCTTTTCTATTTTGTAAACACAGGCCTGGCTAATTTTTACTTTTTGTAATTCTTCAGGGCAAAAAGAGCCTGCAACTTCCTTTTCTCCGTAATCTTTTAATATGTACACAGTTTGCTGCCCTTATGATGAAACACCCAACACAAATATTTCACTGGTAGACATTTGATATCCCTTTTTAAAAGCTCCTTTTAATTTAGAAACCTTATGGGATCCCTTTTCTGAAAAAGAAAATGTGGCACCTTTATTTTAAAGCTATTCCCATAGACCATTTCTGACAGGCTCAATGAGTTAGTATGGGTAATATCAATCAGTTCTAATAACTTCTGTTGTAACTGTGCTTGAAGGCCTGCAGGGCACACTGATGTATGAAAAAGTGCTATGGGCATTAAAATACCTCCATGTCTTTGATTTTAAACTTCTCCATGACCCTCACCTTGACTTTATTATTGGTAAAAAAATCATGTACACCTTGTTGTTTTAATAAAGTCTTTAAAGCTTTGTTAAAAATAAATGAGGAAAAGAGTTCTTAAATATCTGAGGCACCCAACCTTGGCTGAAAAGAGCTTCATCATTATTTAAGGCTACCACCCCGTTCTATTTAGCCAAAATATCTATCAGTGTTAACATTTATTTATGACTATCATTGAGTTTCAAGTTGGGAATCACAGTGATCAGATTAGCCTGCCATTATGCATCCACATCAGACACAACCATTTTATTTCTTTTAAACTTGATTCTTGCTGGCTTGTGCTGCATGTGAGTATCTTGGTCTACAAGCCAAGATGCAATCTGCTTTCTGCTCAGAGTTTTACCAAATGTATTAGCAGCCTGAAATATGGGGTGGGGGGAGGCGGGGATCACACCTCCAAAATTCCCAACCTCGCTGGCAGAGAAATACATTTTCTTTTAAAAGCCTGTGACATTCTGGGTATGTGTCCCAGACCTGAGGAAGAGTTCTGTGTAGCTCAAAAGCTTGTCTCTCTCACCAACAGAAGTTGGCCCAATAATAGACATTACCTCACGTACCAAGCCCGTCTTTTCTGACTCCAAGACCTTAAGTATATGTAAGAAAACACTAACAAAAAATACAGAGCAAGGAATCATATTTTACATTAGATTCTTAAACATAGTTATATACATCAAGTGAAGCAACTATGCACAGCTGGTAACATCTTTCTATTTAAGATTAGTTTTGTAGCACCTATAAACATCCATTGTGTTCTTGTTTCTGAAAGAAAAAATTTGTACATCTTCATCAATATTCAGTTGTATTCTTTTTGACCCCTTAGGGAGAAGTTTTGTCATGCACGAAGTTTTATAAGATTTTTTTAACAACCCTCTGATATATCGTCAGGACAGTTTTCACTGGCACCTTATTTCCAATGCCTGCCAGCAGTTACAATCTGCTGAAGCTTCTACCTCCCTTATCATTTTAACAACTTCAGTTACAGTTTGAGTGGTCAAATTAAGCTCCTTCAGTTTGTAGTCTGTGGCCATAATTATATTTAAGAGCCATGCCATATTCAGTTTAGAAGAAACGTATCCGACCTAGTGAAACATTTCTGTACACCCTCAAAGGATACAATTATGGCTGTGTGAGTGGGTTCATCTATCACACAGGCTTCACAGTTATCAAAGAGCAGATCTTTAAGTGGTGGTAATCGGCGTTGCATACAACAGCCCTAACAATATCAGTCATAACACCTTCTTTACAGCTCGGTTGGTCAGCCCCCTTACTTTCGTATAGGCTTTTTTTTTTTTAAGTCTCCATTTTGCAAAAGCAGCCTGTGCATATCAGATTTATTCTTCCAGAAGGCTGGTTCTCTTCATTCAACTAATCCACTAAAGATGTCTGTCAAAAGCAGAGAAAATAATAGGTTTTTAATTCTTTGTTGCTGTAATTTACAAATTAAAAAGGCAAAAATTTTAACTTGTACTACCTAGATCATCCCCTCATCATTGCTAGTGACCATGCTGTTGGGCACTGTCTGTCTCTCCATCTCATCTATGATCCCTGTTACTATGAACAAATATACACATGTATTTAAACTCTTATAATTTTGCAACAATTTCTTGTAAAATGCCATAAGGGGTCTTACCTCATCTTGCAATTCTGGCTCAGATTGCTCTGCTTCTGATGGCAACTCACTACATACCCTGGCTGTAATCCTGTATGATTCCAGCTTAGTTATCTGTCAAAAACAACAAAAAGCTTATTTTAAAAGGTACAACTGCAATTTTTTTTTCAGAAGCTATGTAAAAACTTCCAGTTGTTTTACCATGATGATATTGCCATTTGACAAGTAATCGTCTGTTACTGCCTGACTGTTGGCCTCACCATCCTCCAACGACACCATGGCCACCACCATGTATATAGGCTCTTCTTCCTCCCAAAAAGCATAAATATATTTAGCTTCTTATAATTTTGCAGCAATTTATCATAAAATAATACAGGCCATCTCACCTCAGACCTTAAATCTGCCTGCGTCATAGTCAGCAACAAATGCCCCTGCATCCTATCTTGAAGTACTTTTATGTAAGCAGAGTCAGGATGAGCTGTACCCTAACATCTGGTGGTGAATTATAGGAAGTGTGGAAAGAATGTCCAGAATGTGGAATCTCAAATATTTGCATAGGCACGCCTACCCCATCCCAGACTGCCGAGCTGTGGGACTGCTTTGTGACAGAAATGACTCAACCTCAGTTGGGTGGTACTTGCTAGACAAGGGACATGGGTTCCATCTGTGTATAGTGGGGGAGCCTGGCCTACACTCACAATGGAACAGAAGAGTGGCGGAAGTGGAGCAGTTTGTGGGTGCTGTAAGAAGGCGGAAAGCGGCTGGCAGAAAAGTGGAGTAGTGTGGAACGGGTGGGCAGCCCAACAAGAGTGAGCGGAGCCGAAGCAGTTTGCAGGGACACTGGAGCAGCTTCACCGAGGCAGCTGGTGGAGCGGAGCCAGTCATGAGAGGCGGAGGACGAGCGGAGCGCTGGTAAGGCGGAGCAGTTTTTGTGGAGAAAGGCGGAAGAAGAACCCACGGAGAGGCTGGGCAGTTTGCCTGGACAGTAAGGTGCCTCCTTTTCACCCAGGCTGGGGGAGGGACCTCTACAGATGAGCTCTTGAAATGCTGGGGTGGCATTGACCAGCAGACTTTTGGGTTGTAAGACCTAAGGGAAAAAAAGAAAAAAAAAAAAAAAAAAAAAAAAGACTTTTGGGTTGTTGGACTTTGGAGTGATTGGACTTAAGACCCTAAGGGGAAAGGACATTGCCAAATGTACTATGGGGGTGGTTATGGTTCGTGTTTATAACTCTGTTTGTGGTATTTCTCCATGGATGCCGCATTGATTCCTTCCTTTATAAAAAAGATTTTGCTACACTCAGACTCCGTGCTTGCGAGTGGGAAGTATTGCCTCCTAGAGGCGCCCAGGAGGGTGTGGTTGGTATGTAAGTGTCCCAGGTCACTGGGTGGGGGCTCGAGCCGGTTATGCATGGTGTTATTGAAACGGAACCCCTGGATACTGAACCCGGCCCTTGTTGCTGCCAACTCAGAGGGGCAGAAGGGTTACATTTACATCTTTTGCCTTATTTACAACAAGCGATGGCTCCATAGAGTTTCCCTGGTTCTTTGGTTCGATTTCTGGATAGAACGCGGGGTTCAGTATTGGTGATGCCTCTTCAGGGAAATAAGTGTAGGCAGGTTGTCTCTTCTGAACACATGCAGGTGCTCCCAGAGGCAATTTGAGCTTCTTGGCATCTGCAGGCATCTTGTAATAGGCCATGATCGGAACCTACAGGTTCCCAGTTTAAATTCCCTTGCTTGGAGTTTTCCAAATGATCCAGTCCTCAGGATGCCATTCCTGACTGGCTCAACAAAAGTGATTTAAATAGTGCAATGGAGAATAGCCATGCCCCACTATTATGGCCCATTATGATTGGTTCAGGGAAATGCATTCATTTTAATATTCTCTGACACATGAAAATAATATCTTCTAATTGGCTCAGCCTTGAGCCTGGCATCTGAGGCTGCTGTCCTGGAATTACTGGCATTTGATTAGTGACCACCCTTGGGGTGAGGTGCTTTTATCTTTCTTGCTTTTTTAAACACTCTCACACACTTTGTAATAATTGTCTTCATTTTCTCTCCCTGCCATTTAGTCACAGAGCGGCGTTTTTCTTTCCTGCTGTTTTACAACTCTCTGTTTTTGTCCACTTTATTTTCCTCTCTCCTTCTGCCTTTTTTCCCTCTTTTCATGTAACTAACTCTCTCTCACATACACATTTTCTGATAATCCACTTTATATTCTCTTGGTCTTTCTCTCCCCCCCTTATTTCTGAATATTATCCCTCTCTGTTTTTCTACAGTTGCATTTCTACATAACTAACTCTCTCTCTGAGATAATCTGCTTTATTTCATAAATTATTTAAAAATGACTTAATGCTTCTTTATACTGCTGGCCTATTGAAATGAATTTAACAACAGCTTTAAATGTAAATAAAAAAAGAAACCCACAAAGTGCTATTTATACATTTAGTCCTGATGCATCTTCCCCCCCGCTCCCTCCCCCCCCCAAATGACCACCAGGTCAAAAGTGTACATGTCCAAAAATGAGTCTGGGCTGAGACATAAAGCAAAAAGGGAGCATGGAAGCTCTCAAAAGTTGTATGATGAGTAAAGGTATAGATTTTAAACTACTTAGCTTCCCTGCATTCAGGTTAAATGTAAACCAGCCTGAATAAGTTGACTGGCAGAAATGAGTGGTTGGTTTGTGGTTTTTGTTCATTAGTTTTTTGATATCTCCTGGGCTCAAGGAAACAGGACACTGTAAAATAAATAAGACTGCGGTACAGGTCCCAGAGTTCACTGTCAAATTCTCCTCCCAACTGGACCAGCCCTCAGTCCCGGAACTTTGACTATCTGCTCAGGTCAAAAGGAGTACCATTGTCTTGTATGAAATCTACTGGCTCTGTGGATATGGTGAAAG
Source organism: Chelonoidis abingdonii (assembly GCF_003597395.2). Taxonomy (NCBI): domain Eukaryota; kingdom Metazoa; phylum Chordata; order Testudines; family Testudinidae; genus Chelonoidis; species Chelonoidis abingdonii. The sequence continues at coordinate 4,706,400 of NC_133781.1, forward strand.
TGGTGGATGTGATATACCTTGACTTTAGCAAAGCTTTTGATATCATCTCCCACAGTATTTTAATTTTCTGTCAAGAAAAGTATGGATTGGATAAATGGACTAGAAGCTGGTTAGATCATCAGGCTCAGCGAGTAGTGATCAATCGCTCAATATCTAATTGGCAGTTGGTATTAAGCGGAGTGCCCCCGGGGTCAGTCCTGGGGCCAGTTTTGTTCAACATCTTTATTAATGATCTGCATGATGGGATTAATTGCACCCTCAGCAAGTTTGCAGATGACACTAAACTGGGGAGAGAGACAGATAACGCTAGAGGGCAGAGATAGGGTCCAGAGTGACCTAGACAAACTGGAGGACTGGGCCAAAAGAAATCTGATGAGGTTCAACAAGGACAAGTGCAGAGTCCTACACTTAGGAACGAAGAATCCCATGTACCGCTACATGGCGGATGTACCGGATCGTCAGCAGCATTTCGCAGCAGGGGGCCCTTCAGTCACTCAGTGTTTTGGCAGCGCTGAAGGGCCCCCCTGCTGCCGAAATGCCACCAAAGACCCGGACCAGGGCTCACAGGGCCACTGTGGGGCCCGGGCTTGGGGCAAAATGCCCCACTTGCCCCCCCCCCACCCCGCGTTGCCCGGCAGCCCAGTATGCTGTTGGCCTTGGCAACAACGGCACACTGCTGACTTCTATCCAGCTCTCGTCCACTGTAATTCCCAGTCCTTTCCTGCAGGAATTGCTGTTTAACGCAGCTCAGTTCCCCCAGCGCTTTCCGGACCACCGCCAGTGTAATACCAAGCGCGGGCAGCTCCCGCCCTTTGCTCAAGCCCCTGAGTCCTCTGGGTTGGCCCTGCTGTGGCTTGTATTAGTCAGGAGCATTGCCAGCAGATTGAGGGAAGTTGATTATTTCCCTCTATTCCAGCACTCGTGAGGCCACTCTTGGAGTACTGCATTCAGCTTCCCCTCCCCCCACTACAGAGGGACCGTGGGGCAAATTGGAGAGAGTCCAGCGTAGGGCAACCAAAAATGACTTATGTGACTGGGGCCACATGACATTAGGAGGATTAGGCTGAGAGAACTAGGCTATTTTAGTTTGCAGAAGAAAAGAATGAGGTGGGAATTTGATAGCCAGATCTTTCAAATTACATTGAAGGGGGTTTCCAAACAGGATTGGAGCTAGCTAGGCTGTTCTCAGTGGTGGCAGATGACAGAACAAGAAGCAATGGTCTCAAGTTGCAGTGGGGGAGGTCTAAGTTGGATATTAGGAAACACTGTTTCACTAGGAGGGTAGTGAAGCACTGGAATGAGTTACCTAGGGAGGTGATGGAGTCTCCATCCTTAGAGTTTTTAAGGCCCGGCTTGACAAAGCCTTGGCTGGGATGATTTAAGTGGTGTTGGTCCTGCTTTAAGCAGGGGATTGTACTATATGACTTCCTGAGGTCTCTTCCAACCCTAATATTCTATGATTCTATGAAATCCCTCTCAAAGGCAATTTTTGCTAAATATACACATATAAATGGACAACCTGAAGAATTCAAATTTAACGCCGAAGAATTATGATTTTTTAAAAAATACATTTGGGATTCTTTTATTTATCTTTTTGATGCTGAGCCTTTATAGGGCACTAGCTTTATATTTTCAAGCTCTTTTCCCTCCACAACCATGAAGGTTAGAATCTATTATTATTAATTATTATTATTATTGTGATTCAAAAGCAGTCTCTTACGCTTTCAGAATAAAAAGAACAAATATTGCTGCAATCAAGATAAAATCATGGAAGATGGTAACAATGAGTGTATGTATTTGACTACCTCCTAGACACACTGATACCAATGAAAACACTCACACTCCATAAAATTAAGGACATGTTTACTCCCACCCCTGCCCCGCAGGAATTTGTTTGCAAGTGGAGACTGCAACCATCGACTGGCTGTGACCTCTCCCAAACAATGCATATGTCTAAAATATTTATACATTGCTTTAACAATTAATACCATTTTGCACTTCCAATTATATAGTTCTCACCTATTTTTAGTTAAAAAAATAACCAAATTTCTGTAACTAATTCTTCCATCCTGCTAACATTGTGACACATGCTTTCATACTTCATTAGCCACATCAATGATCATTTATCTCCTAAAAAATTTAAATTTCTAATTGAATGTTCTATTTTCATAGCAGGGTTGCCTCAAGCCAGGTTTTCCCAGGATCATCCTTTTCTGAAGTAGCTTTCCTGGGAAATTGTAGGGGTGCTTAATACACATTGTCAGCTATTCAGGTTTAAGGACTCAGGATCATCCTTGATGGGCTGATTTTTTTTGTATCTCATAAGTGGCAGCCACTTTCACAGCCATTTCCTCTCCGCTAAATATTTTTGTTCTGATACATTTTAGTGACATCCTTCATGCTGACATTTACCTTTTTGTTCTTTTAAATTAAAAAAAAAAAAAGTTCTTCAGAAATGAATATTCTGTTACTCTTTTGCATTGGTCTCAGAAATTCCTCATGCCAATTCTGTATCACAGTATTTAAGGAAATGTGCCTACAATGATTCTAACCAATGAGATTTATACGATACAGACAAGGTGGGCCAGGTAATATCTTTTATTGGATCAACTTCTGTTCATCCACTAAAAGATATTAGGTCACCCACCTTGTCTCTTTAATATCCTGGGACCAACACGGCTACAAACACACTGCATACAGCTTTACATTAGCACATTCCCACAACATGGAGCTCTGGCTATTAACCTTTTTTCTAAGGTTATTGTTAATAACAATATTACTGCCCACTTTTCCCTGAACCCCACACAGCTCCCCACCCAGATGCTGCCCCTTCTCGCTGCCCCTCCCACCCTCCAGATACACTGGTTTATTTGGGGTGAAGGAGTGTCAGTTTGAAATTTTGATGCAGCTCTTACTTCTCCGTTCCTGGGGCGTTCGCTCTCCCGGAGCTGGCTCGGCTCCTGCAGGCGCGCAGGGAATCAGAGCCAGGGGGGTCAGGGTGGGCAGCAGCTCTGGTACTCGCAGACCTCCACCCCCCGGGAGCAAAGCTGGGGCGAGGAGGGGCCGTTGGTGCAGAGTCACTTTCCTGCCCGGCCCCAGCCCTTTCCCCCGGGGTCTTTCCCCTCACCTGCAGGCTCCGGCTCAGGGGCTGGTGTCGGCAGAGCCCGGGGCTGCCTCCAGCCCCCGGAGAAAGTCCCCCCCGGCTGGGCACAGAGGGGCGCTAGGGTAGGGCTCTCCCCGCACACAGCCCGCTGGGGAGAAACAGCAGCAGCAGATTAATCCCGGGGTCACAATGTAGCCTGGAGGCAGCCACCAGCAGCATCTGATCCAGGAAGCTCAACCCACAATCGGCTGAGGAGCAGTAACAGCTGCTGAAGCCTCTGCCATTAACTACCAGACTCTGCTTCCTGCAAAGAAAGGGATTTAAAGAATGGGGGTGGGGTGCTGGAGGGGAGGAGTGAGCACAGACATTGTGGGCAGGGGAGGGAGAGGGGTAGACACAGGTAAAATCAGGCACAGGGTGAAGCAGCTGGGGTTAAAAAAGGGGGAAGATGTGTCAAAGGTGCTGTGTATGTACCCCAATCCTTAGACAAGGCTAGGCAGAAATGATGTACTAAGCTGCTGAAGGAGACTGGAGTCCGTGAAATATTTTAAACTCACTCAAAGATCATGGAGTTTTTAATCACATATATTCTGGTGTTTAAAAGAATTCTATGTCAGTTTGTGAACATGTAACATGCAGAAGCAGACAACCTCAGAGCAGTTCCCTACTTTGGCTTATCTGCCGTTCTCATTGCCTGAATTGGGTTCCCCCTTTCCTGTAATCTACTGCAAATGTGGATTTCACTCCTTTTTTAATTATTTATTCAAAATATATACTTATTACTCATATTGCTTTTAATACTCCATCATTTACTTTTGTTTACTTTTATAGAATCATAGAATAACAGGGTTGGAAGGGACCTCAGGAGGTCATCTAGTCCAACCCCCTGCTCAAAGCAGGGCCAATTCCCAAATAAATGAACCCAGCCAGGGCTTTGTCAAGCCTGACCTTAAAAACCTCTAAGGAAGGAGATTCCACCACCTCCCTAGGTAACCCGTTCCAGTGCTTCACCACCCTCCTAGTGAAAAAGTTTTTTCTAATTATCCAACCTAAAACCTCCCCACTGAACTTGAGGACCACTACTCCTTTCTCTGTCATCTGGCCACCACTGAGCACAAGTCTAAGATCCTCCTCTTCAGAACCCCCATTTCTTGGTATTTGAAAGCCAGCTATCCAATCCCCCCTCCTCCTTCTCTTCTGCAGACTATAAATATCCCAGTTCTCTCAGCTTCTTCCTCAAAAGCATGGTGCTCCAGCCGCCCTAATCATTTTTGTTGCCCCCCGGCGGAACTCTTTCCAATTTTTCCACATCCCTTTTGTAGCGTGGGGCCCAAAACTTGGACACAGTACTCCGAGTGAAGCCTCACCAATGTTGATGAGAGGGGAAAGATCACAAGTCCTCGATCTGCTGGCAATGCTCCTACTTATACAGCCCAAATTACATCAGCTTCTTGGCACATAGCCACTGGTTTGACTCATATCCGGTTTCTCTGTCCACTATATCCTACGTCCTTTTTCTGTCACAAATGCTTGCCTAGCCACTCAGTCCCTAGTCTGTAGCAGTGCATGGGATTCTTCCGTCCGAAGTGCAGGACTCTGCACTTGTCCTTGTTGAACCTCATCAGATTTCTTTTCGCCCAACCCTCTAATTTTTCTATGTCCCTCTGTATCCTTTTCCTACCCTTCAGTGTATCTACCACTCCCAGTTTAGCGTCATCTGCAAACTTACTGAGGGGGCAATCCATGCCATTCTCCAGATCAGTAATGCAGATATTGAACAAAACCGGCCCCAGGACCGACCCTTGGAGCACTCCGCTTGATACCGGCTGCTAACTAGACATGGAATCATTGATAACTACCTGCTGAGCCCGATGATCTAGCCAATTTTCTATTCACCTTATAGTCCATTCATCCAGCCCATACTTCTTTAATTTGCTGGCAAGAATACTGTGGGAGACCGTACCAAAAAGCTTTGCTAAAGTCAAGGAATAACATGTCCACTGCTTCCCCGCATCCACAGAGCCAGTTTTTTCATCATAGAAGGCAATTAGGTTAATCAGGCATGACTTGCCCTTGGTGAATCCATGCTGACTGTTCCTGATCACTTTCTTCTCTTTGAAATGCTTCAAAATTGATTCCTTGAGAACCTGCTCCATGATTTTTCCAGGCACTGAGATGAGGCTGACTGGCCTGTAGTTCCCTGGATCCTCCTCCTTCCTTTTTTTAAAGATGGGCACTACTTTAGCCTTTTTCCAGTCATCCGGGATCTCCCCTGAGCCCCATGAGTTTTCAAAGACAATGGCCAATGGTTCTGCAAACTCCTTTATCACCCTTTGACTCTCAGTACAGCCATTCCTATGTTCTTACCCTCGGATGCAGTGCATCCAGCCCCATGGATTTGTGCTCATCCAGCTTTTCTAAATAGTCCTGAACCACTTCTTTCTCCACAGAGGGCTGGTCACTTCTTCCCCACACTGTGCTGTCCAGTGCAGTAGTCTGGGAGCTGACCTTGTTCATGAAGGCAGAGACAAAAAAAGCATTGATTACATTAGCTTTTTCCACATCCTCTGTCACTGGGTTGCCTCCCCCACTCAGTAAGGGGCCCACACTTTCCTTGACCACCTTCTTGTTGCTAACATACCTGTAAAAACCTTTCTTGTTACTCTTAACATCCCTTGCTAGCTGCAACTCCAATTGTGATTTGGCCTTCCTGATTTCACTCTTGCATGCCTGAACAATATTTTTACACTCCTTCCTGCATGTTGTGCAGATGGATGTCATTTTGCTACCTTGCTTTTTATAGTGTTGATGCTTGAGGCAAAGCTGGAGTACCTCTCCAGGGCACAAGCCTGGGCAGATGATATGGAGGCCCAGAGTTGCCCATGCATCAGGACATTGGTGTCACTGGTAAAATCCAGAGGAGAGGAAGAACCAATACATCTTGTACCCAATCCACTGCAGGAATTGCCAGAAAGACATTAAGATGTTAGTACCTGACTGCCTTTGGGGCTCAACTCCAGATTTTCTGTCTGAGTTTACTATCATATCCTTACATTCTCCTGAATTCACCCACAAAGTAGTGGGGCTTTTCTGTCATGGGTTGCTCCCTTAGCCTTATGTTTTCCTTAGCTACCAACAAAGAAGTGGGTTTGATGAGCCATAGGTAGTACTATCTACTCTCATTACAGTAGCAGGCATGGCCTGACCTGAAAAAACTGATATTTAGAATCTTTCACAAGTAACTTATTTTGGTCTGACAGACTTTCAATAGATAAAGAACTCAAAAAATAAAGATAAATAAATAAAAATAAAGAACTCAATAATAGTGGGGGATTTCAATTATCCCCATATTGACTGGGTACATGTTAGGATGAAATGCAGAAACAAAATTTCTCGATACTTTAAATGACTGCTTCTTGGAGCAGCTGGTACAGGAACCCACAAGGAAAGAGGCAACTCTTGATTTAGTCCTGAGTGGAGCATGGAATCTGGTCCAAGAGGTACCTATAACAGGACCGCTTGGAAATAGTGACCATAATATAATAACATTTAACATTCCTGTGGTGAGAAGAACACCTCAACAGTCCAACACTGAGGCATTTAATTTCAGAAAGAGGAACTATGCAAAAATGAGGGGGTTAGTTAAACAGAAATTAAAAAGTACAGTGACTAGAGTAAGCTGCATGGACACTTTTCGAATACACCATAATAGAGGCCCAATTTAAATGTATACCCCAAATTAAAAAACACAGTAAAAACTAAAAAAGAGCCACCGTGGCTTAACAACCATGTAAAAGAAGCAGTGAGAGATAAAAAGACTTCCTTTAAAAAGTGGAAGTTGAATCCTAGTGAGGTAAACAGAAAGGAGCATAAACACTGCCAAATTAAATGTAAAAATGTAATAAGAAAAGCCAAAATGGAATTTGAAGAACAGCTAGCCAAAAACTCCAAAGGTAATAACAAAATGTTTTTTAAGTATATCAGAAGCAGGAATCCTGCTAAACAGCCAGTGGGGCCCCTTGACGATCGAGATACAAAAGGAGCACTTAAAGATGATAACGTCATTGCTGAGAAACTAAATGAATTCTTTGCTTTAGTCTTCATGGCTGAGGAAGTTAGGGAGATTCCCAAACCTGAGCCATCTTTTGTAAGTGACAAATCTGAGGAATTGTCACAGACTGAAGTTTCACTAGAGAAGGCTTTGGAAATAATTGATGAACTTAACAGTAACAAGTCACCGGGACCAGATGGCATTCACCCAAAAGTTCTGAAAGAACTCAATATGAAATTGAGGAACTATTAACTATGGGTTGTAACCTGTCCTTTAAATCGGCTTCTGTACCCAGTGACTCGAAGATAGCTAATGTAACACCAATATTTAAAAAGCTCTAGAGGTGATTCCCGTCAGTATCGGGCAAATTAGTTTAACAACGAGTAAAGATAAATGTCAGACACATAGAAGAACAAATTGTTTGGGGCAAAAGTCAATGGTTTCTGGTAAAGGCGAATCGTGTCTTACTAATCTATTAGAAGTTCTTGAAGGGGTCAATAAAATGTGGACAAGAGGGATCCAGTAGACATTAGTGTACTTAGATTTCCAGAAAGCCTGACAAGGTCCCTCACCAAAGACTCTTATATAAATTAAGTTGTTCATGGGATAAGGGAAAGGTCCTTTCGGTTTTGAGAACTGGTTAAAGGACAGGGAACAAAGGATAGGGAATTAATGGTAAATTTCTCATTAATGGAGGAGGGGTAACTAGTGGGTGTTCCCAGGGTCAGTCCTAGGACCAATCCTATTCAACTTATTGATAAATGATCTGGACAAAGGGGTAAAAAGTGAGGTGGCAAAGTTTGCAGATGATACTAAACTACTAAAGATAGTTAAGACCAAAGCTGACTGTGAAGAACTTCAAAAAAGATCTCACAAAACTAAATGATTGGACAACAAAATGGCAAATGAAATGTAATGTGGATAAATGTAAAGTAATTCACATTGGAAAAAATAACCCCAACTATACATACAATATGATGGGGGCTAATTTAGTTACAACTAATCAGGAAAGAGATCTTGGAGTCATCGTGGAGAGTTCTCTGAAGATGTCCACACATTGTGCAGCGACAGTCAAAAAAGGAAACAGGATTTTAGGGATCATTAAAAAAGGGATAGAGAATAAGAAGGAGAATATATTATTGCCCTTATATAAATCCATGGTACACCCACATCTTGAATACTGCATACTGATGTGGTCTCGTCATCTCAAAAAAGATATACTGGCATTAGAAAAGGTTCAGAGAAGGGCAATTAAAATGATTAGGGGTTTAGAACGGGTCCCATATGAGGAAAGATCGAAAAGGCTAGGACTTTTCAGCTTGGAAAAGAAGAGACTAAGAGGGGATATGACAGAGGTATATAAAATCATGAGTGGTGTGGAGAAAGTGAATAAGGAAAAGTTATTTACTTATTCTCATAATACAAGAACTAGAAACCACCAAATGAAATTAATGGGCAGCAGGTTTAAAACAAATAAAAGGAAGTTCTTCACACAGCGCACAGTCAACCTGTGGAACTCCTTCCTTGAGGAGGTTGTGAAGGCTAGGACTATAATAATGTTTAAAAGAGAACTGGATAAATTCATGGAGGCTAAGTTGATTAATAGCTATTAGCCAGGAAGGGTAAGGAATGGTGTCCCTAGCCTCTGTTTGTCAGAGGGTGGAGATGGATGGCAGGAGAGAGATTACTTGATCATTACTTGTTAAGTTCACTCCCTCTGGGGCACCTGGCATTGGCCACTGTCAGCAGACAGGATACTGGGCTGGATAGATCTTTGGTCTGACCCAGTACGGCCGTTCTTAATTTCTTATGGTCTAAGGTTCACATTCCAGCTCATTCTGGCTCCCTGGCACTGGGCAGACCATCTCCTTACTACTGTCCAAGTTGCCTGTGTACAGCTTCATAAACCATGGGAGCAAGGGGTAGGCTGGGTCCCCAAGGATAACTATTGGCATTGCAACATCCCCAACAGTAATTTTCTGGTCTGGGAAGAAAGTCCCTTCTTGCAGCTTTTCGAACAGTCCAGAGTTCCAAAAGATGCGAGCGTCATGCACCTTTCCCAGTAATCCCCCGTTGATGTCAGTGAAATGGCACTTGTGATCCACCAGTGCTTGCACCACTATTGAGAAGTACCCCTTGTGGTTTACGTACTGTTTGGCAAGGTGGTCCGGTGCCAAGATAGGGATATGCATTCCATCTATCGCCCCACCACAGCTAGGGAACCCCATTGCAGCAAAAGCTTCCACTATGACCTGCACATTTCCAAGAATCACTACCCTTGTTAGCAGAAGGTTATTGATGGCCTTGGCTACTTGGATCACAGCAGCCCCCATGGTAGATTTGCTCACTCCAAATTGATTCCCAACTGACCGATAGCCGTTAGGCATTTCAAGCTTCCACAGGGCTATCGCTACTTGCTTCTCAACTGTCAGGGCAGGTCTCATTTCGGTATTCCTGTGCTTCAGAGTGGGGGAAAGCAACTCACAAAGTTCCAGGAAAGTGGCCTTACACATGCGGAAGTTTCACAGCCACCAGGAATCATCCCATACCTGCAACGCTACATGGTCCCACCAGTCTGTGCTTGTTTGCCGGGCCCAGAATCACTGTTCCACTGTATCAACATGCCCCAATGCCACCACGATATCCCAATTGCCAGATCCCATGCTTTCAGGAACATCTGTGTCCGTGTCTTCCTCACAATCGTCCTCATGCTGGCGGCTCCTAGCCAGGCTCTGCACATACTGCAGGATAATGTGCGAGGTGTTTACAATGCTCACAAAAGCAGTGCGCAGCTGAGCGGGCTCCATGCTTGATGTGCTATGGCGTCTGCACAGATACCCCAGGAAAAGAGATGAAAAATGATTGTTTGCTGTTGCTTTCAAGGAGGGAGGGGAGACTGACAACAAGGACCCAAAACCACCTGCAACAATGTTTTTGCCCCATCAGGCATTGGGAGCTTAACCCAGAATTCCAGTGGGCACTGGGGACTGCAGGAGCTACCCACAGTGCCCCACTCCATGAGTCGATGCTAGCTAGGGTATTGAGGACGCACTCAGCTGACCTACTGCGCTTAGTGGGGACATACACGATCGACTGTATAAAATCGCTTTCTAAAGATCGACTTCTATAAAATCAACCTCATTTCATAGTGTAGACATGCCCTGAGAGTTGCAAAGCCTACATTTTAGGCACTTAGAAAGTCATGGGAACAACACTGGGATCCTCAAAGCTTGAGTTAGGCCCCTATGCAATGAATGGGGAGAGATAGGCAACGTAGAAAGTGATTCACAAAAACCAGCAAGTGGGACACTGTGTAAGCTAGCCCATGGGAGATGCTGATGAGAAGGGTATATGCTGACCTCTCAGAAATATGTGCCTTATCCACAAACAAGGGAAGTTAGATGCCCCTCTGCTCGTGGGGCCTCATCTACTAAGCATGTTCAGAGGCTGTCTAACTCCACAAAACTTTTCCCCAGTGGTGAGCTTACATTCTTAGCATGTGGGAGACCCCCTGTTGAAGTTCTCCCTCCACCTGAGGGGGAAACAGATTTGAACAGGGATCTGTCCTCTTTCAAGTGAGTACCTAAACCATTGAGTTGTGGGGTACTTTGATGTGGGGTTCCCTTAGTCTCTCCTAGTGAAGCAGTTCCATGGTGTATAAATACTTAAAGAGCCACAGAGCAAGTGGGAATCACTAATGTCTAGTGATCTCTCTGTGTGCAATTCACTAACTGGGAAAATTACATGCTCCTCTCCTGATGGCCCTGGCCTGGTAAGGGTTAGGGTTAGGGTTAGGGGTGGAGGTTGACAGCTCGCAACCCCCCATGTAATTATCTCATGACCCCGAGGGGTCCTGACCCCCAGTTTGAGAACCCCGTCTTAGTTTGTGGAAAATCACAGGCACAAGATGGAGTCCAGGTCACATGAGAAAGTCAAATGCCCTTGCATGGTTTGATGACTCATAGGATGGCCATTAGGCATATTCTAACTAAAACATCCACAGAAAGGCCATTGGGTGAGATGAGCTTAGGTCCCCCACACTAGTGTTTTCTGTGGAGTTAAGCAGCCTCCGTATTCTCACAGTATTCCTGCCAGCATGTATGAATTGGATGAATGAGAGTATAAGGTGAATAGAAAGCTGGCTAGATCGTCAGGCCCAATGGGTAGCGATCAATGGCTCAGTGTCTAGTTGGCAGCTGGTATCAAGCAGAGTGCCCCAGCGGTTGGTCCTGGGGCCGAGTTTGTTCAACATCTTCATTAATGATCTGGATGATAGCATGGATTGCACCCTCAGCAAGTTCGTGGATGACACTAAGCTCGGGGGAGAGGTACATATATTGGAGGGTAGAGATAGGGTCCAGAGTGACCTAGACAAATTGGAGGATTAGGCCAAAAGAAATCTGACTAGGTACAACAAGGACAAGTGCCGAGTCTTGCATTTAGGATGGAAGAATCCCATGCACTGCTACAGACTAGGGACTGAGTGGCTAAGCAATTCTGCAGAAGAGGATCTAGAGATTACAATGCACAGGAAGCTGGATATGAGTCAACAGTGTGCCCTTGTTGCCAAAAGACTAACAGCATATTGGGCTGCATTAGTAAGAGCACTGCCATCAGATTGAGGGAAGTGATTGCTCCCCACTATAGCACTGGTGAGGCCACATCTGAAGTATTGTGTACAGTTTAGGGTCCCCCACTACAGAAAGGATGTGGACAAATTGGAGAGAGTCCAGCGGAGGGCAATGAAAATGATTAGGGGCTGGGGGATGTGACTTATGAGGAGAGGCTGAGGGAACTGGGATTGTTTAGTCTCCAGAAGAGAAGAGTGAAGGGGGATTTGATAGCATCTTTCAACTACCTGAAGTGGGGTTCCAAAGAGGATAGATCTAGGCTGTTCTCAGTGGTGGCAGATGACAAAACAAGAACAGTGGCAAAGCCAAGTTTTAGCAGCAGGGGGAGCGAACACATAAAAAAAGGCACCACCTGCCGTGAAGAAAAAAGAAAAAGAAAACACCCGACTGACCCAGAGCGGCTGAAGGACTTGCCACCGAAGACCCGGAGCGGACCCGGAGTGGCTGAAGGACCCACTACCTAAGTGCTGCCAAAGACCCAGAGCGCCACTGAATGAGTAAAAGCGCTGAAGACCCGGAGCGCCACTGGGTGAGTAAAAATTAAAAAGGCGCCATTTTTCTGCTCAGTGGGAGTGACTGCTCCCCCTGCTTCCACCCTAGCTGCGCTACTGAACAAGGAGCAGTGGTCTCAAGTTGCAGTAGGGGCGGTCTAGTTTTAACATTAGGAAACACTATTTCACTAGGAGGGTGGTAAAGCACTGGAATAGGTTATCTAGGGAGGTGGTGGAATCTCCATCCTTAGAGGTTTTTTAAGGCCCAGCTTGACAAAGCCCTGGTTGGGATGATTTAGTTGGGGATTGGTCCCCCACTACAGAGCAGGGGGTTGGACTAGATGACTTCCTGAGGTCCCTTCCAACCTGATATTCTATGATTCTATATCCATTGTAAGAGTTAATTGTTCCTTAATGGGACATCAACTTGAATAGTTCATTCGTAACGTGGACTGGATGTAAACTAACTCGTGGGTGTTACCCTAGCAGCAAACACATCTGAAATACAAGTATATAGTCAACATTCGTAACTTTTTATACAAAGAGGATACATGCATACAAACAAGATAATCATATTTGACTGTAACTTTTCCATTTTTGTTCTATGTGAGAGTGTTCAAGTAAAATGTTTGGATTTTGGCATAAACTGCTCTGAGTTCACAAATAAAAGTTCTTGTTTCCATTTATCTGATGTTTTCTCCCACTTTAATCAATCCTCATTGGAAGTGATATTAGTCCACCACAGAATGAGTTCTATGGATATAAGATTTGTGGGCACGTAGCCCTATTTTGTATTAACTATGCCCCCTTCTGCTATCCCACACTGCATTGCATCACACCCACATCAGCCTGTGTGCTTACCTGTACGTTCTCTACTACCCTAGGTGGCTCATCTTCACCAGCTGACATCTCCCCATTTGTTGTAAAATAAACCACTGTACTTGACTTTAAATAAAGAAGAGTTTATTTAAGTAATCAGAAATGGCAGAAGAAACCAATAAACAATCAAATCAATAAGGATTATGCAAATGAGATACACTAGATGAAAAATGGTAAATAAAATGAGTGATACAATTTACCCATTCTTAAAATAACCTCTTAATTAAATATGACATTCTAAAATAGAAAGCAAGTATTAAATGGACTAGTGTTATAAAACCGAGTATAAAGTTCAAAAAGCTATGGGGATTAACCACAATGGTATGCACTTCATTATTTAGGATACTAAAAAAAAAATCCACAGGTTCTTTAGCCTAATTAAGATTAACTCGTAGCTAAGCATTACTGATGATCAAATAACCAAATATAAACTCAGCATAATAACTAGTCTACAACACAATGATTCAACTTGCTACTAAAACTTTTAAACTAAAAATGAATTTGGACAAAACTAGATAAATTGGGTAGGAGGGGAGAAGTGAAAGTAGTGACAACTTAAAAATCTAGTAAAACTCCTACTATTTCTCTTAATTCTATCTTATGAAGGTAACATTGTGAAGCTAAGAATTCCCAATTATTACAGCTGAAAATTCAGCATTGTTTAGAGATGTGTTGAGATGGAAAATAATTACAATGAACCCTGTACAAGCTGTGGTACAAGAATCACCCGATGTGATTATTATACAACAGTTCAGAGCCAAGAGGATTAACTCTAGTTTGGTGGAGTTAATAGGCAAGTTTACAAGTGTGAAAGTTCAAAAAGCAGTTTAATTAATCAAATGTTAATTCAATTTAACGAGACAAGGTGGGTGAAATAATATTTTTATTGAGAACACTTTCAAGCTTGTCTCTCTCACCAACAGAAGTCGGTCCAGTAAAAGCTATTATCTCACCGACCTTGTCTCTCTAAGATCCAGGGACCCACATGGCTATGACAATGCTACATATTCAAATTAAAGTTAATCAAGAAGGTTGAGGGAGTGTTCTTAGCTCTCTCCTGCCAACAAACAGGAGCTATACTGGGTTCCTTTCAGTGGCAAGGTGTTAGCAGCACAGCTATGCCACTGTAAGCTGTGCAGTGTAGACATAGCCTTAGTCTACTTTAAGGGCTTATCTACACTTAGGCAGGTTCCCTAAGCACTTGCACAGTGCTAAATAGGCTGCTACATGGCCATGCTGCTGAGCAGCTTAGAGGGAATTTAGGATTGTCTAGCTCAAAACCTTTTTTATGCATTATCACTCCATGTGGTTGTAATAGGGGACTCAATCTACCCCAAAGGACATATTAGGCAAGTTTCCGTTGTCCTTTTTCTTTTGGAGAAGTATTTCCTTTTGTTGCAGGTGGTAATTCATTAACTGTCATAGCAAGTTTCCTGTCCATCCAGCAGGTGGCATTCAGCCATCACAAGAAATTCCTTTCCATCCTTTTCTTGAAATCCTTCCTTAGCATAGAACCTGCCATCTCCTAGCTGAATACTTTTATACAGTGGACCAGGTTCAACAAAGGAGATTGAGGAATACTTCCACCTCTGAATATCCTGTGGCTAGGGCACTCACTTGGGAGGCGGCAGATTCCCTGGTGAAGTGAAGGGATTTGAACAGCATAGAGACTTGAACCTCCTGGGTGAGTACCTCAACCACTGGGCTAAAGGGTATAAGAGAGGTCTTTGTCCTCTTTTCCCCTGCCCCAGGTATTTTGTATAGTGTTAGGTGACTTTGGAACACTCCAACGGGATGGGGCCCCATTGGCAGAGGAGCACTTATCATCCCTAGTTTATGAATCACAAGCAGAGACAGGCGCTTCCCTGGAGCCTGGACTTAGGTACCTATATACATGAAAAGGGCAGGACTCCCTGCCTCCTTAGCATCTCCCCTTGGCTAGGTTAGGTGGCTCCCCACCTAGTATACTTGGTTTTGTGAGTCACATTCTGAGATGTCTCTCTCTCTCCATTCATTCAAGGTGCCTAACTCAGGCTTTTGGATCCCAGTGTTGTTTCCGTGATTGTCTAGAAGCGTGGTATCACAATACTCAGCATCATAACGCTTAAGTCCCTTGGTGGATCCAGGTCTAAAAAACTATGAAGAATAAATGAGAAGTCACAGAATAGAAGAGAGCTTTCTAGCACCAAACAAATTTAGGAGCTGAACAGAAGATGTTCAGAGCTTCTTGAGAAGTGCTGTGATGGGATCTGATCATTATTGGAATCTTATCTCAGCTTTTTGTCCTACAGGGCTCTGTTCAGGAATGGTGATTTCAGTCTCTGTTTTAACAAATATTGTACATCCTTATTGCATGACCACTCCAGCCTTGCCTGATCCTGATATTCAAAGCATTCACAGGCTGTCTCCAGTGTAGATTCTGTGATGCTTAATACTAGTTTGTCTCCAACTGAAGCTTAGCTCACAGTCAGGGCAGTTATAGGGTTTTTCACCCCCGAATGTGGGTTCTCTGATGTAATAGAATGTGTGAGGTTCAACTAAAACTTTCCCTGCACTTATTGTATTTGTAGTGTTTCTCCCTGTGTAGGTTCCCTGGAGATTATAGAAGCTAAGCTGTCACCAAAACTTTTCCCACAGTCAAGACATTGATACGGGTCTCATTCTGCTATGGATTCTCTGATGTGCAGTAAGGGCTGAACGTGTACTGAAGTTTTTCCCACATTCAGGGCATTTAAAGGGTTTCTCCCCTGTATGTATTCTCTGGTGAGTAATAACATTTGAGCTTCGACTGAAGCTTTTCCCACAGTCAGGACAATTATAGGGTCTCTCTCCTGTGTGGGTTCTGTGATGTAATAGAAGGTTTGAGATGTGACGAAAGCTTTCCCCACACTCCTTGCATCTGTAGGGTCTCTCCCCTCTGTGGATTCTCCGGTGTTTAGTGAGGGCAGAACTGTCACTGAAGCTTTTCCCACAGTTGAGGCATTTGTAGGGCTTCTCTCCTGTGTGTTTTCTCTGATGTCTAGTGAGGTCTGAGCTTCGACGAAAGCTTCTCGCACACTCAATGCATTTATAGGGTTTCTCCCCTGTGTGAATTCTCTGGTGTATAATAAGATCTGAGCTTGAACCAAAGCTTTTCCCACACTCAGGGCACTTAAAGGGCTTTTCTCCTGTGTGGACTCTCTGATGTTTATTAAAGTGTGATTTGTCACGAAAGTTTTTCCCACACTCATTACACTTATACGGTTTCTCTCCAGTGTGGATTCTCTGGTGTCTAATGAGTTTCAAGACCTGAACAAAGCTT
Organism: Chelonoidis abingdonii; assembly: GCF_003597395.2. Lineage (NCBI taxonomy): Eukaryota > Metazoa > Chordata > Testudines > Testudinidae > Chelonoidis > Chelonoidis abingdonii. The sequence continues at coordinate 4,722,856 of NC_133781.1, forward strand.
TCCCCACACGTTGGGCATTTGAAAGGTCTCTCCCCTGTATGGGTTCTCTGATGTAAGAGAAGGTTTCCACGCCGACTAAAGCTTTTCCCACACTCGTTGCATCTGTAGGGTCTCTCCCCCATGTGGGTTCTCTGGTGCGATAGAAGGTGTGAGCTCAGACTAAAGCTTTTCCCACATTCATTGCATATGTAGGGTCTCTCCCCGGTGTGGATTCTCTGGTGCAATAGAAGTTGTGAGCTGTGACTAAAGCTTTTCCCACATTCATTGCATACATAGGGTTTCTCCTTCATGTGGGTTCTCTGATGTGATAGAAGGTATGCATTCTGACTAAAGCTTTTCCCACACTCATTGCATCTGTAGGGTCTCTCCCCTGTGTGAATTCTCTGATGTGCTAGAAGGTTTCCATGCCGACTAAAGCTTTTCCCACACTCATTGCATCTGTAGGGTCTCTCCCCAGTGTGGATTCTCTGGTGAATAGTGAGAGTTGAGCTCTGACTAAAGCTTCTCCCACACTCGTTGCATTTGTAGGGTCTGTTTCCTGTGTGGGTTCTCTGGTGACTAATAAAGGCTGATCTCCAGTAAAAGCTTTTCCCACAGAAACTGCATACATGGGGTCTGTCTCCACTGGGGATTCTCTTTTGAACAGTTTCTTTGATTTTCTTGACCACTCGGCTCTTGTGAGTAGATTTACACTGGTTCTCCCTTGCATAGTTTCTCTGCTGCCTCTCTGGATTGCACTGACTTTCACGGGCTTCTCCCTGCTCAGCACACTGAGAAACATCCCCTTCAGATCTTCCTGATATCATCTCACCTGGACCAACATGCTCAGGACCTTCCTGTTGAGGATTCCCCTCCTTGTTCTCACTCACCATCCTCTCACCTGCTGGGATAGGGAAACAATCCAGACAGGAGTCACTCCCTGTTCTGGGGAGGGGGGGAAGGAACTTCAGAGAGGAAAAGCAAAGGTGGACCGTGATGGTTCTTGGGGTACCTAGGACTGTAAGTCATTTAGTTACCCACCTGCATCCAGCATGATGCAGATATTCTTGTGCTTAGCTGGGTGTCAGCTTGTCACAACCCAATGGCCCCCTCCGCTTAGGGAGTCCCCTGGGAAGGCAGATCAGCACTGTATATTGCTAACACTGTTGCGAGCATCACAAAGCATTTTGGGGAAGGTTAAAGGTGTGTGAGTGGAGAGTGGAAGGTTTCCTTGTAGGTCACAAGAGGCCAAAAATGGGGGCGAAGAAAAAGAAAAGAGCAGAGAATGGGTTAACTCAACACTGTAATTAACAAGCTCAGTCAGAAGACAAGAGAACTCCAGTCCAAGGCCAGCTGCTACCCGCCAAGACAGAAGGGGGAAATCCAATCTTCCCCACCCCCCGACCAGCTGTGAGAAAAGAAGAATTAAGTGAGACACAGAGCTGCAAAGATAACAGTGAGACCAGTGAAGGCCAAGACAGAAAAGAAAACAGTTTCCAGAGCCGGGATGTTTTGTGAAAGGGAAAGAGACTACAGAAAGCGGTTTGGACTAACACAAGGAGCACCAGGAACAGAGGTTGCAGAATGGAACACCCTCAAGGAATCCAGGACTTAAAACCCTCCTGAGAGCTGGAGCAATTCGGAGATTACAGTGGATCCCCTAGACGACCTGGGCCCAGGGCAAGAACTCCCGTCCATCCTTTCCCTTCTTCTTCTTATGTTACACCCAGGCCTGGCCAGCTTTGGGTAGTGAGTGTGAAAGTGGGTTAGGGCTTGGGGCTCTAATGCTTTCTTTCTTCCCCTGAATGACATGGGAGAGTTCTCAGCACTCTCTGCTGTATTTTTATTATTTTATTAGTAAAGCTTTAAAAATTTAGACACTTGGTGTGTGCCTCGTCATCTCCTCTCCAAAAGATCCTGTGACCCCAGCCTGATCAATTGTGGGCTCAGGCAGATTGGTAACAAGATCTGTCACAAGCTCCCTGACACTACCAGTCTGCTAGCCACTAAAGCAACCTCCTCTGGATATGCCAGCCATTACTTTGCCTTGCAGGTAAACAATAGGTGCACCCTAATCCCCAAGTCCCTTTGAAGCATTCCCCTGTAGTGTCCAGCTCCTTAAGAACTGACCATACACAAAAATACCAGATTTGCTGTCCCCAAAGGAAAAGCATACACACTAGCTGGTATGATTCAGTTCAGGATCAACATCTAGCTTAATACCACAGCACTTAGATATATCTATAGTGAAAACCACAGTAAGTTCATTAATAAAGATTCAAGGTTCAAGTGGCAGTGAGTAAGGATATTGGAGACCTATACAACAAAAATAGAAACAGAAAAACTCTTTCTAGAGACTTAACAGGCTAACCTCCTGTCTAAATAAATTTTATCTCAGCCAACGTCTTCTGCAGCATTTCAACCAAGGTTGGTTGAGATCCTGTTTTCATGAAGGTAGCCGAACCACCTGTTTACTTCCTAGGTGCAGGATAAAAGGGTGTCTTCTTTGCTTTCCATTTATATACCCAAAATTCACTCTTTGTGCCCCAAGTCGGGACGACCACCTGCGGTTTGTTTTCCTGAGTGCTGCTTCCCTTTTTTCACATCTCTCCATTGACTTTGTATGTAAATGTGTATCCATGGGGCTGGATTCCAGTACTTAATTACATCTCAGCAGAGAGAGGTGACTACACTTCTCCTATCTGACAGAAAACCTGTTTGTCAACTTGTCACGGAGTGTGGGAGAGTCAGGGCCCTGCACCCCTCTTCCTGGGATTCACCGTGACTCTCGGCCAGCCAGTAACACGGAAGGTTTATTGGACAATAGGAACGCAGTCTAAAACAGAGCTTTTAGGTACAAGTAGGACCCCTCAGTCGAGTCCTTCTAGGGGGCAGGGAGCTTAGACCCCAGCCTTGGGGTTCCCTGCGTTCCACCACCCAGCAAAAAACTGAAACCAAAAAACCATCCAGCAGGCTCTCTTCCCTCCCCCCAGCTCTTCCTCTAGCCTTTGTCCAGTTATCCGGGCAAAGGTGTCACCTGGCCCCACCCCCTTCCTGGCTCAGGTTACAGGCTTATCCCCTGCTATCGCATCCACAATGCAGACAGTCCCAGTAAAACTAGACAACATTCCCCAGTCAATCCACCCCGCTCCCTACTGCGTCACACAACTCTGCCATGACACAGACTTTAAACCATATTTTCAGGATCTAGACACACCCCCTTCTGCAGGATCCATACATATATTTCACAACAATATTAATTTCCACTATGACCCCAGTTTTCATTTAAGACTGCACAGGCCATTCTTTGGTGAAACAGAATGTACTTACAAGAATCAGGACATTCCTGTAACCCCCTTACCAGCTGGCATCCTCGGGTTCTTGCATCACAGAAACAAACCAAAGTAACTGCTGGGGAGATGAACAGAACTCCGCCCCTTCCCCCCCCCCCCAAAAAAAAACCCTTCTCCAGAGGAAAGAAAGAAGAGGACCAAATCCACCTCCACATCACTTCTGAACACTGAAAGAAAATGGGAGCTCCAGCCAGGTGTGAGTCCTGCTGGGCAGGAAGCCACAAGGATATTACACTTGCTAACCTGGGTAAAACAAGGCAGAACAAACTCAAATAACCGCACGGGAGATAAAGCAATCAAATGCCCTCCCAGTCCTTGGTCAGGAGCAAGGACCTGCTAGCTGAAGCCCAGGCACAGTAATGAGCACAGCTGGGCCCATCTGAGCTGCCTGACAGGCCAAGCCACCAGGGGCTGAGGGGGTTAGCAGACCTGCTCTGGCTATTGTGTATTTGCCCATGGTTGTGGTAGCTCCTGCTTATTCCCAGCCTTACTCCTGTCTTGCCCGAGTCCAGGTAATGTGCTTCTATCCCTCACCTCCCATTCCTGACTTCAGCTTTAACCCTGGGTTCTGGCATCCAGCCCCAGATTCCAGTTCTGACTCTTGGCTGTAGGTTCCTGATGCTGGCTGTGACCCATGGCTCTGACTATTAGGACTGACTCCTGCTCTGACCATTAGACATGACCATCCATGTCCTGGTCCCCAACACCCTTTCCCAGAGGAGATGGAGGAGGGGATCAATTCTGCCTCCCCTTCCTATCAGAGTATGGAAGGGAGAGGGGACACACTGTCAGACAGACCCCTATGTGGTGTCTGCCATGAGGGTATAAAAACAGAGCCACTTTATCAGATTCATCACGAGTAGTCACCTTTACAGATTTCGCTTCCTCATAGCCCTGGAGACTAGGCAGAGGCAGGAACTGGTTTTTCCTCTCCCTGCCCCTCACTTTGTCCCAGGAAAGTCAGTCTGCCCCGGGGTGCTGCAGGGAATGGGGCTGGGCAGGGACGGGAGCTGGAAACCTCCCTCCTCAAGGATTGCTCCTGCTGCCTCTTCCACTATCTCCCCGCAACTCCCTCCTGCCCCCTCCCCTCCCCTCGGGCGGGGAGACTCGGTTCGCTGTGCCGGAGCTCCCTCGGCTCCTGCAGGCGCTCAAAGCCGGGGGGGTCAGGGTGGGCAGCAGCTCTGGGACTCGCAGACCCCCGCCCCCTCGGGAGCAGAGCTGGGGCGAGGGGGGGCCGCTGGTGCAGAGTCACTTTCCTGCCCGGCCCCAGCCCTTCCCCCGGGTCTCTCCCCTCACCTGCAGGCTCCGGCTCAGGGGCTGGTGTCGGCAGAGGCCGGGACTGCCCCAGGGGCTGGTTCCAGCCCCCAGAGAAAGTCCCCCTGGCTGGGCACAGAGGGGCGCTAGGGAAGGGCTCTTCCCGCACACACCCCGCTGGGGAGCAGCTGGTTAGCTCCCAGATCACAATGGATGCGGCAGCAGCAAGGTCGTCTGAGTCCCAACCAGGAAGTTTAAAGGAGCAGACAGAGTGTTATTAGCTGTCCCCGCTCCCTTAGCAATGCTCAGAGCCCTCTGGTGGTCACAGCTCCAGCTAATGAACCCGCCGACCCACGCACAACCACATTCACACTTTGAGGACAGAACAGCAGCACAGGAAGCAACAGATTTAGCTCCTTTGTTGTTCCAGGGCAGGCTGGAGCCAGGCGAATGCTCAGTGACATCTGCTGTAGCTGCTGCCTTTGCTCTGCCCCTACTACCTCCATACTCTGCTTCCTGCAAGACAAAGCTGACGAGGGAGCAAGAGGGGGAAATCGGAGGGGAGGATGGGCAGAAATTGTTCAGGAGCCAACATATGAAAGGAGAGTAAGGAGGCGGGGCAGGCAGATGGAGAAAATCGAGGACAGGGTGCAGGAGCTGGGGTTCAGAAAGGGGAAATATTGTGCCAGACCATGTCAGAGGGGAAACCCCAATAGGGAAGGGGTGAGCTATCAGTAGTGGTTGCCAAACAGGGTGTAGATTGCTGACAGAGGGGCTTGTGCTGTTTGCTGTATGGTCCGTCTCAGCACCCCCTCCCTGGTGCAGTGTAGCCTAGTGCCTAGATCAGGGATTCTCAAATTGGGGGTTGGGACCCCCTCAGGGGGTCACGAGGTTATTACATGGAGAGGTCCTGAGCTGTCAGCCTCTACCCCAAACCTGCTTTGCCTTCAGCATTTATAATGGTGTTAAATATATAAAAAAGCATTTTTAATTTATAATGGGGGTCACGCTCAGAGGTTTGCTATGTGAAAGGGGTCACCAGGACAAAAGTTTGAGAACCACTGGCCTACATACAGCAGCTCTTTCTCTATCTGAAATGATGTAGCAAGCTACCAATGAGACCTGGTTCATTGAAATCTCTCTCTCTTTCACTCTCACACACATCCTGTTTTGTATTTAAAATAATTCCTTGTCAGTTTACATGGTTCACAGATTTGTCTCCTCTGCTGTTCTGATTTGCCTCACTGTCAAATGTACCATCACACATTTTAATTACTTATTTAAATACAATTTTTATTACTCATTGTTTTTAGCACTCTGGCATTTGCCTCAGTTAGCATTGTGCTGCTGGATGTTGTGTACTCACATTGTATTACATTTCCCGTGTGGTGGTGTGATTTTGTAACTTATTTTTTTTATAAATTTACGTTTTTTTCCTATCCCACAAATTTCTTTTGATCATATAACTTCAAGCCCAGCTTCAACTCCTGCAAATGGATTTGCTACCGCTAAAAGCTACTGACACCTGGGCATTCTCTTTTGCTGCCCCATCACAATTTGCTGCCTGTGCATTTCCCATACCCAGCCCAGAGATAGCAGATTCTGATGGCTGGGGGCAATCTCATCATGATTTGTTACCTCCTTTCTTCATTCTCTATCTTTCTCCATGCTCTAGCTCAGTGGTATCAAGTTGTGATGGGTGCTACAACTTGCTACCTCTCACCTTTCCCCTTCATCTGAACCAAGAGTAGTGAGTTGTGATGAATGGGGCACTCCTGTCACCACTTGCTACCATTGTGAAATCTCTATTTTTCATTTGAAAAAGAAGAAAGGTATTTTTGTAACTGGGAAAAGCATTCTAAAGAGTTAAACCTCAGGCCTATTGCATGTAAAATCTTAATGAAGGTGTTATTTCTTTATTAGTCTCTGTGGTGAAGTGGGGATTTTCCCTTGTTATGTTGTATGTATGTGTGCCTCAGTTTCCCTGTGTATTGCACCAGTCATTAGGTGGTGGGAATAAGGGTGTGTGACTTCTGTGGGGGTTGCACCAGCTGCCTGCACAGATGCTATGGCTGCCCCTTCATAACCTGAGACCCAGGAGGGGAAATGCAACCAGGTGACTCTTGGCCCCTGAAGTGAGATAAAGGCTGAAGGAGGAGCAATAGGTAGGGCGGGGGCCAGGCAGCTGGAAGGGAGTCAGTCTTGGATGGCTTGTGGCTCAGGGGGAGGGCTAGAGCCCTGGCTCTGGGCTCCCCTCCCCCCAAGATGGACTTGGCTGAAAGTCATAGAATCATAAGATTGGAAGGGACCTCAGAAGGTTATCTAGTCCAATCCCCTGCTCAAAGCAGGACCAATACCCAAACAGATTTTTACTCCAGTTCTCTAAATGGCCCCCTCAAGGATGGAACTCACAACCCTGGGTTGAGCAGGTTAATGCTCAAACCACTGAGCTATCCCTCCCCACCCAGTCACTGATTTCTGTGCTAACAAAGTTCTGTTCTATGCTGTGTTCCTGTCAACTAATAAACCTTCTGCTCTACCAGCTGGCAGAGAGTTACATCTGACTGTGGACAGGGCTGGCGCTACCATTTAGGCAGCCTAGGCAATTGCCTACGGCACCAGAATTTTTGGTGGGCGGCATTTTGGCAGAGTGGGCAGCCGGTGGCTCTGGTGGAGCTGCCACAGTCGTGCCTGCGGAGGGTCCACTGGTCCGCAGCTCCGGTGGAGCTGCCGCAGTCATGCCTGCGGACGCTCGGCTGCTCGCGCGGCTCCGGTGGACCGCCTGCAGGCATGACTGCGACAGCTCCACCAGAGCCGCGGACCACCGGACCCTCCGCAGGCACCACTGCGGCAGCTCCACCAGAGCCGCGGCACCAGTGCGCTGGGCGGCGAAATTGCTGTCTGCCTAGGGCGTTCAAACCCCTAGCGCCGGTCCTGACTGTGCAGTTGGGGTGTGCAGGGCCCTCTGGCTTCCCCAGGAGCCCTGCCCCAGCGGACTCACTGCAGGAAACACACAGTGTGGAAGGGGATGCTGAATGCTCTGAGGTCAGATCCAGGGAGGTCAAAGCTATGTAAGCTTCTTGCCCTGGAGATACTATGCTCACAGAGAGTAGACATGCTCCCCAGAGTCCTGACTGGCTTCGTATGGAGTAGTTCCATTTCATCGCCCGGGTGACTCTGTGACAGTCTCTTTCCATTAAAAGCAGCAGAGAATCCTGTGGCACCTTATAGACTAACAGACATTTTGGATCATGAGCTTTCGTGGCTGAATACCCACTTCGTCAGATGATCTGACAAAGTGGGTATTCACCCACGAAAGCTCATGATCCAAAACGTCTGTTAGTCTATAAGGTGCCACAGGATTCTCTGCTGCTTTTACAGATCAGACTAACACGGCTATCCTCTGATACTCTCTTCCATTGTAGATCAGTCCATGGATTCTTTGTTAATGCCAGAACATTGAAACTAGTGTAAAGTATTGAAAACTGTATCTGAGGCCTGCGTCCACACTAGGCCATTAAATCGATTTTAACACGCGTTAAATGCGATTAACGCGTACCGTCCACACTAGCAGTGCTCTTTAATCGATTTAAGGGTTCTTTAAATCGATTTCTGTACTCCTACAAAAGCAGAAGGAGTAATGCTAAAATCAATAGTATCTTCGGAATACTGTAGTGTGGATGGAAATCGACATTATTGGCCTCCGGAAGTATCCACAGTGCACCACTGACCACTCTGGAGCAGCATCTGAACTCGGATGCAGTGGGCAGGTAAATCAGGAAAAGCCTCGCGAATTTTTTAAATTATATTTCCTGTTTGCCGCGGGGCAGCAGAGGGCATGGAGCCTGATCAGCGGGTGGCGATGCAGTCCCAAATCCAAAAAAGAGCTCCAGCATGGACCTACGGGAGATAGTGGATCTGATCGCTGTATGGGGAGGACAATCTGTTCTATCAGAAGCTCCGTTACGGAAGACAAAATTCAAAGCGTTTGAAAAAAATCTCCAGGAATACACAGTGCTGCGTGACAAGCGTAACGGAAGCCAGAGACAATGGACGCTAATGGAGGGAGGGGGTACTGAGGACTCCAGCTATCCCACAGTCCACAGATTCCGAAAACTATTTGCCATTCTTGGCTGAGCTCCCAGTGCCTGTAGGTTCAAACACATTGTCCGGCGTGGTTCAGGGAATAGCTCTCCAGTTTCCTCCCCCCCCCCATGTGAAAGAAAGGGGAAGAATCATTTCTTGACTTCTTTCAGTGTCACCCTATGTCTACTGAATGCTGCTGGTAGATGCCTATGCTGCAGCAGTGAAGCACAGTATTCACTCCTCTCCCCTCTCCGGTGGCAGATGGTGCAGTAGGACTGGGTAACAGTCCTTATGAACCTGAGCGCCCATGCTTGATAACTGTTCATATCTAACATGTTGGCCTGAGATGAGGCCAGCCCGGGGGGGCGCCTGGCTAAAAACAGAACAGAGTGATTCCTGGTCACTCCCAGTAGATGTTACAGAACGGCTGTAACCGTCTTCATCATAACAACTGGGGCTGAGCTTTAATCAGTCCCCTCCTTTCATGTGTAAAGAAAAGATTCTGTAAGCCTGGACTATATAGGCAGTGGGAAAGCTGGGCTCCTCTTCCCCACACGCGCTTAATGTCCTGCCTGGACTATCATAGCACCGGGGAGGCTGCCTCCCCCTCATTTTAGTCCACTAAAACTCCTGCATTCTTTATTACTTCATGACACAAATGGGTGGGACACTGCCACGGTAGCCCAGGAAGGTTGGGGGAAGGAGGGAAGCAACGGGTGGGGTGTTGCAGGGGCACCCCCTGTGAATACTGACATGGAGCAGCTGTGCTCTCTGATACACTGGTCCTCTAGTACACTTGCCCCATATTCTAGGCAGTACTGACTCTATTTTAGAAACCATAAAGGAGGGATTGACTCAGGGAGTCATTCCCAGTTTTGCTTTTGCGCCCAGCCAGCCGAATCTCAGCCAGGGGCAACTCATGATAGCAAGTAGACAGTACAAAGGGGGAAGAGATAACCATCATCTCATTGCCAGTTTACTCCAGCAGTAATGGTACGGAGAACAACTGATAACCATCTCTGCTATCATGCAAAAGCAAACAAATGCTGCTGTGTGTGCTGGAGTATCGCCTCTGTCCGCGGCATCCAGTACACATATGGTGACTGTAAAATAAAAAAAGCTGAGCGGGCTCCATGGTTGCCGTGCTATGTGGCGTCCTGGCCAGGGCAATCCAGGGAAAAGGGCGCGAAAGGATTGTCTGCTGTTGTTTTCCCGGAGGAAGGAATGACTGACGACAGTTACCCAGAACCACCTGCGACAATGATTCAACCCAGAATTCCAAGGGGCAGGGGAGACTGCGGGAACTATGGGATAGCTATGGAATAGCTACCCACAATGCAACACTCCAGAAATCGACACTAGCCTCGGACCATGGACGCACACCACCGAATTACTGTGCCTAGTGTGGCCGCGTGAAATCGAATGTATAATATATTTTATAAAAATGGTTTAATGTAATTCGGAATTATTCTATAGTGTAGACGTAGCCTGAAATATTTATGTATACCTCTTAAACACAAGCTATTAGGCAGAAAAATATACCATTGTTTTTCCACTATCGCCCCTGTTACACACTGAACAAGTTTTCAATACAAAATTAAGCACACCCAGCATGTTTCCTTCTGATCACATTTCAGAGTCATTTTCTCAGGCCTTTTCCCCACTGCTTAAACTGAGGTTCCTTATCCTCACTATGTTCTTTCCTCAGAATAACTCCTGCTCCAATAGGCTATGCTTTGGCCAAAAGTAAATTGTCATTCTTCGGAATTAAAAATGAAAAGAGAAACAACTAACGAAATAATACCCACAGACACAGGAAAAGCTAGTAAAAAAAATTTAAGGTACAAGAGAAAACACAACCTTTCCACGGAGAACAGGAGTACCTATGGCACTTAGAGACTAACAAATTTATTTGAGAATAAGCTTTCATGGGCTACAGCCCACTTCATCAGATGCATGCAGTGGAAAATACAGTAGGAATATATATATGTACACACACAGAGAACATGAAACAATGGGTGTTACCATACACACTGTGACAAGAGTGATCAGTTAAGGTGAGCTATTACCAGTAGGAGAGAAAAAAACGTTTATCCTATCCCGCCCCCCCACCCCCCACTGTTCCTCACCTTCTAGTCAACTACTGCAAATGGACCATTTTCATTACCACTACAAAAAGTTTCTCTCTCTCTTGCTGGTAATAGCTCACCTTAACTGATCACTCTAGTCACAGTGTGTACGGTAACACCCATTGTTTCATGTTCTCTGTGTGTGTACATATATATCTTCCTACTGTATTTTCCACTGCATGCATCCAATGAAGTGGGCTGTAGCCCACGAAAGCTTACGCTCAAATAAATTTGTTAGTCTCTAAGGTGCCACAAGTACTCCTGTTCTTTTTGCAGATACAGATTAACACAGCTGCTACTCTGAAACCTTTGCAAGGGTTTCCATGGGTTTTAAACCCCAGACTGCTTGCATTATAAGCAAGAATCATATCCCTAGTCCAACAAACAATACTTTGGTCCAAAAGCAATTGTTATTCCTTAGAACCTTGGGAAAAAAACAGGCAAATCTAGCTATAAAATGTAAAAGTAGAGCACCTAACTTCACCTTTAAAGGTCTCTTCTGTGGTGTCTCACACTCAAAGCAACAAACAGAAATTCAGATCCTAATGAAGACATAACTCCTAGACCAACAAACCAGGCTTTGCCCAAAACCTCTTGTCATTTCTTAGTTTTTTTCCTCTCTCTGTAACATATGTGCATTAACTTCACACCCTTAGTGTTACACCGCATAGACATGCCCTTTATAAGGGAAGGGAATAAGAGAAATTGAGGGGGAGGGGTTTGAAAGCCTCTGTTAATTTCTTTAGTTTAAAAGGCTTTAAATGGTTTTCCATTGCACCCACCCAAATGGGGGGCTCTAGACATTCAGACTCAAACACCCTGGGATAACTAACAGGTATTAGCTATCTCCCCACGAAAACATGGGGACAAAGCACTTTAGTTTTTCCAAAAGGGAACCAAAGCAAAGGAGTAACAGGATAATTCATGTCCCCCCCTCTCCAAATCTTATTTTGGGCAGTACAAAAAAATAAACTTGTCAGAATGAAGAATTTCATTGAAAGGTATCACAAAATACATAGCGTACATAAAAGTCTATGAAATTAAAATACATAATTATAAGGATACAAAATTCAGTAGAAAAAAATCAACATGTATTCATTTATTTAATTTGTTGAAGAGTAAATTGTGCATTTCAGTGTTCGCAGGATGGGGAATTACTTACAGAAAAAAGGATTTTTAATACATTTTCAATTACAAAGGGAGCCAGGAGTCCCATGTTACTGGAAGTCCAGAATGGTAGTAATTCCTATAGGAATGTATAGCCATTTTAAGTATATGAATTCTTTGGGTGAGGTGACAGCAAAAGTATGAAGAGTGTGTTCCCTAAAGGCTCAGAAGCAAAAAAAGAAAGTTAAAAGAATCCCAAATGTAGTTATTTATGTATTTTAATTTCATTCTTCTTGGGTATATAGCTGTCTCCCTGCATTCCCTCCTAGGAAGGTGTAGTCTAAGGACTAATAAAATAATCAAGGCCAGGATCTTTAAATACAGGAGTGTGAATTTAGGCTTTGAAATCAATATTCTGGTTCTGGCCAATATTCTGGTACCTGAATAAATGGCTTGATTATCACAAGTGCTGAGTGCCAGAACTGAGTCCCAGTGTTGCAAGTTTAAAATATTTTCAAACTCAGGCTCCATACTGAGAAAGATGAATATGGATTTAATGGCTTGAAGTTAAGGTTTGTTTTCTACTTTACGGGTTTTATCTTGCTGCTAACAGGTACACATGCATGTCTTTATAAATAGGAGTGGTCTCATTGACTTAATTTAACTTCTGTTAGTGGGAATATTTCATGTGTTCAGTCCCAGTGGGAGGGTGTAATTAAGTGACCAGGTCAGAATCTTTAACTTCAGGAGCCTGCATTTGAGCTTCCAAATCCACATTCAGGTACCTGCCTGCTTATCAAAGTCCTGCTTCCTCAGAAATGACCCCTGATGTTTCAGGCTCAACATTCTTTAAAGGCCAGACACTACCTGAAGATGGATTTAAGAGTTTGCTTTACATTGCTCTTTTTGAATATTTTGGCTCTTGCATTTCTCCACAATAGCAGAGCCTGGGGAGAATCAGGATATGAAATACACTAATGCCCCTAATGAGACCTCCCTAATTGTCCTTCTCACCCTGAAAGGCTTCAGAATAAACAGCCACATTTCTCTCCAGATCATCCCATCCTCCCAGGGGACAGCGAAGGGAATGTCTGCAGAGGAGGTGACCTTTGAGGAGATGGCTGTGTATTTTACTGAGCATCTGTGAGCTCTCCAAGACTTGTTTTAGCAACACCTGTACAGGAATGCCATGCAGGAGAATTGTTATACCATGACCTTACTGGGTACGGATTCCTGTCACCTTGAGTAATGGAAGATCAGAGAGGTGTTTAGCTTCTGCTCAAGCATCTTCACTGGTCCCCCATATTTCAGGTGAGTCAGCCCTGATAGTCCCTAGAGCCTGCGTGTTACATTCTGTCCCCTTCCCACCCACAGGAGACTCAGCAATATCAGGGACGGCTCTAGGCACCAACAAAGCAAGCAGGTGCTTGGGGCAGCCCATTTGCAGGGGCAGCAGCCCACAGGGATCCAGCCTGGGAGCTGAGAACCAACAGGGGGCCCTGGGAGCTGTAGTTCCTTGGTTAGCTCCCTGCCTATAGAGCCAGCCCTGGAGCAGGGAAAGAACTACATTTCCCAATATTCCCTTGGCTGCTGTCAACGGGAAAGGGAGTAGGAGAGAGTATGGTAGCTGAAATCTCATGCTGCAGCTTGCTATGAATGGAGAGCTCACTGCTAGCGCAGGGTGGCACTGTGAATGGGGAACAAGTATGCCCAAGGAGTAGAAGGCTTTGGCCCAGATATCCCCTTCAGAAGACATCCCCAGACTGGATTAGGGATACTGGTGTGACCTCAACCTTGCTCGTCTCCCCCAAAGAATGAATTGAGTGGTACTTAAAAAAGGTACAGTGCCCTCTCTCTATCTAAATTCCCTTAGCAAGGGAGGTACGTGGATCCCACTTAGATATAAATGAAAAAGTAGGTGGAGGGGATGGCTCGATCCTGGGCAGCTTTAGAATCAGTACCGGCACTATAGAAGGTTTCCACTCTGAGCCATGGAAGCAGAAATTGACCTTTTTCCTTCCAGATTAGCAAATCAGAAAAGGGAACTACGCAACCCTGTCCTTCCAGATTGAAACACCTCAAATTTCAGGATGGCCAGCCATTGAAGCAGGGCTTTACTGTCATTTCGTCCCAAATCAAAAGTATAACCTGATCCACCTGAAATTGCTTGTAATGAAAAGGTAAGATGAAAATTGAGTCAAGAAAGCTTTCCCAGTGGTTTTAGGACTGAATTGCTATTTTCAACAGCCATTGCCTTTTTTTTGTTTTTTTTTTTTAAGTTTATTTTAAAAGGAAGACAGTATTATGCTGTTGGCAATTCCCCATAGAAACAAAGAGGGAACAAAAGATAATAAAGGCACCTCAAGTTTCCTTATTTATGGAGGACAGTCTTATAATATGCATCAGATATCCTCCAACGCACAAGCTGAAAATGTTCCACTTTACTGCAGTTCTGGTAACCATATTGGAACCAATCCTGTCTGTGTTCTGTGCAATCCAAATTCCTGCTGAATGACCCGCCCTGGGAGCAAGTTACCCTAGTGACTGCTTCAGGTCTGGGGCGGAAGGAGGGTGCAGGTTCGGGGAGGAGTTCAGCCCAGGGCTGGAGCAGCAGGGGGTGCGGGTGGAGGGGGCAGAGCCGAGGGCTGGGGCGGCCAGGTTCTGGGGTTGAACATAAGCATGGCCATACTGGATCCAACCAAAGGTCCATCCAGCCCAGTATCCTGTCTTCCAACAGTGGCCAATGCCAGGTGCCCAACAGGGAATGAACACAACAGGTAATCAAGTGATCCATCCTAGGTCACCCATTCCCAGCTTCTGGCAAACAGAAGCTAGGACTAATATCCATTGATGGACCTATCCTCCATGAACTTATCTAGTTGTTTTTTGAACCCTGTTATAGTCTTGGCCTTCACAACATCCTCTAGCATGGAGTTCCACAGATTGACTGTGCATTGTGAAAAAAATACTTCCTTTTGTTTGTTTTAAATCTACTGCCTATTAATTTTTTTTAGTGACCCTAGTTCTTGTGTTATGAGAAATAACAATTTCTTATTTACTTTTTCCACACCAGTCATGATTTTATAAACCTCTATAATATCCGCGCTTAGTCAGCTCTTTTCCAAGCTGAAAAGTCCCTATCTTATTAATTTCTCTTCATATGGCAGCCATTCCATACCCCAATCATTTTTGTTGCCCTTTTCTGAAACTTTTCCAATTCTAATCTATCTTTTTTGAAATGGGGCAATCACATCTGCATGCAGTATTCAAGATGTGAGCGTACCATGGATTTATATAAAAGCAATACGATATTTTCTGTCTTATTATTATCTACCCCTTTCTTAATGATTCCCAACATTCTGTTCACTTTTTTGTTTGCTGCTGCACATTGAGTGGATGTTTTCAGAGAACTATCCCAATGGCTCCAAGATTTCTTTCTTGAGTGGTAACAGCCAATTTAGACCCCATCATTTTATACGTATAGTTGGGATAATGTTTTCCAATGTGCATTACTTTGCATTCATCAACATTGAATTTCATCTGCCGTTTTGTTGCCTAGTGACCCAGTTTTGAGAGTTCCTTTAGTGGCTCTTCACAGTCTGCCCGGGACTTAACTATATTGAGTAGTTTTGTATCATCTGCCAATTTTGCCACCTCACTGTTTACCCCTTTTTCCAGATCATTTATGAATATGTTACATACGACTGGGCCCAGTGCAGACCCCTGGGGTACACCACTATTTACCTCTCTCCATTCTGAAAACTGACCATTTATTCCTATCTTTGGTTCCTATCTTTTAACCAGTTACCAATCCATAAGAGGACCTTCCCTGTTATCCCATGACAGTTTACCTTGCTTAAGAGCCTTTGGCGAAGGATCTCGTCAAAGGCTTTCTGAAAATCTAAGTACATTATCTCCACTGGATCCCCGTTGTCCACATGCTTGTTGACCCCCTCAAATAATTCTATTAGATTGGTGAGGCAGGATTTCCCTTTACAAAAACCATGTTGACTCTTCCCCAACAAATTATGTTAATCTATGTGTCTGACCATTTTGTTCTTTACTATAGTTTCAACCATTTTGACCAGTACTGAAGTCAGGCTTACTAGCCTGTAATTGCCGGGATCACCTCAGTAGCCTTTTTAAAAATTGGTGTCACATTAGCTATCCTCCAGTCATTTGGTACAGAAGCCAATTTAAATGATAAGTAGTTCTGCAATTTCACATTTGAGTTCCTTCAGAGCTCTTGGGTGAATACCATCTGGTCCTGGTGACTTATTACTGTTTAGTTTATCAGTTTCTTCCAAAACTTCCTCTAATGACATCTCAGTCTGGGACAGTTCCTCAGATTTGTCACCTAAAAAGAATGGCTCAGGTTTGGGAATCTCCCTCACATCCTCAGCCATGAAGAACGATGCAAATAAATTAATGTTGTTTCTCGCAATGGCCTTATCATCCTTGAGTGCTCCTTTAGCACAGGGGTGGGCAAACTACAGCCTGAGGGATGGATCCGGCCCCTCAGTGCTTTGGATCCGGCCTGCGGGACTGCCATCCCCATGGCGCTGTGCGCCCTGCTTCGCTCCGGGAAGTGGCCAGCACCAAGTCCCTGCAACCCCTGGGGGAGGGGAGGCAGAGGGCTGAGTGCACTACCCTTGCCTGTGGGTACCTCCCCCGAAGCTCCCATTGGTGGCCAGTGGAGACTGCCTTGGCCCGGTGCACACTGCTGCCACCCCAGAGCCGCTCCAGGTAAGCAGCGCCAGGCCGGATCCCACAGTCCAAACCCCTCCTGCACCCCATATCTGAGCCCCTTGCTTGCCCCACAAATCTCTGCTGCATCCTACACCCCTCCTGCACCCCAACCCTCTGCCCTGAGCCTCCTCCCGCACTCCACACCCTGCCCTGCACCAGTGCCCTGAGCTCCTTCCCACACTGTGCACCCCCTCCTGCACCCAGCCCCTTGCACTGAGCCCCCTCATATACCCCGCACTCCCTCCTGCACCCCAACCCCCTGTCCCAGCCCTACATCATGGCCCTGCATGCAATTTCCCCTCCCAGATGTAGCCTTTGGGCCAAAAAGTTTGCCTATCCCTGCTTTAGCATCTCAATCATCCAATGGCCCTCACTGGCTATTTAGCAGGCTTCCTGCTTCTGATGTACTTAAAAAAAAATTGCTGTTATTTTTTGAGTCTTTGGCTAGCTGGTCTTCAAATTCTTTTTTGGCCTTCCTAATTATATTTTTACACTTCATTTGCCAGAGTTATGCTCCTTTCTATTTGCTTCACTAGGATTTAGCTTCCACATTTTCAAGGATGCCTTTTGGCCTCTCACTACTTCTTTTACTTTGATGTTTAGCCCTGGTGGCACTTTTTTGGTTCTCTTACTATGTTTTTTAATTTGGGGTATACATTTAAGTTGAGCCTCTATTATGATGTCTTTAAAAAGTTTCCACGCAGTTTGCAGGGATTTTGCTTTTTGCACTGTACCTTTTAATTTCTGTTTAACTAACTTCCTCATTTTTGTGTAGTCCACTTTCTGAAATTAAATGCTACAGTGTTGGGCTGCTGTGGGGTTTTCCCTACCACAGGGATGTTAAATTTAATTGTATTATGGTCACTATTACCAAGTGGTTCAGCTATATTCACCTGTTGAACCAGATCTTGTGCTCCGCTTAGGACTAAATCACAATCTCCTCTTGTGGGTTCCAGGACTAACTGGTCCAAGAAGCAGTCATTTAAGCTGTCAAAAAACTTTCTCTCTGCATCCCATCTGAGGTGATATGTACCCAGTCAATATGGGGATAGTTGAAATCCACCATTATTATTATTGAGTTTTTTAATTTAATAGCCTCTCTAATCTCCCTGTGCATTTCACAGTCACATCCTGGTCAGGCAGTCCCTGCTGCTATACTCATTAGAGCATGCAATCCTATCCATAGAGACAGGGGCGGCTTCAGGCACCAGCACGCCAAGTGCTTGCTTGGGGCGGCAAGCCACTGGAGGTGCTCTGCCAGTCTCCGCGAGGTCACAGGCAGGCTGCCTTCGGCGGCAGGTCCGCCGAAGCCGCAGGACCGGCGGACCCTCTGCAGGCATGCCGCCGAAGGCAGCCTGCCTGCCGTGCTTGGGGCAGCAAAATGCCTAAAGCCGCTCCTGCATAGAGGTTCAATGGTACAGTTTGGTTCATTTAAGATTCTTACTTCATTTAATTCTGTGCTTTCTTTCACATATAGTGCCACTCCCCCACCAGCACAACCTGTTCTGTTCTTCCTATATATTTTGTATTCTGGTATTACTTTGTGCCATTGATTATCCTCATTCCACTTAGTTTCTGTGATGCCTATTATATCAATATTCTCATTTAATATGAGGCACTCTGGTTCACACTTATTATTTAGACTTCCAGCATTGGTATATAAGCACTTAAAAAAAATTGTTACTTTTTAGCTGTCTGCCATTACATGATGGAATTGAATGGGACTCTTTTTCATTTGAGTCTCTCATATCATATCCTACCTGTATTTTATCATTTTCCATCCTCTCTTCCTTACTAGGACATTAATAGATCCCCCCCGCACCAAGGGATTCTCTGTCTAAACCAAGTGCTCGTACATACCTGTCAGCTTTCTCTCAGCCCTTAGTTTAAAAACTGCACTACAACCTTTTTAATTGTAAGTGCCAGCACTCTGGTTCCATTTTGGTTTAGGTGGATCCCATCCTTCCTGTATAGGCTCTCCCTTTCCCAAAAGTTTCCCCAGTTCCTAATGAATCTAAATCCCTCCTCCCTACACCATTGTCTCATCCACGCATTGAAACTCTGCAGTTCTGCCTGTCTAACTGGCCCTGCATGTGGAACTTGAAGCATTTAAGAGAATGCTACTGTAAAGATCCTGGACTTCAATCACTTACCTAGCAGCCTAAATTTGGCCTCCAGGACGTCTCTTCTATCCTTCCCTATGTCACTGGTACTTACATGTACCACGACCACTGGCTCCTCCCCAGCACTACACATAAGTCTATCTAGATGTCTCAAGAGATCCACTGCCTTTGCACCAAGCAGGCAAGTCACCATGTGGTTTTCTTGGTCATTGCAAACCCAACTATCTATGTTTCTAATGATCAAATTGCTCATTACTAATACCTGTCTCTTCCAAATAACCAGAGTTCCCTCCCCTGGAGAGATATCCTTACTGCGAAGGATACCACATCATCATCTGGAAGGAAGGTCCCAACTATAGGATCATTTCCCTCTGCTCCAGTTGGATGTTCTTCTTCCCTGAGACTTTCATCCTTCTCAACAGCACAGAGGCTATCAGACTGAGACCGTCCTAGAAAGTCTCATCTATGTACCTCTCTGTCTCCTTTAGCTCCTCCAGTTCAGCTACTCAGGTCTCCAAAAGCCTATACACAGTCTCTGATGTACACATATGCCACCCACCCATAAGGCGGGTAATCATACATGCGGCATTGGGTGCAGTAAACTGGATAACCCTCCACTCTGTTGCTGGACGTCTGCCTGTATTATCTTAACTCCTGAAGCTGGTTCCTTTGTTGTTCTTTTCTTTTTATCAGGGGGTGTTTTGCCTTTAGCTTTAAAGAATGTTAAGTGTATCTAGCTCCCCACTCCCCCTATAAACTTCCTTGCAAAACTCCCCTGTTAGCCATTCCTGTTTGCTGGCTCCTCTGGTTGCTTAGGAGTAAAGCCCTGCTCTTCCTGAGTAGCCCTGCCCCCTAGTTAAGGGTTGATGGATACTAAAAGGCTTAGGGATCAAAGCCTCATCAAGAAGCTCTCAGCCTTGCCTAGCAGGCCACTAGGCTCAGCACACACACAGTCAGCACATGGTCCCCCAAACAAACAATGTGTATGAAGTGATTTAAGTGGTACAATTCTGTGGGGTAAATCTCCACTATGGGAGCTAAGCATGGGGACTTCAGAGCTCTGGGTTCAATTCCTGGTTGTGCCACACTCCTTGTTTGAGCTTTTAAAGTCACTTAGACTGGGATTTTGCAAAGGCCACAAGGGAGTTAGGCACCCAACTCCAATTGAGAGGACCTGGGACCTTTCAAAGTCCCATTTTTGATCCTGTAGGCCTCAGTTCTTCCTCTTTGAAGTTAAGATAACAATCTACTCTCTGCATGAGTATTTACACAGAAAGCTCTTTGGGCAAGGAATCATCAGAATCAGCTTCTTTGCACAGGAAGGGTGGCTCACTGGTAGAGCTCTGACCAGAAACTCAGGAGACATGGCTCCAATTCCCTGCTTTGCCCCAGGCTTCCTGTATACGCTTGGGTAAGTCACATATGCTTAGATCCACAAGAGGGGCCTAGGCATAAGCCTTGCCCCACAAGGAGAGTTTGGTATCTAACTTTGTGCTAGGGGGAGACATCTCCCTCTGTTTAGTATTCACAGCCATGACCCTTCTCCTCGGGTAAGGTGCCTAAGTTAGGTCAGTCCTTCCTCATGGGGGGAGGTGGAAGAGAGATGCCCATTCCACTGAAGCTCAGACAAGAAGTATTCAGTTTACTGTGCTGCAAGGGAGATTTAGGTTAGGTATTAAGAAAAGATTTCTAACTATAAAGATAATTAAACACTGGAATAGGCTTCCATGGCAGGTTGTAGAGACCCCCATCACTGGAGTTTTTAAATAACAGCTTAAACAAACCTGTAAGGAAGCATCTAGGTATACATGGTCCTGCCTTAGTGGGGTCGTGGGGGGATGGAGTAGATGACCTTCCAAGGTTCCTTCCAGGCTTACATTTCTATGATTCACAATAATCAAGCGGTTAACATACTCCCCTGGGATGTTGGAGACATGTCTTCAAATCTCTATGCAATAAGAAGCAAGGACTTCAACCTGGGTCTTTCACCTCCTAGATGAGGGAGCTAATTACTGGGCTGTAGAGTCTCTCTCAATGGAGATTTAACCATTTATACAAATAACAGCAGCATCACCAGGATAGATGAGCATAAACCCACTGTCAAAGGGTCTGTGTTCAGTCCATTTTTTGGTGGCTCACTTTCTCCAATCTGGCTCTCCTCCATTTAACTCAGATTAGCCCAGTCCATCAGTTTAACATAAAATGAATCAATCAGCCCTTACATTTTAGGGCTTGCAGTTTTCCTATCAGTTCCCTGGAGGAAGTCTGATATGATGCTGTTATCCCTCTGCCATTTTAGGCCAGTGGTTCTCAACCTGTTTACCATTGTGGGCCACAATGCAGCTCTCTGTGTAATGTACACTGCATCTACACAATATATATACTACCTGTTTGGCCCAGAGAACGTCACATGGGGTGCAGATGTGATATTGTGCTGCAAGCTTAGAACCACTGTTCTAGGCTCTCCTGCCTTCCCTTCTGACTCTCCCTTTCCTTCCTTTATAGGAAGAGTTGTGACAGCAGCAACAGCATCACCTCCTGCAGCAACAGCAGCTTCAGCAGTGGTGGAGGAAATAGGTCAAGGATGAGGAAGAAGAGGACAGCACCCAGCAACTGCTTTTACAGGAGCTGAGCAGCTCCTCACTATACAACTCCATTTCTGGACTTGGGTAACCATCATCAGTTGGTGGAAATGGGTCATCTCAGGTCTGCAGAATGATCAGTAGTGGTGAGAGAATTTCAGGATGTCAAAGACACTGTTTTCAAGATCTGTGCTGAACTAGACCCAGAGCTGCAGTGTACCAACATGTAGTTCCCTGTCTCTCGGGAGAAGTCCATACCATTGCCACCTGGAAATTGGCCACCCCGAATACTACCAGTCCATAGCCAACCAGTTCAGCATAGAGAGATTGACTGTTGGGGCCATTGTCATACAGCTGCATGATGCCATGCTTTGAGCAGGGGGTTGGACTAAATGACCTCCTGAGGTCCCTTCCAACCCTGAAATTCTATGATTCTATGTTGCATGGCATTATAAAGCTTGGTAATGTTCAGGAGACTATTGTGAGCTTTGTACGCATGGGTTTCCCCAAACTGTATTGGGGCAATTGCTGGAACCCATGTGAATATTACTTGCCACACCACCACCAGGCTCAGAAAGGGGTATCATTCCATGTTGCTCCAAGGGCTGGTTGGCAATAGTGGCAGGTTTACAAACATAAATGCAGGGTGGTCTAGAAAGGTCCACGCAGCTAGAATCCTCCGTTTCCCTGGCTCATGTAACCATTCACAGGCCACCTGGGCAGAAAGAAGGAAATGTTTAGCTATTGCCTCAGTAGTTCCAGAATGACAGTGGAGTGTGCAGTAGGCCCTTTGAAGGGGAGTGGTGCTGTTTGTGGAATAGGTTGGAAGGTGCAGGGAAAAAATGCACCTAAGCTTATAGCTGCATGTTGTATTTGCAGAATATTTGTGGAGTATAGGTGAAAAACTTGGTGGTGAGTGGAGGCTGAGTTGCAAAGACTTGCCCAGCAAGGCAGCCAGTAGAAGACAGAAAGAGCCAGGGCAAATCTGTCAGGAATACCTATTGCTGTTACTGAGTCTCATGCCTAAAACGTGCAGCTGTACATTCAGCTGTTTATCTGGGGGAGAGGAAAAGGGAAATGGATTGTGAGCAGTGAAGTCTTTTTTCACATGTGATAGAAGTGGACTTGTCATGACATTCCTTATTTTACCTTCTGTCTGTGCCTTGATACTTTTGTAAAACCCCAGGAGTTATTTAAACTATATGGATTTTCTCTGTAAAAGGCATTAATGGCTCTTTATGACTGAATTTTTACCAGTTTATAATTAAACAATTTATTGCCTACAACAAGAAATAAACCTTTATCTAAAATAATAGTGAAACAAAAATTCATAGTGACACAGTGCAGTGGAGGGCAGAACACAATAGAACATCAGAGGTGAGCAGGGAGCACACACTTTGCCTCTACCTATTCTTGTTCTTTCTGGTTTCAAAGTGATTGGGGCGTTACATGTCTCAACGGAGCTGGGCTCCAAAGGGCAGTTGTTCTCACTGCCCTGAGCTTGGTTGTGAGAAGGGAATGGTCTCAGATCCCAGCTGCAGGGGGTACAGTGTGGAGCAGATTCTGTTGTTCCCAGTATCCGGTATTGTCCAGGAGCTGAAGAAGATGGCTGGGTTGTGGTTTAGAGCACTGCATTGTCTGCAGCCTGTAACCCTCATCAATAAGAAAACTGTACATTTATCATACTCATAATATGTATTGATGATCACATACCTACAAGGTATGTAGGTTTGATTATCACCGGTTCTCTCAAATTTACTACAGAGATGTTTCTCTTTGGTTATATTGGTGTGGTGTGTGTGGGTGTGTGCATTAGAGAGAGACTCAATAAACAAACAAGTCAGTGAACTCACTATTGTAAGTGAACAGCAAAAAGCTGTAAATAATGCTAAAGCTCTCGCATTAAGAGGTATATTGCTTAGTTATAGCTCACTTGCACATCTCAAAGGATGAGGAAAATACAGATACAAATGACTAGGAGCATCTTAGAAAGCCTTGAATCTGCTGACACCCATTCAGGGAGGTCAAAGAACCCAGAAATTATAGAACTAGACTGGATCTTTTATACCTTCCTGTCACAGTGCATGTTACTCACCCCTGGATTGGCACCTCCTGCCTGTTGTCCAGTGATTAACTCAAGGCCAGCACCCCCCGTCCACAACTTGCACATTGTCACTGTGCATCTCTGCTGTCCATCCACAGCCTCAGAAACTGTAGTGTCCTCTTTGTGGCTCAGCCTTCCGGCTGGGTCACTGTCAATATTCCCCCCCTTCTAGGGAAATTTAGCTCCTAGTCCAGCCACTTCCCCAGTGGTGAGTGGGGGGCAGGGGAATCCCAGCCTGGTTTCTACTCCAGGTCCCAGCCTAGGGACCCTGTGGATTGCAGCCTATTGCTATGTCTAACTGGGCCACTTCCCCATGTCCCCGGCATCTTCTTCATGCTTCCTCAGGGCCAGCAATTACCCAGCCTCAGCAGCCACTCAGGATTTCCTCTTGCTCCCCAGTTTCTACCAACAGTGGCTCTGCCCAAGGTGCTACTGGGGCTGTAGCCTACTCCAGACACACGCATCCGTTCTCAAGGTCCAGACAGCTACTGATCTAGCACTCTCCTTCAGCTTTTTCTATATGGGCCTGCTGGGCCCTGATTGGCTGCTCCTCACAGCCACTCCCCTATTAACTGCTTGCTGCTCTATTAACCCCTTATCTGCCAGGGTGAGGCAGATGCCTCATCACACTATCTTTTATGTAACCAGTTGACTACTGAACCATATTTGACCACTTTCCATGTGTATAACAGGATTAATGCCTACCCATTATCGATACAAGTGTCCATAATTACACTTCCAATCATTAATATTAATAATTTGCATCAAGCATGTCTTAATAATTCCTATATGCTAATATGGTCTAAGTGCCTATTTACTGCCTAGTTACCAGATTGCCAAAGTGCCCCACCAACTCCTTTTCTCAGAATTACTTCTGTAATTCTGCAGTATGTCTGTACATTTGTTGTCATTTGTTTGTCTCTCAGAATGAGAGTGCGGAATTGATGCCCTGGGGTTAACTTCTTGGGCCTGCAAATTTTTAGCTAAAAACTCAGGTTCTAATAAAACAAGCCATTATCCATAGCCCAGACTAATAATCCAATTATTTGTGGCTTTCTACTTGCCACCTATTATATTTTACCCTAGTAAGCAACACACACTTTCAAAATTATATCCAGATAGTGTCCCTTTACATATAGCAAGCTAAGACTATACATGAGACAAGACCATAGGTCAACATGCCCTAACAGTAGCATGTGCTGAAGCTGCGCATACTGGCTTTGTATTTCCTCCAGGAGTTGTTGCTGAATCTCCCTGTCTTTCTCCTGTGTTTTTTGCCATAGATACACTGTCCCTGGCCACACCAACGATCTTTCTGGAGAACTCAATTTCTTTTTGCCTCTCTCACCTCCTGATTGACTGAGTTTGGGGGGAAATCGTGCTACTAATAATATATGTTGCTGTAATGTTAGTCTATTTGTACAAACTAATGATAAAGATGTGTAAAACAGAGATCGTGTAATTGCAGTCACTGGACTATAAAGGGGAATCCAGTTTGTTTAATTTGAATTGTGGTTTGATGGAATCACTGAACATAAGCCACTCTGAGAGTTGTGCTGGATGACAAAGTCATGTGTCAATAATGTGATGCTGTTGCAAAAAAAGCAAATGGAATTTTAGCTTGCATTAAGAGAGGCATAGCATGCAAGTCAGAGTGTAATGAGAGGCCTGGACTTAACATGACCCACAGCCTTCTTGTATAT
Organism: Chelonoidis abingdonii; assembly: GCF_003597395.2. Lineage (NCBI taxonomy): Eukaryota > Metazoa > Chordata > Testudines > Testudinidae > Chelonoidis > Chelonoidis abingdonii. The sequence goes on from NC_133781.1 coordinate 4,748,025, forward strand.
GGACTTAGCATAAACCGTAGCCATCTTGTATGCTCAGTCACCCTAAATTGGAAACAAAAACTATAGAGTCAGGAGAATTTGGCCTTGATATGGACAGATAAAAACGTATCAGCTGCAGCCAGAGCCCTACTAACAGGAAATAGACAGATATTCACAAAGTCATGAGAATGGGAGAGAATGGAAAAGCTAACCTTCAGTTTCTGCAGCTTCTTCCTGATAATAAAAAGTATGAAGTTTTGTGGTTGCAAGTGTATGCTAACAAAGCATAAAAATAAGTAGACCTTCAGAAGTTTTAAGGCTAATGAGTAGGCGGTCTTAGGCACGTGAACCCCTGTAGTGGTTTTTGCATAGCTATGTTTTAAGTTAAATAATTAGTTAAGGCATAGGTAAGAGAGAGTCTCATTTTAACTACATAATGAGGGTCAGAAAACAAGTTCATTGGAACTTAGCTCTGGGGCTCAAGACCAAAGCTACTAGAACTTTTTAACCCCTGCACGACCAGACTGTGTAGAAGCCAGAGCCTCAGATGACATGACCCTGACAGGCCATCAGTAGACATCTATCTGTTTTACTGGGAGTGCTTGGTGTGTGTATTCTGTTGCTTTGTTGCTAATTGTTAATAAATACTTGTACGTGTATAAGGATATTCACTGTGTGAAGTCTCTTTCACTGGGAAAAGGCCTCACAAACCCAGATGCCCTGAGTCCACTGAAAACGGGTGTTTGCACTGAGTCCGCTGGGAACGGGTGTTTGCCTGGAGCCCACAAAGCGGTAAAGTTGGGTCCCTTGTACCCTGAGTACCCACGAGGATGGGTAGGAGTGGGAGCCCTATATTATTCACTGAGTACCTAAGCGGGAGGATATAGGTGGAGTCGTAAATTGTGTGGGTAATAGATTCGGTGGAGACATGCAGGCACCCTAAGGTCTTTTGGGACTAAATGATTGAGGATATGTCTACACTACGGGATTATTCAGATTTTACATAAACCGGTTTTATAAAACAGATTGTATAAAGTCGAGTGCATGTGGCCACACTAAGCACATTAATTCGGCGGTGTGTGTCCATGGTCCGAGGCTAGCGTTAATTTCCGGAGCGTTGCACTGTGGGTAGCTATTCCGTAGCTATCCCATAGT
>NC_133781.1:4750385-4756539 GCF_003597395.2 Chelonoidis abingdonii
TGGGAGCTCAGCCAAGAATACAAATACTTTTCGGAGACTGCTGTGGACTGTGGGATAGCTGGAGTCCTCAGTCCTCCCTCTCTCCCTCCATGAGCGTCCATTTGATTCTTTGGCTTTCCATTACACTTGTCATGCAGCACTGTGTTGCCTGGAGATTTTTTTCAAATGCTTTGGCATATCGTCTTCTGTAACGGAGCTCTGATAGAACAGATTTGTCTCCCCATACAGCGATCAGATCCAGTATCTCCCTTCCTGTACAGTTCATGCTGGAGCTCTTTTTGGATTTGGGACTGCATGGCCACCCGTGCTGATCAGAGCTCCACGCTGGGCAAACAGGAAATCAAAATCAAAATTTTGCTGGATTTTTCCTCTTTACCTGGCCACTGCATCCGAATTCTGATTGCTGTCCAGAGCAGTCACAGTGGAGCACTGTGGGATACCGCCCAGAGGCCAATACCATCAATTTGCGGTCACACTAACCCTAATCCAATATGGTAATACCGATTTTAGCACTACTCCTCTCGTTGGGGAGGAGTACAGAAACCGATTTAAAGAACCCTTTATATCGATGTAAAGGGCCTCGTACTGTGGACGGGTACAGCATTAAATCGATTTAACGCTGCTAAAATCAGTTTAAACGTGTATTGTTGACCAAGCCTGAGTCTCACACTGTGAATAATAACAGAATACCTGTGACCTTCTTCTAGCCAAAATTTGCCACCTAGTGGCAGAATGACTACTCCAAACATCAAAGAAGGAGATCCCGAGGGGTGGGGCTAGTTGAGGTGCCCATCCTCCTTAGTAAGTCGGTAGCAAAACAAGTCCGTGCCCATATGCCTTTCAGGGAAAGGAGGCACTTGAATCTGGTTGTAAGGGGTTTGAAGTATATTGTAAAGGCATGAAGCGAAAACCAGAGAAAGATGTAATAAAGGCAGCATTATAGAAAGCTGCCAGTAATCTTTCAAGCATGGTGTTGCTCCAGGAAAAGCAACTGGAGGATTGTAAATGGGAGTTAGTGGTGGTTAAAGATAATTTGGTATTACAGGGTTTGGAGTTAAAAGCAGACCACCTTAAGAGACAGGAGTTGTGACTTAGCTGCAGGGGAGTGGAGAAAAAAGAGTTTCAAAGTGGAAAATGGAGAATGAGTAAGTTAACATCTAGAATTAATGCATTAACACATGGAGTTGCCTAGAAACAGTTAACTGCAGCAGAGAAGAGCAATCCTGCAATCCATTTGACATGCAAACAAAAGCAACAGACACAGGGGTCAGGGGTGAAAGTAACTTACAGGACTTCCCGGTACTGCCAGAGTCCTGAGGGGGGCGTGGCCTCATCCAGAAGAGGTGTGGCCTCATCTGGAAGAGGCGTGGCCTCTCAAGATTTAAAGGCCCTGGGGCACCAGCTGTGGATGGGAGACCCAGGGCCTTTAAATCAACCAGGGGCTCCCAGCTGAAAAGGTGGCTGGGAGCCCCCCGGGGCTCAGGGGCAAATTAAAGCGCCTAGGGCTCTGGCTGCCGGGGGGAACTCTGAGCATTGCGGGGCTGGGGCAGGGATTTAAAGGGCCCAGAGCTCCTGCCCCTGAGGGGAGACCCGAGCCCTTTAAATCCTGGCCCCAGCCCAGCCGCCAGGGATTTAAAGGGCTCTGGGCTGCCTGCAGCGGCGGGGAGCTCTGAGCCCTTTAAATCTCAGCCAGGCCAGGATTTAAAGGGCTATGGGCTGCCCGCAGTGGTGGGGAGCTCTGTGCCCTTTAAGTCCCAGCCGCAGCCGGGATTCAAAGGGCTCTGGGCTGCCCGCAGCTGTGGGCAGCCCAGATCCCTTTCAGTCCCTGCCGTGGAAGCTGGTGTGGTCCAGCATGGCGCACTGGCTCTTGACAGTAGGCTGGACCGGACCGGACTGGCTTACTTTAATCTCTGCACTGGGGGAACAAATTCAGGATTTGCAAGTGCAGATCGCAACCTTCACTTTCCTCCCAGAGCTAGGATAAAAATTGGGGTAAGGGTTCCCAACTGTTTTAATCCAGGGAGCCCTATTCTTTGAGCAGAGCTAACTATGTTGCCCGCTTCTTCTATTTCTTCTTAGTTTGCTAAATTTGGTGCTGTTAGTTTGTACTTTAATATGACATCACAGGGTTAATCAGTTGCTTTCCACCCCCCTCATACTTTTGTTTTTATGAAAAGTTAGTGAAGGGTACTTTGGATACTTATGTGAAAAGTTGGTGTTTTGTTTTGTTTTTGACAAAGAATGACAGAGGTCTACTGTATTCCACAGAAATTTTAAAGCACCCATGGAGACAAATACTTTTCTGCCTTTTTGAACAATCCCAAAGTAAAGAAACACTGATTAAGGCAACTGTGTTGCAGGGATTGTACTTGGTGACTAAGTCTTTACCAGAAAAATGTACCACATTAAGCAGAAAGCATAAGAATCAAGTCAATCACACTGTAGAAACAGCAGCTGATAAACACAGCATTCTGAGTGAGAGAAAGGAGCCTTTAAGATCACAGAACTTAGTTGCTATGGTACAAAAGAAGGTCAGACTTTGGCTGCTTTTGACCAGTCTAACTAAATATGACGTCCGCTCTGGGTCAGGCTCTGCAGAAGTTCCACTGGCCCTAATGCCCCTCCCTCTTTCCCACCCCTTACCCACACTGTGCTAACCATGATAGGTTCTAAGTGGGAGAAAAAATTAAATATGCAAATAGTGAGGTAGTGTGGCATGGTATACACAAGACCATGGTATTCACAGCAGGGAGTATTAGGACAAACAGAGGACTGCCCAGGATTACAGGCAGTACAAGCTTGTATATATTGCTGGGTGCTTTTTCTCACACTGACACTAGCAATAAAGTATTTTCAAGGGCAACCTAGATATTAAATCCACTGTAGCAGCTGTGTTAGTATTGAGTCCAGAACACTTGCAAGGTCATAAGCTAACATAACACATAGGAAGGGACCTCCTGGGACATTAAGTCCAGTCCCCTGCTACTTCAGGCAGTCCTGTCATATCATCCTGTTCAAGTCCCATCTTCAAGCTAGTTAGGTTGTTTTCTCCACTGCTCCCATCTGAAGGTTCATACAGATCCTCACTCATCTGGTGGATAGAAAGCTTCTCATTTCCAGACTAAATTTGTACATGGCCAGTTTATCCCCATTTTTTCTTCTGCCAACATCTTTCAGCTTAAATACCTCTTTCCTGTCCCTGTTGTTCATCCCACTGATGTATTTGTACAGAGAATTCCGGTCCCCTCTCAGCCTTTGTTTCCCTAGGTTAAACAAGCCAAGCCTTTTCAGTCTACTTCTGTGAGACAGTCTTCATTTCTCTACCATCTCTTCTCTGCACCTGTCCCACTTTGAATTCATCTTTCTTTAATATAGGTGACCAGAATTGTACACAGTGTTTCAGAGAAGGTCTTACAGTGTCGTGTACAATGTCATTAATACTTCCCCATCTCTACTGGAAATACCTTGCCTGATTCATCCTTGCCTTTTTCATGGCCACATCATGTGGGTAACTCATACTGTTATCAGCTAAGACACCCCAGTCTCTCTCCTCCTCTGCTGTTTCCAACTGATGATCCCCCAGGTTATAGCAGAAATTCTTGCAATTAGACCATAGTGACCTTTCACTTTGTATTATTACATTTCATCTCATTTCTATTACTCCAGTCCCAAAGCGTGTTCAGTTCTTCCAGTGTAATAGTCCAGTCCCACGTTGCTCATGACCACTCCGTGAGACAGCAGGTCTGATGGCTGCAGTGGGAAGAACAACAACAGGCTAGGGAACTAACTGATGGAGCTGCTGTTTGGCCTGATGGCCAGTAGGCAGCAGCAAATTCCAGCTCTGATGCCACCCTCTTCCCCTCCCAGTAGAGCCTGGTCCAGTTGCTTCTCCTCCTCACTACCGTTATCCTGCTGTCAATGAGCATTCCGGGTGGGGAATGAACCACTCCATGCAATTCATGGGTGGAAGTGTGCATGGACAGATGTGTCCATTGTGATTTGGTCATGGGCAGTTCCATTCTCTTATAACTGACATACTTGGATTGGGGGTGGGGGGCAGGAGTTCATACTGTGATAACTGGGAGGAACGAGCTGGTAACTTGTAATAAACAATTTGTGCTGCTCAATCTTTTGGTGTGTGAGTGCTTAGCACACGGTAGAGAGGAAGGAATTTCATAACAAAACTTTTAATAAAGTCTCAGATCAACACCATAAATTATAATAAAACTGGCAATGAGGAAATGGAACACATTGAATCAGACAAGCAAATCAGTACAGCTCACTGATATGGTTCTCACAGGTTATCCTTTACAATTATGATTCCTTCCCCCCCCCCCCCCCACAGTGCAGATGTGGGCACCCATGCCATCTCTTACTTCCCTCATCCTCCTAGACTCTACCTCTCTTATCAAAGGTGCACTTTCTGGCTGTCTATACCAGGCCCATAAACTGGGTTTATTCTACAGTGAAGAGAAACCTCCAGACAGCAAGTCTTCTATTACAATCTGGTTTATTTTAATCCGGAACTACATGGGAGTGAACATTGCAATGACTACTGAAGTCAAGGAAATAATTGACATCAGTCACAGAAAAAAACAGCAATTGCCAAGGTGCTGTGTCATAGAAACAGGGCTTGCTCCAGCTTTTTTGGTGCCCCAAGCAGCAAAGCCAAAAAAAAAAAAAGATAAAGCCACAATCAGTGGCACTTCGGCAGCAGCTCTACCGCGCCGCTTCAATCTTTGGCAGCAATTTGGCCACAGGTCTTTCCCTCCTAGAGAGAGCAAGGGACCCGCCACCGAATTGCTGCTGAAGACTCGGACATGCCGCCCCTTTCCATTGGCTGCCCCAAGCACCTGCTTCCTGCGCTGGTACCTGGAGTCAGCCCTGCATAGAAATGTGCTAATTTAAACCTAATTGATTAATTAGAATCATTATATGCACATGTTTTTAAATGCTGTGATAGAGCAGCAAAATTAGTTTTCTGAGATCAATGCAAAGGAGGACAGGATATTTAATTTTAAAAAAATTTAAAATGATTTTGGGAAAACAGAAATGTAAACTTGTCAGAAATCAGAATGCAGAATTTGACAGACTGACACTATCTTGTAATAGCCTAAATAAACCTGCAGTGTTGCCAACTCATGTCATTTTATCTTGACTATGGAAATATTGGGAGATTTTCTGAAACACAAGCTGGTGCACTGAGATGAGAATCACAGGTTTCATTAAAGGAAAGGAAATCTAGCCTTTGTGGAAAAAGCCTTGAAAATATGAAGCTAGTGCATCCCAAAGGCCCAGAAACAAAAAGGCAAAGATAAAGGAGGACGGAAAGGAGGATCCAGGGAACTACAGGCCAGTCAGCCTCACCTCAGTCCCTGGAAAAATCATGGAGCAAGAACTCAAGGAATCAATTTTGAAGCACTTTGAGGAGAGGAAAGTGATCAGGAGCAGTCAGCATGGATTCACCAAGGGCAAATCAGGCCTGACTAACCTAATTGCCTTCTATGATGAGATAACTGGCTCTGTGGATGAGGGGAAAGCAGTGGACGTATTATTCCTTGACTTTAGCAAAGCTTTTGATACAGTTTCCCACAGTATTCTTGCCAGCAAATTAAAGAAGCATGGGCTGGATAGGGTGGATAGAAAGCTGGCTAGATCATCGGGCTCAACAGGCAGTGATCAATGACTCCATGTCTAGTTGGCAGCGGAGTGCCTCAAGGGTCGGTCCTGAGACCTGTTGTGTTCAATATCTTCATTAACGATTTGAAGGATGGCGTGGATTGCATCCTCAGCAAGTTTGCAGATGACACTAAAGTGGGAGAGTGGTAGATATGCTGAAGGGTAGGGATAGGATACAGAGGGACCTGAAAAATTAGAGGATTGGGCAAAAAGAAATTTGATGAGGTTCAACAAGGACAAGTGCAGAGTCCTGCACTTAGGATGGAAGAATCCCATGCACTGCTACAGACTAGGGACCGAGTGACTAGGCAGCAGATGTGCAGAAAAGGACCTAGGGGTTACAGTGAACGAGAAGCTGGATATGAGTCAAGAAGGCTAACAGCATTTTGGGCTGTATAAGTAGGAGCATTGCCAGCAGATCAAGGGATGTGTTCATTCACCTCTGTTTGGCATTGGTGAAGCCTCATCTGGAGTA